>NW_003852404.1:31550267-31562165 GCF_000181295.1 Otolemur garnettii
CTCTGATTTGTCTTGACATCTTCTGGGAAGCCTTTTCCTGACCCACTTATAAAGGTGTTAGTTGCTTTTATTATCATAAAAGTCTGGTTAATTCTTTGTACTGATCCTAACCACATTAGACTGCAGCCATTTCTTATCTGTCTTCACTCATAACACTAAAAACTCATTTTTTTTTTAACCTGGTGTTTGAAATAGACTAAAGGCCCCAAAATGTGTATTGATATTGAATCAATGTTATTGAAGTCTTCATCTTTTTAAAGTAATGTTTCATTGGTCTGTATCTTTCCCATAAAATTAATACTGAAGTGTTCTTTGTACCTTTTTCTTAGTGAAAACTTCTATAAAAATGTTCCTGATGACAGCAATCATCTTTCTTTTATTTTTTATGTTAAAAGTGTTTCTAGCATCTCCCTGTTAAATGGATGTTGATGTACAGTGGATCAGTGATGATGAGGAAGAACTGATAGACGTGATAATGGTGCGGAAGGCTTTTTGTAGCCTCGTTAGAAAACCCTTAACATGTGTTGCATTTATCTTGAACTGCTCTTCTAGTAAAACATCACTTTTGCAAATCAAGTGCTGAACATCTTTACTAGGTCAAACTTTATGGACACAGGTCCTGTGTCAATTTTGCTCACTATCAACTCCTCAGGAACATGTGGTACCTGCAGTTTACTAAGTACACAATAAATATTTGTTGAATTAAACAGAGTGGTTCAACTGATTTTTATTGACTAATGCAACTTACATAGTTCATTTTACGTTTTTCAGCTTGTTTTTAAACCTTATGTTTTATTTTGGTATCTTTTTACTTCCTTATCTTTTGAACTATGATTTATTTGCTCTTGATTTTCCCACTGTATTGGAAGTTATCTATCTTGTTTTAAATTCCAACAGTGTATAATTTCAACATTCATTTCAAAACAATTCTTTAATATATATTTTCTGATATTTTTATGTGTAAATAAACCTGGATAAAATGTATAGGAAAATGTCTACCTCAGCGATGCATATTCAAGCCTCTCTCTTCCAGCTTCTACTGAAATACCAGTAGGATTCTAAGACAAGAGAAAACATGTTAACAGTGCCAGAAAAGCCAAAAAATTTATGGCAGATCTTTTATAGATGAGACCATTTTTAAAGAAGGGTCGACTCACAATTCACTGCATTTGAAGAAAGATTATTTGGAATGGAATAGAAAAAGATTAATAGCATTTCATTAATGCTTTTGGCCTCAAATAGAAAGGGCTGAGCATGAGAAGAGACTGTATAATAATAGGGACATAGAAAGTAGCTCCTATGAGTTGTTACATTTGATCAGATGAGTTGATGTAAAATGTTATCACATGGGAATGATAATTTGGCAGTAATGTTAAAATCTTAATAATACACATAACCATTTTCCCAATGATCTTCTTTGAAATTTACTTTAAAGAAATTATTGTGGCTATCTAGTTCTTTGTGCCCTCAATGAACCCCAAATAATAATAAAAAAAAATTGTTGTGGCTATGTAGAGTTAAGTAAATAAGTAATCACTGTTGTTTGCTTATAATAGTGAGAAATTCATAAGCAATATAGATGGTCATTTGTAGAATAGCTTTTTAATACTATAATCTACACATACAATGTTTTCCTGGTAAAAAAAGATTATTATTATTTTTATTAAATCATAGCTGTGTGCATTAATATTATCATGGGGTACAGTGTGCTGTTTCTATATACAATTTGAAATACTTTTATCCAACTGGTTAACATGGCCTTCATGTCATTTTCTTAGTTATTGTGTTAAGACATTTATATTCTACATTTAGAGAGATTCACATGTACCCTTATAGGATGAACCATAGGTGTGATCCCACCAATCGCCCTCTCTCCACCCAATATTTTAGGAATCATATTGCCTACTTTAGGAAAAATCTAGTGAGAACCATTGGGCATAGATAATTACTTTGAGCCTGTGTTGAAGAAGAAAGCAAAACAAAGAAGCAATAGCTAAACTACTATATCCACGTTTCAGACAAAAGCATTTAGATAAAAGACAGCAGAGTAAAGGACAGAAGTATCATTTGTGATTTAAGTGATCATGCAGGGATCATGTACAGTTTACATATGATTCTTCCTTGTAAAACATTGAAATTCTCTGTGTGTATGTATCTCCATAAAATATATTTTTTATATGTGAGAAAGATTGAATACTGGGAGTACATAGTGAAATGTTGAATGAAAGTGGTTGTTACTGGGGACTAGTTATAATGGGGCATTTAGGGTATGAATTTCTTTTCTTTTTTTAAATTTCCAGATCACCAATGAATATTAATTCCATTTATAATCAATAATTTAAAACAAATATTTTGAGGTTGCTCTGAGCTGTGACAATACAGCACTCTACAGAGGGCAACAAAGTGAGACTCTGTCTCTAAACAAACAAACAAACAAAAAACCCAAATATTTTAAAAGTGAAAACAGATTGAATACTGGGAGTATATAGCGAAATGTTGAATGTTCAGTGGTTGTTACTGGGGACTAGTTTATACTGGAGTATTTAGAGTATGAATATTTTTTTCTTATTCTCAATTTCCAGATCTCCAATGAATGTTAATTCCATTCATGATCAATAATTTAAAACAAACTGAGCAATTTTAAAAGTGAAAATAATCATTTGTCTCCTTTATTTTAGATGATATATTCAGCAAATGTTTTTACTACTTTCCATTTATTGATAATTTGTGGCTTTACAAATCAACAGAGCATACATAATTTTATAATATACACCTTTTTCAAAAGAAATGCACTTGTATTGTTTAGAGACTTTAAAAATATATAAAGTTTTGTATTTCCTACTTTAATGATAAATACTAGATTTCTTATAGAATTCTTTTATTTATTGGTGCATTTGTTCTATTTATTTTTTATTTCAAAATATAGTATATAGTATATATATAGTATATAATATATGGTACATATAGTATATAATATGTAGTATATATAGTGTATATATATGGCATATACTATATATAGTACATAAAGTATATATATAGTATATAATAGTATTTATAGTATATAATTTATATAAATAAATTATAATTTATTTCAAAATATGACAAATATTTTTGGTCACATGGATCACTTTTACAATGCTTGAGTCGTGGTTATAAGGCCGCCCCTTACTCATATGGTGTTTGTTGTATCAGTAGCTATTATATATGAGTCTTTGATTTGATTCTCAGTTTGATTGCTATTTGTATATAGTAAGGCTTTTGATTTGTCTAAATTAATTTTGTGCCCTCAGAAATTGTTGAAATTCTTTATCAATTCCAGGAATCTCTTGGTGGTATCGAAGTGATACTAGCTTCGTGGAATGAATCAGAATCTTTGGGGTTTTGTAGGTAAAAGATTACATTGTCAACAAAAAGGCAGTAATTTTATCTCCTTTCCTAATTTTGGTACCCTTAGTTTCTTTCTCTTGCCTGGTTGCTCTGGCTAGGACTACCAACACTATGTTGAATAAACGCAGTGACAGTGGGCATCCTTCTCTTGTCGCAGTTCTTATGGGCAATGCTTTCAGCTTTCCCATTCAGTATGATGTTGGCTGTGGGTTTGTCATATAAGGCTTTTACAATTTGCGACATGTTCTTTCTATGTCTGATTTGTTGAGGATTTTAACCATGTAATTGTGTTGAATGTTTTTTCTACATCTATTGGGATAATCATAATCTTTAATTTTTGCTTCAGTTTATGTGTGAATCATATTGATCAGTTTATGTATATTAAATCATACCTGTATCCCTAGGATTAAAACTCACCTGGTGATGGTAGACATTTTTTTGATGTCCTGTTGAATTCAGTTTGCTTTTATACTAAAATCGATTTTGTCTAACTAGAAGTAAACATTTTATATAATTGATTAGGAGTCCTATTAAATAACCACAAATCTGATCAATGTTCCATGTCCAAAAGTATATAAGGATATTTTTAAATGGTTTTATAAATCTTCTGTAAAACATATGAAAGAAAAAAAATAGTATGTGGCCTTCTCTAATTTGTCCTAAGTTGGATGAAAAGACAAAAATCGTGGAAATTGTTAATTATTAATCAAGTCCTAGGTTTTTTGAGTCAATTGTTATTAGGGGTTATTGTTTAGATTCTTCGATTATTACTGGAGATACAGGTCTGGCTTCCTACAAGTCTGACTTACGCATAACAGCTGACTTTTTGATTGTTTACTTCAAATAATGAGCTGTTTTCCTGGGTTGGTTGTTGCATGTTGTGGATCAGAGTTCTATTTTTAACATATGGTCTGGCCATTGTCTGTATATTTGGTCTCTCAGTATGATATGTCTACGAGGTCAGACAATTAAGTTCCCAAGAAAAATGCTACATACCTCAGTGCTGAACATCACTATAGTCACCTTTCAAGTACCCTCTGGGTCATCCCATGGTGATATTCAGCAAAGAGGCATGTGGCACTTTTTCTAGGATGAGTTCATGAACTTAATTGTCCCACCTTCATGGACAGTGTTGATATGTAATCATAAATGTCATTTTTATATGTTTTACTCTCTTAACTTTAAACCCTAGATTTTGGTAGGTAGTAATTTTTTGCTTGATTCTTTTAATATTTTTAGAAATCTCTAGATAAAATTTATCCTGGTAATCAGTAATTTAGATTACTATGATAGTTGATATATTGTAGACTTTTTTTTCTTTGCTTAAATTCTTTTTCTTTCCTTTTAGTTTAGATAAAGCCTACCTCCGAATCTGCCTAAATTCATAGTATATTTTTTCTTTGTCATTTTACCATAAACATGCTGCCTTTGGAATGCAGTAAGCTTGTCCATATGAGCACGGTAATTTTAAATTTTCATATGATTTTTTCATAACTTTGAAAATGACTTTATTCAATATATCCTGGCATCCTTTTTGTGAACATTAGTTAATCCTATGTACTTAATCTCACTGCCTCATTGTTCCTTTTCTCTGAATTCTGAGAAATTATCTCAAATAGTTTCTCACATCAGCAGTTCTGTTTTCTCATTTCTGTTAAAAACTGCTCCCTGGTGGACTTTTAAACTGTGCTCCTGTGTTTTTTAGTTTTATTTTGTTACTTTCGCCAAGATATATGGATATAGCTCTGAGTTTTTAGGTTGATTTTTTTTCTTTCATGTGTTTTACAGAAGATTTATAAAACCATTTAAAAATATCCTTATATACTTTTGAACACGGAACATTGATCAGATTTGTGGTTATTTAATAGGACATAAAATCAAAATACTTGACAACTACTATCCTGCCAGGCACAGCCCTTCCTTTCTCTGTACCCTGTCTTGGGGGAACTAATGTCTCAGGATCAGTGCGCTACACATACTCTGTCCCATTGTTTTTATTTTTCGGTATTTCGGTATTTTATTTTCCTGTCTTTTCTTTTTACTCTTTCTTTCCTTCCAACAGTAGCTTTCTGCACACGTGCGTTTGGTACCAGAAATTCTCTAGTCGTACAAAATTATAGCCAAATACTTTGGTGGAATGACTGTTTTTCTAGTTGGTAGATTCTTGGGGTCTCAGAGTTGGGACATATTTGGAGGTGGGTATTTTTAAGGAGTCCCCTTATCCTTATTTTAGGCATGTATTCACTAAATATTCCCTGTAAGTGTTGAAGAAAAAGATTTAAAGTAGGCTGCTTGGGAATTCACGATCTATTTACTTCTTTTGAGGAAGCAAAACTCCACCTCTTCACCCCTCTCCTTACCCTGAGTAAAAAAGACAAGTAACTTTGTCTAATCTCCTTATCAGGTAGATTTTCTTTTAAACAGATCAACATTTTCTGTGCATTAGTCCTTATTTGTTGAATCCTCTCAGCAAAATATCTCTGGTTAATCATTTAGTAAGCCCAGCATCTATGAATTTATAATCTATGGCTCACTAGAAAATGTTAAATAAGACATACAACTTTCTGGGTGGCTCCTGTGGCCCAGTGAGTAGGGCTCTGGCCCCATATACTGAGGGTGGTGGGTTCAAACCCAGCCCTGGCCAAACTGCAACAAAAAAATAGCTGGGCTTTGTGGCAGGCGCCTATAGTCCCAACTACTCTGGAGGCAGAGGCAAAAGAATCACCTAAGCCCAACAGCTGGAGGTTGCTGTGAGCTGTGATGCCACTGCACTCTACTGAGGGCGACAAAAAAAAAAAGACATGCAACTTTCTGAGTTTAAAATGGTGATGTTTTATAACTTACATTCTCCTCAGTATGGAGGGTAATACCTTACAAAACATCATTTGCATACCTTTGAGAACCTGCATTTTTAAAATCTTTAGGCAAATCTTGGTACCAAGTAAGATCTTGGATACTTTGAATCTGATGTGACAATCTGTTCCTTTGTGTGAACCCAAGTGCCTGTTTTCTGCCAGGTTCTAATTCAGTGCTTGGAACAGAGCTGATGCAGCACACCTAAATTATTACACTTATGGGCTTTGGAGTTTATTGGAAAAGGACTGACAACACATAGGCAAATATACACTATAACAGACGGAAAAAGGAAACTGAAGGGAAAAAAATCAGCATAAACGCACAGCAAACAATGGATTGGGTGTTGTTGTAGGTTCTAGATTTGAATTCAGCAAACGTCTTTCTGTAAAAGTTCAGAGAACAACTATTTTAAGCTTTACAGATCATACAGTCTGTGTTGCAGCTGCTCAACTCTGCTGCTGTAGCATAAGATCAGCCATAAACAATATGTAAACAGAGGAGTTTTCCTGTTTCAATAAAGCTTTATTTACAAAATTGTGTAGTAGATCAGATTGGCTTCTGGTCTATAGCTTGCTTACTTCTGTTTTTGACAGTACGGTTTGAGGAAAACTTCTCTGAGTAGTAACTTTTGTCTGAAGAAGTAAAAAGACTATATGTCATAAAGAAAATCATTAATAGATTTTCCACCCATCATTTAAATGATAATATAAGTTCAGCCTTAGTTCTGAGTGTTGAATTTAATCTTCATTAGCTTTCATGAAATTTTGAGAAGATGAAACAGAGGAAGTTAAATAGGATTTTTTTTTCTTAAGAATGCTGCTTTTAAACTTAGAAACAATTATGCAATCCCTTTCATTAAATTTTAAGCGATTTTACCAATTTTTAGTTTAATACAGACAAAGAAAACAATCACTAAGGGAAATGATGGAGAGTTGGGTGCTTGGAGGATTGGAAAAAAAGGCAAGGGAGGGAATTTCATGAGAGTGGAATCAAGTTTGGGACAGGCTGGCAAACTAAATCCTTGATCTGACTCTCTTTTCCTATTCAGGCTTTCTACTAATTTTTTCTTCTCTGCCAGATGGATTGGCTTTCTTTCTTGAAAGCCAATTTGCAAGTTGTTGAATTTTATTGCAATGAAGTGCTATTTTTCTCTTCTCTTTCCTTTCCTTCTCAATCTGCTTTTGCTCCACCATCCCCCTCCTCCTCCTCAATTTTCATCTAATCTGGAGCAATCTATATAAATTATTTGCCAAATAGCTACTTCGAGGGAAAAAGAAAACCTCTGCTTAAGCCATTTTTATTGATTTCGTCCTTTATTTGGGAAATTTTGTAAATTCTTTTTCTGTTATAGCTCAGTGCCAAACTGTATCTCCTTTGCCAGCCCCTCCTCCAAAACTTCAGCCCCTTCCTGCCACCACTCTCCCCACCCCTCACTGAAGCAGTGAATTGGTGCATGTCATATAAAAGACACCGGATCTGGTTTTTACACTGACCAGTAACTTAACCTTTTAAAATCTCATTTATACCTTTATAAGGCAAAAGGGGTAAAGTATATATTTGTAGGATTTTTCAATCTTTTTGCATATAATCTCCTACAATCCAAAATTATAGCTGAATCAAACTGCCCCTGCTTATTCACAGAGTATGGGACTTTTTTTCTTTATGCTTTTGTCTATGGCATTATAAACACCTGTAATAACTGTGTGGTTATTAATATGTCATGTTAATTGATCCTATGGTCACTTAATAGGAAATACGTAAACCACCACTTATCTTAAGCATGATTTTATTTCATGAAACATGGGAGGTGCTAACATTTAAAAATACAAATGAAAATAGGACAGGCTTATTTCTCTATTTCTTCACTTATATAACATAAATTGCCCATATTATACACATGATTTTCAAAGGAAACTCTGCAATTGCCAGGAAGTCATTTGTGAAATTCTTTGCCTTAAACTCTTTCCAGAGAAAAGTAAATGGACCTGAATTATTGTCTGGGTCCATTGGGCTGGTATGAAATGGTACCGTAGAGTAGTGGCTTATGAACAATAGAAATTTATTTCTCACAGTTCTAGAGGCTAAACAAGAACTAGCATATTCAGGGTCTGTTGAAAGTGACTTCCTGGGTTATGGAGGCATCTTCTTCCTATGTACTCAGGAGAGCTTTGGCCTCTTCAGCCCTGTATAAAGACAGTGAACTTGTTCATGAAGCTCTCCCATCATGACTGAATCGCTTCTCAAAAGCTCTGCCTCCTAATATCATATGAGGGATTAAGTTTCAGCATATACGTTTTGGGGGCACACAAACGTTCAGGCCGTCGGAGTTACATTATCTCTCAAGTCTCCATATTTGTTTTTCTTTCAGGTTTAAACAATACACTCTAACATTCAGAGAGAGGGATTGTGTGCTCTGCATGCTCGGGCTCACACAGACTCAGACTCTGGCTCTGCCACTTACTGCACAGCTTTGGAAAGTTACTTAATTGCTGTGAAAATCTGTTCCTTCAAGAAAGGGGGATAATATATGTCGAGCATTTGGCACAGAATAATCCTGAAATAAATAGTATCATTGCTACCTTTAATGCTACTGTGTAGATTTAAAAAAATATTTCTTGGCCCATCTTGCTTAAAAAATTACATTTTGGTAGTATCGCTTAGCTATTTTCTTGATGATTTAGTGTAATAATGACCTGAGACCCATCTTAAAATACGAGGAACAATATTCCTTAGAAGTCTCACTTCTGACTATGAAATTGATATTCCATTGATACCATTGCCACCCAGGTCAAGTCTGCTTATCACTCAATGAGCAAAGTCGAGACTCACCAGCCTGCCACATAATCTTGTCCATATCAAACTCTCCTGCAATATCTACTATTTTCACAATGTTCTATGTCCATAATGCTCTTCAAGTTCCACCTTTACTCTTTGCCTCTTGAAATTTCTCAGATATTCCCAAATCTTTTATGCTTCTCAGATCTTGCTAATGCTGCTTTGTCCAATTGAGAACACCCAGTATCCACATCCAGCTACTTCCCCATCCTACCCCTTACTTCAGCTCAGCCCTATTAAAAATGTAGCAATGCTTTTGTCTATCACCTTAGACTTGCAATTCTTTTTGCTTTGAATTCTATGCATTTGGCTTCGATTTCTTGGATTATATTTACCCATAGAACCTTTCAATGCATTTATAATACCCATTCCACCCATGATATTGAAGGGCCCTATAGTCCAGGAACATTTTCAGCACATTTTCTTCACTCCTTACTTACAGAGGTAGCCAAACTTTAGCTTGTCTGCCACACATTGGAAGAAGAAGAGTTGACTTGGGCCACACGTCAAATACACAAACACTAATGAAAGCTGACGAGGAAAAAACAAAAGTCCTATATATACTTTTCATAAGACCTGACGCCATGGATAAACAAAACAGTTTTCAAATAATCTGCCTGTGGCCCCAACAGCCTCAGGTTGGACACCTGCCTATATGGTGTCTTGCCTTCAGCAAATGCCTTACCAATATGCACTTAAGTGAATACGTGTTGGTGCTAGCTAGTAAATATTGGGGGATGGGGTAAGAGCCATTTTTGTTGCTTGGAGAAATGTCTTTCCTAAAGCTTCTATTAGTTCCTACAGCAAGGGCATTGTGTGTCAGAATCACATTCTGGGATTTGTACCAGGTTTTCACCACAAAGTGAGAAATGTTTGAAAAGGGAAACCTGGAGTGTGTTATAATCTTTCACTAAAGAAGTGTTAATGGCGGCACTTTAGAATACAAAAATTAACTATCCTATAATCAACCACACACTTGTTTGTCAAAAAATGTAATAGATGTATAATAAATTAGAAACAGTGTTGCTACAAGACTGAGACAATATCATATTGGGTATGATAGAAAACTATTGAGATCTGTCCTATGAGGTGGAATCACAGTATATGGCTTGGTCACTCTTATTTATAACCAAACTTTATTTTTTTTAATTAAATCATAGCTGTGTACATTAATACAGTCATGAGGTCCAGTGTGCTGTTTTTATATACAATTTGAAATATTTTCATCAAACTGGTTAACATAGCCTTCATGTCATTTTCTTAGTTATTGTGTTAAGACATTTATATTCTACATTTAGAAAGATTCACAGGTACCCTTATAAAATGAACTATAGGCATGATCCCACCAATCACCCTTCCTCCACCCATCCTCCCACCTCCCCTCCCCTCCCCTTTCCCATATTCTTTTATAATTGGGTTATAGCTTTCCTATGAAAGCTATAAGTTAGTTTCATAGTAGGGCTGAGCACATTGGATACTTTTTCTTCCATTCTTGAGATACTTTGCTAAGAAGAATATTTTCCAGCTCCATCCATGTAAACATGAAGGAGGTAAAGTTTCCATTCTTCTCTAGGGCTGCATAGTATTCCATGGTGTACATATATCATAATTTATTGATCCATTCGTGGATCGATGAGCACTTGGGCTTTTTCCATGACCTAGCAATTACGAATTGGGCTGCAATAAACATTCTGGTACAGATATCTTTGTTGTAGTGTGATTTTTGGCCTTCTGGATATATGCCTAGTAGAGGAATCGTAGGATCAAATGGCAGGTCTATTTTTAGTTTCTAAGTGTTCTCCAGATGTCTTTCCAAAAAGAACGTATTAGTTTGCAGTCCCATAACTTTAAATTAGCCTTTATCTCTCTTCACTTTGCAATTTCCTTGGTTGTTTATTAGAGAAAAATTTCATTTTTTTCAATAACAATTAGAACAAGTACAAAACCACTTGTTTGGGGGAGAAAAGTCTGCACTGAGGATTTTATTTTGCATTTTCAAATTTGGTTCCTCATAATTCTTAGTAGATCACACCAATATCTTAGATATAAAAAATTATCCCAAGAATTTTAAGATATTGTTTGGAGAGTTAAAAAGATAAATAGCATTATTATGGTGATTATCTCCAATGTGCCATTGCCCCTAGAATGGTACAATATTCATAGGAATTTTGCCACATAGTATGATCCCAATTTTACCAAAGAAAAATGGAGATCCAGAGAAAGGTTTAGTCCTTTTACTACTATATAGATTATGCAATGGTGCAAGAAAATTTACATTAAAAATCCAGACATGTGCTCTTTAATGTAGTGGCAACTAGCCACACATGGCTATTTTAATGTGTTTAATGCCATATTTTCAATTTTAAAAACTGAAGCAGTGTAAACAATTTCCCAATAAACACAGCTATTATTTTGGTGGGATGATATTTCCTTTAGGTATTGTGCATTTTAAGATATTGTTTTATCTCAGTGCATTTCTAGTATTGTGCAAAGCACATCACAGATCTACTTGATACTTATCAATTCATTCTGTTCTAATGGTCTTTTTTGGATGCATGGAATACTGCAATATGCTTATTTAAATATGTTATGTGGACAGGGCAGGGCATGGTGGCTCATGCCTTTAATCCCAGCACTCTGGGAGGCCTAAGCAGGTGGATTGCCTGGCCTCAGGAGTTTGTGACCAACCTGAGCCACAGTGAGACCCCATTCCTAAAAATAGTCAGGCATTGAGACAGGCACCTGTAGTCCCAGCTACTTGGGAGGCTGAGGCAAGAGGATCACTTGAGCCCAAGAGTTTGGTTGCTGGGAGCTATGATT
>NW_003852404.1:31562386-31591909 GCF_000181295.1 Otolemur garnettii
AACTTGTAATTTTAACTAAATTGAAATAACTATGCTAGCTATAGTTATAATTATATTTTTAGCTTACAAATAAGTATTGACACATTATTAGATTTAAAATGAAAACATACTACTGTGCAGAATGGAATGGAGATGTAGACTAAGGTAATATTAAAAAAATAAAAGGTTTGTCAAAATTTATGATGGATTGCAATTATAGTGTGTTGCATCAGAGCAACAAAGAAAATTATTTGTTCATTGTGTTAAAAATTAAATATAGCATAGTATATAACATTAGGAAACATTTTTAGCAAATATATAAGGAATTTCATTTCTATCAATAGTCAAAAGACATCAATATTATTAGTTACCTTAAATCAGAATTAAATGTCTGACAAAATTTTAAAATTATTTTAAAAATAATTTGAAATTTGTAAATTTCAGCAGATTACAAAATGACATGAATTCTCTCCCAATGAAGTCAACTATTTTCTTATGGAGAGACAGAAAGTGTTATTTCAGGTATGGGAACTTTGTTATAAAATCATGAGGAAAGATTAAAAACTATCCATCCTGAAGTGAAATAATTGTCAAGTAAGCCACAAAACTATGAATTCAAACACAAAGCATTTCTATCAATATAAAAATTACTTATTTAATATTTGACAATTTGTAACCTTTTCTTTTTCTTTAGCTTTAGATGGACCGTGGCTTATGTGACATACGCTGTCCAATTAATATTTAGGGTAAATGATTACATATTGAAATGGTAATATTTTAGATATGTGGGGTTGAATAAAATATATCACTAATGCTAATTTTACCAATCTCATTTCACTTTTTTAGTATGGCTTTAAGAAAAATTTAAATTACAAGTGTGGTTCACTCATGTTTCTATTGGATGATGCCAATCCAGAAAATAAGCTCCCACAAGGCAGGGATGTTGACTGTCTTGAGAATTATTGTTTTCCTAGTCTTGAGAGAAATATACTTGGCCTATTAGAAACATCCATGAGAAGCTGGTAGTTAAAAAATACGTGTAAGTGAAAAAACTCTACATGTTTAGCTCTTTCTGAGAAAAATTATGTGCTATTTAAGCAGAAGACCCCCCCTCCTGTCTCTATTTCTCTCTGTCTCTCTGCTCTGCATTTGTTCCTTCCCTCTGCATTCTCTCTGCTTGTGTCTCATAAAACATGATTGCCATGAAAAATTCACAGTTAGAAAGTTTAATATCTGTTTTGTGATGTCACTCTAGAGAGGGAACTACTTACTATTAATAACTTGGCACATTTCGAATTGGTCACAGCTATCATTCTCTTCCAGAATTTTTTTAAATGTAGCTGGCATCCTTATATAAAGTCTTTGATATTTTCTGCCCATATTATGCTTTTATAAATTTAGATGATAGAAATAGTGCTTGCTTGTAAGAATTCCAGCAATTACCAAATGTATCTCATAGAAATCTAACATTGTTTCCCTCTCAAGACATGATTCATAGATTTTAAATCTTTCCATATGTTGTCTTTCTTTGCAAATGCAACGACATTGTTCTTGTTTTGAAAATTAGGTAGGATCACATTAATACACATAATGGGCATATTGTCTCAAGTCTGTCTTGATTTTGTAGGGTTAATCTCATTTGTTCATTCAGTCGGTCACCGAGAAAATCCATGACTCATCATCATCACCCTGGGCCAGCAGTCTCGGCCCTTACACTGCCTTTTTAAACCCTTACCACTTAATCCCCACTCAAATCCTTCAGCTCTTCCTCTAAGCCCTATGGCATGGCCCATCTTTAACAATATTTCTTAAACTGCATGCTCAGCTCTTTTCTAACCTTTCCCTTCTCAGTAGCTAATTGGTTGTTAACTAGGATTTATTTGCGAACCCTGCAACCTTTAAGTTTTTCTTCAAAGTGACAAGTACCAGTCTTTCTGTGGTAGGGAGCGTTTCACCCTTTGCTTCTTCTGGGTGTTTCTACACCTTTTGCCCTCTACTCCCTGACTTCTTCCCCCAGGTTTAGGTGTCGCGCCTTCAGGCTGTACTATCCCTCCAGCTATTTTATTTATTTATCGATGATATTTTCTGAACTTGTCAGTCATTTAGATCCTGGCTTACTTTCATCTTCACTACCACTCCTGTCAAAACATTTAAGAGCCTTCTAACATTCTGAGTTCTTATTTTCTTAATTTCTTCATCCTCTCTGCCTCGCTCTGTCTTGAAATCGCGATCGTAATCCAGATATTTTTACTAGCAAGTTCTCTGAAATCTTAATCTAAAGCGTCTCATTGATTTCCTTTGAGCTATCACTCTGACAGTGTACTGGCCCTACTAGGGGCCACAGAACACTGAATTTATGAACGCCTATTCTGTGTCCTTTTTCTCCTCCATGGCTTACTTATGGCAGCTTATCTTAATCCATCATTTTAAAAACTCTATTGCATAGAAATTCAGGTATCTTGGCACATTCTTATTTTCTGGTAATTCTCGGGCAAAACCACAGTTCTAGTTAAAATTAATGCTCTGCTTATTTCAACTTTGCAATCCCTGTAGGTGAGTGTGGCCGGGGCGAAGCTGTGATGGTGGCATGTCTCACTTGACGTTTCACCTGAGCCTTTAATACTGTCCTGCCATCAAGACCAAATTTGCCTAAATTCATCATCTTTTCTACTTTCCTAAATAAATATTGCACATCTTTTCCTTTTCTCAAAACTTCAAAACCTGTTCTTCAAAATATCTAAAATTTTAATTTTAATAATTGTAATATATTAATACATAGCTAATTATATGCATCCCTTTGCAAGTCTTTATATGTTCATTTAGAAATGGAACAAAATGTAGGAGGATGTATACTCATAACGTGGGCTACCCCTGCAGTTAGAAGTGCCTGAGGATGGGGGTAGCCAGCCTCTACTCTGTTATGTGGGGTTCAATAACTTGTATAAATTAGGGAAGAGAGAAAGTAGCCAAAAAGAAAAAGACTGCACTAAATAAGTATGGAATGCATGCTATGATCTCATTCATATAAAATTTTATAAAATGTGCATAAGAAAATAAGCAACATATGTTGTTAGGTCGATACCCACTGACTTACAGGAATGTCTGTGGTACAGTGTCAGCTATCAGGTGACAAATAAAAATCATGAAATAATATGTGTGGAATGATTCTATTTTGGTCTGCACAAGCGACAGACCAACACTGTATGTGTGTGTTGACCTGCTTGTCTGTGTTTATAGGAAGGCTGTGGAGTGGGGACATGGAAAAGGTTCTTGTATCTGCCTTTGTATACCCTTGTTTACATTGTTTCACCTGTTACAATAAGCTCACATTATTTTTGTCATTTGAGACCACAAGTAAATATTTAAAAAAATAAAAACATAATTAGAAACTAATATTTTTAGAGGAACACGTATCAGACAACATTAAGGACTGTCTGCTCATTGTCTCATTTGATTCTCAAAAGTGTATTAGGTTGGCACTTTTATTAACTCTTTGTCAGTTTAGAAGACTGAACTGCTTGCTCAGCAATTATAAGAAGATATAACTTGCTCCAAGTCATAAAGTTGGTGAGTAGACGAAAGTTCCAACTCAATGCTAAATCACTATACACCTGCTAGCATTGCTAAAACTAAAAACAACAATGACAAAAACAAATCCACAAACTGGCCATACTAATAGCTGCCTAGGATGTGAAGCATTTGGAACTTTCAAAGAACGCTGGAGAGATAGTTATTTTGTGAAAACGTCTGGTGGTTCTCACTCACTATTTAAACATACATCTATCATTTATCTAGCAATGGCATTTCTAAGGATCTGAATAAGAGAAATGCTAACTGTATTTACACATAAATCTGCATATCAATGTTTATAACATATTCATGTTCTCTAAAAATTGGCAATAACCCAGGTGCCACTTACAGATTGTATGAAGAAGCACATTGTGGTCCATCCATACAGTGAAATGCCACTTGGCTATAAGAAAACAAAACCTATTGATTCATATAATAACACAAATAAATCTTAAAGGTACTTTCCCAGACACAATAAGCTGCCTACCTCGTGATTTCCTCTATCTGACACTCGAAAAGAAGTGAAACTATAGAGATGGAAAACAGAGAAAAGGGCCAGGGCCATGGGTTCAAGGCAGTGGTTTTCTACAAAGGGACTGTAGAGGGAAATTTTGGATGTGTTGGCACTGTTCTGTTTAGATATTCAGTTTTATGCATTTGTCAAAACTCCATGAAATTGTACATCATAAAGAGTGAATTGTGCTGAATACATTAAAAAAAAAGAATACCTCGGTATGAAAGTAGGCAGGGCTGAGGGGAATAATTCATCGTGATAAATGAATCTGTGTTACAAGTGAATCACATAAGCACACTTGAAGGGGATTCAGAAAAAGGATCTTACTTAAGTAACTTTGGAATTGCTTTGAACGGTAAGCAACTTCGTAAGATACTGTGTTGGAGGATAGTATAAGACTACTGAACACCACATACGTGCTGTGCCATTCTTGGTGTTTTCTTCTTTTTTATATATCTCACAGGAATATGTGTTAGTAATTCTTTAATTAAATACTAGAATTAAGCGAATGATTAGATGAGAGCCAGGTTTTTCATGACCTGAGAAAGAGACAAATAAGGAAAAAAATAAACTTTGGGGTACTATATTCAAGTCAGGGTTATCAACATGGCCCTCAAAAAGTTGTAAATACAGGTAGAGAGATACAGAGGTAAGGACAAGTGTTTATGTATGGTGAGTGTACATCCACATGGGTTAGTCTGCAGACGAGTTTTCTAGCTCAAGTTACTAAAAAGGAGTAAAAGCCGAGACAGTTGAGCAGCAGTTACTGCCTCCAGCACGCAGAGCACGGTTTCTAGATATCTTTCCCCAGTGAAAGGACACAAGGCTGCTTGGAGACCAAGTTAATCCAGGATTCAGACAAGGAATTACTGCATGGAACTGGATGAAATTGGAATATTTTGATGAAACTGAAATATTTTGTCATTCCAGAAAGTAAGGGAGTGCTAAAAAACAAAAAGAGAAAAGAAAAGACAGGAGTCCAAGAACCCGTATGGAAAAGCTCCCAATGGCCACAGCTGAAATAGCTTGGAGCAACAGATGAAGTAACGATGGCATTGGATGATAATTTGAAATTTAAGAATTAGAATGAATCCATACAGATATCAATAACTGAACAAGGGGGGAAGTTGGGATGACTATTTCCTACTAAAGAATTTCAATTAATAAATTTAGATGGAATAAGCAAACTAGAAAATCATCGTTGTAGTAATTGCTTCAGGGAAAGATAGTCTGACAGACGCTAAAATCTGGGGTGAAAGTTAAATTAAACAGTACATTCGCACAAACTCAGGGTCACTTTTTCCAAACACTTAGTAACTACTAAGGGGAAAAATAACTTTAGTGGAGAATCCCGGCAGGAGCCACTGTGATTAAGATGCCATGTGACCCAGGTCCTGAAAGGATGTGCCGAGGAGCGCACGTCACCTCTGTGGCATTCTTTCCAATAGCACATTTCCCTGACTGTAAAACTGGAAAATATTAAAGAAATACATTTTCAGATACAAAATAACTGACAAATTATCACTGTCAAAGACAAGGAAAAAATAAAGAATTATTTGGAGGAGACCAAAGAATTATTTGGAGGAGATATACAATGACGATGGGGGTTCCTGAATTGCATTTTGGAACAGAAAAAGGATACAGTGGAAAAAGGTAGGATCAAAATAACTTGTCTAGTTTAAGGGTATTGGTTCAAGGTTAACTTCTTATTTGATATTTGTTCTATGGTTCTATGTGACAGTTAACATAAGGGAAAGCTGTGTAAGGGATATAGGTGACACGTACAGTTTTTGAAAGTACCATGTAAGTCTCAGGTACCTTAAAATAGAAATGTAAAATGATGTGTACTTCTGGTCAAGAGAGTATTTTCAGGACTTGTTTTGGTTGTCCCTTTCATCACACAAAAAATCTCTGCATGGATCAAAAACATAACAGAAAAAAAAAAAGGTTAAGAGGTGTGCCATCTGCATCTAGAGATAAATAGGCCCAGGTGGCCGAAACAGGGTGATGGAAAGTGGTTTGATAAGGTTTTACATGAGATAAGGCAATGAATACAGTCTTAGGAAAACAAGGAACTAGAGAGAAGAGAGACAAAGGAAACAAATATAGGCCAATTATGGAACAGTCAGTGTAAATATTCCCCCTTAGCTTTGCTATAGGTTATGTAAATAAAAATACTTTATTTTTCATTTACCTTGAGAACTAGATTGTGATCCCTTTCTAGTCATTGAGATGTAGTTTGGGGTGAGGGCTTCTCTGTGCAAATATAATCTTGTTAGAAGAGAATCCTTGGGGTATTCCTAACATTTCTGCCTGAAAAAGTAACATGATGGAGGTGCAGCTGTCACACTGAGACAAGTCCCACATTACGGATGACAGCATGAAGACAGAGCAAACCCCCTTTCTTGATGTCATCCTCTGCCAAGTACGGCAGTCGGTCGTGACTTCTTCACTCTGTACGTCTTGTTAGGTGAGGAAAAAACAAACAGAAAAATAGAATAAAACTCACCTGATCACATTCGTTGAAACTACTGCTTTCTTTTTGCTAACAGAAAAATGTAATTTTAATTAGGTCAGATAAAAGCCAAACTCATGCTACTTGAGATGAATATGATAACATAATGCTAAAGCATATAAATAAATCTTAATGCAAGAACAAATGAAACCCAATAATCAAAAATTAATTAACTCTAGAAGAGATGAAAAAATGAGCAATCTGAAAAAGTCTTTAGAAAATCTGTCTTTAGAATACAAAGTAGTAATTGAAAGATAAGATCCATAAAAAGAATAATAATCCATGAAATAAAAGATATACAACTAAGATAAAAACCAAAGGGTTTAAAGGAAAAAAAACCAGCTAAAAATTGTGAGGAAAATTTGAGATATAAAGCTTTAGGTAACCATGAGGAACTTCTTTTAATTTCATAAAAGATACCTAAGAGAAATCTGCAGAAAACATCATATTGAATGACCAAACTTTAAAAAAGTATTTCAAATAGTTATAAACTATTGAAACTATTGAAGAGATAGATCTATGCATTCAATTCAATTTGGGCATTTCACAGGACTTGACCAATTTATCAAACTTGTATGGAAGAATTTTGACAGACAATAACCAACAATTTTTTAAAATAATAAGCTATTTAGGAGTATCACTTATAAAACACCAATATTTGTTTTAAAGTATAATTGCTAAGGCATTGTGGTATTAATACAGAGAGAGGCAGAACAGATCAATACATATGTAGAAAATTGGCAAATAAAATAAAAGCCAAAACACATTAGTTGTTAAATGATAAGGACTTTAGTAAATGTGCTTATCCAGATGGAAAAATTATATTCTTATCTTATAAATATACAAAATAATTCAGCCATCATTAAAGAACAAATTATAAAAATCAGGATGTTTAACCTGAATTTTGGAAGAAATTATGCCTATTATTTTTATAAGCATAGACTATTACAGTATTTCCTGAATGAGTCACCAAAAAACAAAACTATAACTCTGGCAATATTGTGTATCTTATTGGTTGATCAGAGGTTAAAAAAAAAAATCTCATGTGAGTGAAAAAAATTGGCAAAAATCTTATAGCTCCAGATCAAATCCAAGTTAGAAATAAGATTAAGTTCACAAAATGAGTGGCTATTTGGTTAATAAATTCAAATACTTGAACAGTTTTTAGTTTACTGAAAAAACCTATGGGCGGTGCCTGTGGCTCAAAGGAGTAGGGCACTGGCCCTGTATGCTAGAGGTGGCAGGTTCAAACCCAGCCCCGGACAAAAACACAAAAAAAAAAAAAAAAAAAGTATGAAATTTGATATCAAGCTAGAGTATAAAGGCACAAACAAATCTTGTGTTCCTGGTCATCTACTGTCTGTTATCACTTTTTTTTTTTTTTTGAGACAGAGTTTCACTTATTAACCCTTGGTAGAGTGATGGGGCATCACAGCTCACATCAACTTGTAACTCCTTGGGCTTAGGCAAGTCTCTTGCCTCAGCCTCTGAAGTAGCTGGATAGGCACCTGCTACAATGCCTGGCTATTTTTTTGTTGTTGTTGCAGTTTGGCCGGGGCTGGGTTTGAACCCACCACCCTCTGTATATGGGGCCGGTGCCTTACCCACTGAGCCACAGGTGTGCTTTTTCAGCACACTGACAACACTAATATTTTAGGTTAGGCACATAATATTTTAACTGCAAAAAAAAGAAAAGAATAAAAAAGTAATTATAAGAACAGGGAAAACTAATTAATTTGATGCAATGGTATTAGCAATTTTGTAACCATTTATTTGTGATCATTATAATAGTCTATAATGACTTTATTTACATTTTAAAGTGTTTGAAACATTCAAAAGTATGATAGTCATTTGTTGTATAACAATATTTCAGCCAGTGAGGGATTTCATATATGGCAGTGGTCTCATGAGACTGTAATGGACCTGAAGAAGTCTTCTAGCTTAGTGACATCATAGTGATTGTCATGTCATAGTATAATGCATCATTTTTTTTTTTAGAACTGTTTAGATTCATAACTGTCTATAGTATTCAGTACAGTAACATGCTATACAGGTGGGTAGGCTTGGAGCGCTAGGCCGTATCTTACAGCCTAGGTGTGCAGCAGGCTACATATGCCATCTAGGTTTGTGTAAATACACTCTGTGATGTTTGTAGACTAATGATGGACGTATCTTACCATTAAGCAAGGCATGACTATATATATATATATTAGGCTTGTAAGACGTATAATTAATTAAATTTGGATCAACACTCAAATATTTAAAGTTATCTAATTAACTTAACTTATAAGTTTGTGATTTATTAATCCTGTCATACGTGTGAATGCAGTATTTTGAGAAATAATGTTTGAAAATTAATAGGCATTAAATAAGCTGCAAATGAACATGAATATATTTGTCAAAAAGAGACAAAAGATTGACATAACTGCCCATACTGAAATACCTTCTCTATATACACCATAAATGTAACAAAATTCAATACATTTTTTAAAAGATTGAGATAAAAATAAGTAAAAGGAAATACATGAATCACCAAAATCCTGATGAAGTAAAAAAAAAAAAATAATAAGCTTAATACAAATTAATATATATAAATCAGTGGCCTCTCTAAATGAGAAGCAATTCACAAGTATGATGGAATTATTAATCTCACATTAGCAAAAGGAAATAATAAGATGTGAAAATAAACTTAAGTATAAAATTTTTAAAAAGGCTCATATTGAGAGAAAAAAGTAATTCGTGGGATAGCACAATTTATTCTTTAAAATGTGCTATAGCAGTGTTGATTATATATATAAATTAACATATACAATTAAATTATTCAAATAAAATATATGAATTTTCTTGGATGTAGCCTAATTTTTCTTAAGTTCACAATTGCACATATAGTTGAAGAAACTGTAAAACAGTGCACTGAGAGGAGATGAACGCCATGAGAAATTGAAAAATATCATAATATATCATAGCATATGTGGACAACAAAGACATAAAACAAAATTGGGAATCCAGAAACTGAACCTAATTGTTTAGTTCATAATGAAGATGAAAATCCAGGTTGGCTGGAAAAGAAGTCTGATTCAATAAATAGAGCTGGGATTATTGGCTAGCCATATGGAAAAAAATCTTTATATTCCAACCTCATTTCTTACAAGGAGATAAATTTCAGATGACTCACAATTATTATGAAAAATTGAAGCCATAAAAATAAATAATAGAAAGCATATGATACTTTTTATGGTCTTGAAATGGGATAGTCTATAAACACAATAGTAAACGGAACAATTATAAAAAAAGTGAGAGATCTGATGTACAAAAATTAAAATTGTAAGTATATAGAAAATGTAAAACCTACTCACATGACATATTTTATTCACTTATTTAAAGCTCATAAATCAGTAAACTACTGATAAAATTATGTGTACAGAACTATTCAACAACAAAACATACATTGATTTTTAAAGGTGTAAAAATATGCTCAAATTCAATCATAAGAAGGAAAATACAAATTAAAACAACACTATTTTACCTACACTGGATTGATGAGAATCGTTGGAATCCCTCATGTTCATGCATTGTGTAAGAACTTAAATTGGAACAATCTCTTAAGAGAATAATATAACAAAACATATCAACATAACATTACCCTTCAATTCAGAGATTCTACTTTAGGAATTTATCCAAAAGTATTCATATGCCAGGGTTATTTACTGCAGCATTATTTGTCTTAGCAAAATAATAGAATGACCTAGATGTCTTTATGGCACATTCAGAAAGTGAAATGTCATGTGGACAAGTAAAAGTATTTTCTATAAAACTGAATGATATTTGATACATATTATTAAGTGAAGAAAGCTGATGAGAAAAGTATCAATGCTTAATACATGCTAAGCCTGCTGTAGATACCAGAGATTTCAAATAGTGAGTGGAACAGAGTTCCTTTCCTCAAGTAGCTTATTTTTTAGTAGTGGAAGACAGAAAATGAAAATGTAAACAAGTCAATCAATTTTAAAAGATAATCTCAAATATTGAGAATTACTGTAGAAAAGATAAAACAGTTAATGCAAAGTGACCAGCAGTGGGGATTGGGCACTGTGGAGAAGGAAGTTTTCTCTAAGATTTGAGGACAAGGTTTGGTGAAGTCTGGCAGGATGCCTGTTAGGCATACATTCACAAGAAATGAATGAAAGCTATTTTTCATTTATTTAAAAGTTTTTATATCTGTACGTATACTGGTATATTTATATTTTTATAAATTATCTCTGGAATAATAAGTAATCAAGTATCAGCTATGGTTGCCTCGGGGAAATGAAGGACTAGGATGTGAGAAACAGATTTTTTCTTGTATTCCCATTCGTATTATTTATGCTTTTTGGAAACCACATTGTGTATATTCCCTACTGAAATAACTATATAACTAAACACAGACAGAGAAGTCTTATGTTCCTGTGTTTCCTCAGTACTTACATGTTGGCAATGATGGGGCATAATTTTAAAATGGCAATAATTTTAATGAAGTAAACAAATTACTTTCACATAATTGTTTGGAGTATACAGGAAAATGTCTTTTGAAAAATCCATTGATACAATTTAACATAAAATATTTTTTCATTCTTAAATGTTATCTTGGGGAGAATTCTTGTTTGGAAATAGGTGTAGCATGCTGGATATCTAAAAAACTGAAATTATATTTAATTTTGGATCTCATTGGACACATTATCACTGTCCATTTTTATTGTAATGAGTTTAAGGAGATAGACAAATAAGCACGAGTAAGGACATAACAAGAGTTATGCTCCCTTCATTTCTGAATGTAAAAATACAACGTTCAGGGAAGTTTTCTAGAAACTTTATTGAAAGATTTGTTGTTAAAAGTTGATAGAACCAATGAGAAAGAGTGATTTTATTTTCTCTAAAATTATTTTATACTCTAAGACATTCCAGCCATAATCTTTAAGCACAGAAAATCATGTTATTTATTATAACTTTGATGATGCTGTCATTAGGGCCTCAATATATAATAATTTATTTTCTACGTAATTTCAAAATATAGATGTATTCACTTAATTCTGCAAAGAGCTTAATGTTTAGATGGCTTGTCTCTTTTCAACAAAAGTCTAATATTTTTCTAAGTCTCAAGGAGAAAGATTTTCTGAGAAGCACATGTTAAAAATTTGTAGGTCTTTAAAAATATATGTAACTATTTTTTGAGGGAAAACATGAAATACATTCATTCGTTATATTATTTTTCTTGAATGAAACTTTAGCAGACTGGTGAAATATCTATTAGAGAATTTACTGGCACACAAACAATTGGCTATAGAAATGTTCCTCAAATCTTCCTTTTCAAATCCACCATGAAATCTTGTTTCAATTTCAGATATTTCACTACTAAGATATTCTCCCAGGGTAACTCTTATTTAGAAGTTGCAAGTCAAGTGAAATTTTAGAGTCTGATCACAAGCTAAATATATTTGATTAAAAATATATTGTTCTAATTAGCAATCACTAGCAAGACTTTATAAAGTAAGGCCCTGCAAATGCAAACTTATTTGATATCCTGTGCGGTAAGGGACGGCACTTAAACCACTTACCTCTTTAATTGTTAGGTTTATTTCGAGAGCCTTGAATTGATGTTATTTTATTTGGAAATTTTTCCTACAGTATTACACATAAATAGAAATTGACACATTTGAAAATGCGTCTCTCTGACTCTTTCTCTCTCTGTCTCTCTGTTTCTCTCTCCCCCTTACTCTCTCTCTTTGCTTTTGTTTCTTTCTCTTCTTCGTATCTATCTATCTATGGATCTATCTATCCATCATCATATTATATGCATTTATAATTTCCTCCTTGTCAATAATAAAATGCACGGGATTTTAATGTGGAACATGTGTGCTAGTTTATTACTCTTAATATAAAACACTAACCAACCAAAACCATACACGGTTATATCCTAAACTCCTTCTGTTTCCCACCTCTATCTCTTTACTCCTCATACTCAAATTTTCTTTATTTTCTTACCTTCTATTTTCTATGATTTGCTATTATGTACTTCTGCTGTAATCTACTCTTGTCCTTAGACTCCACTACTCCTTCTTTAGCAAGCTTCTTTCGCTAAAGTCACCGATGGCCTCCTTTTGCTTAATACAAGGCACACCTTTTAGTTGTTGACTGATTTCTTCTCTAATAAACTATGTAACATTTCACTCAATTTTAAAACAGTCTCTTTCGCTGGCTTCTGAACACGGTATCTTTTTGGATTTACATAATGATTGGCTGCATTTAAGGGAAAATACTAAGATAATGACTTAAAAATGTGCACTTTGGTCTCATATAAAATGGTTCTGTAGTGAGGAAGTTCAGGGTGACCTGGCAGCTCCAGGGTGTCACTGATCCAGGGTCCTCTTTTTCCGTGGCATCCCTCAGTGTACGCTTAGTCTACTGTGGCTGCTGGAGCTCCAGCTTTTTTGTTTACACTGAAGGCCAGAAGGAGACAGATGTCAAGGCAAAAGTGACTTTCTTTCTAATAGAGTCTCTCCTTCAACCTTTCTTTTTATTACTCTGCATTCTACTCTTAGAGAGAACACAGTGATATCATCATGCCTAATACAACGACAGCTGGGAAATAAACATTTTAATAGTGCATCTCCATGAGGAATAAAATTTGAGTTATTTCAAAGAATAAAAAAGGGACCTCGGTTGCTACTAGCCGTCCTTGTTCTGTATATGTCTTCTTTCCTCGTTTCAACCACCTCATCCCTTGATGATAACTTCCTATCACCAATATTTAAATATATCGAATCTTTTATCTTAAAACAGAATAAATATAACCAGACGTCCAGATTTCCAACCCCAGGTTTACTACTTTAGCTTGGGGACCTCAGAAGTAACTTAATCTCTTCGGTTTCCTTCCCCATATAATGGCAGGTAGTACCTCCTGGACCTGTAGAGTGATGTAAGTTAATATTTCAAAACATTTAGAAACATTACTCTGGGGCAGAGTATGAACTGTGCTTTTGAGACTGATGCTACTGATAATGTTTGAATCCCTAGTTCAATAACAATGCGAACTCCTCAGAATGTGAATCTGAATTCAGTGAATTACAGTGAGCATTCTACCAGGAGAAATAAATACAGGACTCTTGGGTTACCATCACTTCAGCCAACAGGCATAAAGGAACCAGATTTTAAGCTTAAGGTCCACTCTCTTCCAAGCAAATGTTCAGATTAAATTAATACATTTTTCCTATTTCTGTTTTCAGCAGTCAGCAAAAACATGTAAACCCTGCATCATGGATTCTCCAAAACAATATCTCCTTAATTCTTTATCGTACAGAATTAAGTCCCTCCCACATTCCGACGCCCCACTGCAGAAATCCTTCCATTGTGCCCACTAGAATCATTCACATCTGGGTGACTAGCAAACCCTCCTCAATTCATAAACTTGTCTAGGAGTTTTCCCTTTCCTCCCCTCCCTCCCCTCTCTCCCCTCCCCTCTCCTCTCGTTTCCTTTTCTTGACAGAGTCTCACTTTGTCGCCCTTGGTAGAGTGCCAGTGGCAGTCACAGCGCCCAACCTCAAACTCTTGGGCTTAAGCAATTCTCTTGCCTCAGCCCGCCACAACGCCCAGCTATTTTTTGTTGTTGTTGTCATTGTTGTTTAGCAGGCCCTGGCCGGGTTAGAACCCAGCAGCCCCGGTGCAGGTGGCCAGCGCCCTCACCACTGAGTTCCGGTGGCCTAGACATGGGAATGTTTTCTTAATGTCCTCACCTTAAGTGAAGCTCCCTCTCTCGTGTGAAAATGTATCTGTTGGTCGGGTGCAGTGGCTCACATCTGTAATCCTAGCACTCTGGGAGGTGGAAGCAGGTGGATCCCTTGAGCTCAGGAGTTTGAGACCAGCCTGAGCCATTGGGGGCCCTCATCTCCACTAAAAATAGAAAAACTAGCAGGCATCATGGTGGATGCCTTTAGTCCTAGCTACTCTGGAGGCTAAGGCAAGAGGATCACTTGAGCACAGGAGTTTGAGGTTGCTACCCAGGGTGACAGAGTGAGACTCTGCCTCAAAAAACAAACAAACAAAAAGAAAAGAAAAGAAAAGAAAGAAAGAAAGAAAGAGGAAAGGGAGAAAGAAAATGTATCTGTCATGCTATTTTCAAGGGCTCCTTTTTTCTAAATCTAAGGGACACCAGGGAACGATGACGGTATTCCTACCTTTCCTTGGTACATGCAGTTCATTGTCAGTCTTTTGTAAAACTAAAAACAAAAACCCGGTTAAGAGCTTTATCTAATCCCAACTTGTTCTTGCCATTTGATAGCTTTCAGATAATTTAATCTTTCAAAGATTTTGACATATATTTAACAGACCCTCCTTAAGAACAGAAGTGCTGCCATTTTCTTGGGTCAATTCAACACTCAAGTGGCTTATCATTCGCACGTGTAGTTCCTGACCTTTCTATCTCCAGAGCTTTGAAATAAGGAAGTGTGATGCTTTCAGCTTTGTTATTCTTGCTCGAGATGTTTATGTTATTCAGGGTCTTTTGTAGTTCATATAAATTTTAAAATTGCTTTTTCTGTTACTATAAAGAACACACGGGGTTTTTCATAGGGATTGCTTTGACTCTGCAGATTACTCTGGGTAGTATGCAAATTTTGCCAATTTTAATTCTTCCAATCTGTAAACACAGTGCATCTTTTTATTTATATTTTCTTTAATTTCCTTCATCAATGTTTTATAATTTTCAGTGAATAAGTTTTGCACCTCTTTGGTTAAGTTTATTCTTAAGCATTTTATTATTTTTGCTATTATAAATAGGGTTATTTTCTCCACCCCACCTGCCCTCAGGGTAACAAAGGGATTTCATTTAGAAAAAAGGAAGAGAAAGCTTAGAGCACTTTGAAAGGGAGGTGGAGGTGGGTCCCTCTCATGGAGGAAAAAGGTGAGAAAGCCAGAGAAGCAAAGACCTGCAGGGGTATAAATACTTTCTCAGTTTGAAATTGGCTGTCTTTCTGTGCCTCCAGGCAGTATTGACCTTTCTGTTGGTCATTGATTGTCTCTTTATATTAGTCATTGGTTCAAGATAACAAAGAGAGATTTTTCTTTAGGAAGAACAAAGAGATAGTTTAGAGCAGGCATCCTCAAACTACAGCCCAAGGGCCACATGCAGCCTGCCTGGGACATTTATCCCGCCCACCAGGTGTTTTTGCTGCCTCTGCCTGTCCTGCTTAGCAGCGGACTCATTCCCGGGCCCCCAGTCCGGCCCTCCAAAGGTCTGAGGGACAGTGAACTGGGCCCCTGTTTAAAAAGTTTGAGGCCCCCTGGTTTAGAGCACTTTCAAAGAGAGTTGGAAGTGGATCACTCCCATGGAGGAGAAAAGGTGAGAGAGACCAGGATTGTTTTCTTAATTTCCTTTTTGGAAAGTACATTTTTGTGTGTATAGAGATACTACTGATTTTTATTGTTAACTTTGTGTATTGGAGCTTTGCTAAATTTGTTTATTAGTTCTAACAATTGTACCTAATATACCCTCTCTCCTACTCTATTGTCTCACTGTAGAAAACTAGCAAACACTTTAATTTGTGGACTTTTTTATTTTTGAGATAGAGTCTCACTTTGTCACATAGGCTAGAATGTCATGGCCTCAGCCTACCTCACAGCATCTTCAAACTCCAGGGCTCAATTGATTCTCCTGATTAGCTGGGACTACAGGTGCCTGACAAAATTACTGGATAATTTTTCGGTTTTTAGTAGAGAGAAACTTCCTTTGTTTAGTCTGTTTTCACACTACTGAACTCAACCATCTCCTGTCTTGGCCTCCCAGAGTGCTAAGATTGTATATAGGTGGCAGCTACTACAGCTGGCTTCAATTTGTGAATTTTTGTTGTTGTTGGGTCTTTAGGATTTCTATATATATGTGGATATCATCTGCAAATAGAGGGAATTTTACTTTTCTAATGTGGGTATTTTAATTTCTTTTTCTTCTCTAATTTCTTTGACAAGAAATTCCCATACACTGTTGAATAGAAGTGCTAAGACTAAGCATCGTGGTGGCCTTCTGTGAGATTACAAAGGAAAAGGTTTCAGTTTTTTTCCGTTTATTATGACATTAACTGTGGTTTTTCATGATGTTTATTGTTTTGCAGTAAGTTCCTTTTTTTGTTGTGAATTTTTTTATAATGAATGTATGTTTATTTCATCAAAGTCATTTTCTGCATCTATTGGTATGATCATGTAGATGTCATCTTTCTTTCTGATAATATGGTATGCCACACTGACTGATTTCCATGTACTGAACCTCTCCTACATTGCAGGGATAAATTCCAATGGTCATGGTCCTTTATTAAATGTGCTCTTGACGTTTGTTTGGTAGTATTGGTTGAGGACTTTTATATCTTTGTTTACTAGGGATATTAGAAATTAGTAATATAGTCCTCCCTCCCTTCCTTCGTTCATGCCTGCCTGCCTGCCTGCCTGCTTTCCTTCCTTCTTCCCTTCCTTCCTTCCTTTCTGTTTTTGTAGTGCCTTTATTTGGATTTGGTATCCGAGTGATGCTGGTCTCAAAATGAGTTTGAAAGTGTTACCCTTCTGTTTTATTATATTTAATTTTATTTTATTTTTGTTAATAGTTTAAGAAGGATTGGTATTAATTTTCTTCTGAATGTTTGTTAAAATAGACCTGTGAAGCCATAGGGTATTGGGTCTTTATTTGTTGGAATGTTTTGATTCAATATCCTTACTTACTATTTTTTTCAGGCTTTCTATTTCTTCATGATTTATGAAGAAAAATAAACAACTTGATATGTTGTATTCTTTTAGTAATTTATTCTTTTCTTCTGAGTTATCCACTTGGTTGATGTCTAATTCTTTAAGGTAGTTTCTTATGACTGTTTTTATTTCTGAAGCATCTAGTGTAATGTTTCCTCTTTGTTTTCTGATTTTTGTATTTCAGTCTCTTTTTCATAGTTATTCTAGCTAAGGGTTTGTTAATTTTGTCTTATATTTTTTAAAAAATAACTTATTTCATTGATTTTTTTATTGTTTTCATGCGCTATATTTGATTTATTTCTTCTCTAATTTTTATTATTTCCTTGCGTCTGTTAACTTTGTCTTTTATTTTATTTAATTTTTTTTTTTTTTTTTAAATTTTCAAGACAGGGTTTTGCTCTGTCTCCCAGGCTGGAGTACAGTGGCATAATCATAGCTCTCTGTGATCTTAAATTCCTGGTCTCAAATAATCTCTTTACCTGGGTCTCCCAAAGTCTTGGGATTATAGGCATGAATCATCCATTCTGGTTTTTTCTCTCAAATTTAAACTTTGTTTTCTTTTTTTTTAAATTCCTGGGGGTGCAAAGTTAGATTTTTCTGAAATTTTTCTTCCTTTTAATGTAGGCATATGTTAATATTAAAGTTCCCTCTTAGAATTGCTTTTGCTGCATCTTACAACTTTCAGTGTATTGTGTTCATTTTAATTTGTCTCAAGATTTTTAAAAAATTCCTGGTGGTGGGGGGCACCTGTGGCTCAAAGAAGTAGGGTGCTAGACCCATATGTCAGAGGTGGCAGGTCCAAACTCAGCCCTGGCCAAAAACTTCAAAAAAAAAAAAAAAAAAAAGTTAATGGAGTTCAAACTCAACCCCGGCAGCATAAGTCGGACAAAAAGAAAAAAAAAAAAAAAAGAAGTCCCAGCCAATGAAAGACATTTAAAAAAGAAAAATTCCTGGTGGATTTTCTCTTTGAGGAAAGAGCAACTTAGGCAACTAATGGTTGCCCAAAAATGTTTGTCTAGTTTCCATGTATTTATGAATTTTCTTATTTTCTTCCTGTTATTGATTTCTAGTTTTATTCCACTCTGGTTGAAAAAGATACTTAAAATGATTTTGATATGCATAAATTTAAGTCTTGCTTCGTAAACTAATGTTTGATTCATCCTGGAGAATGTTCTGTATGCATTTAGAGGAATGTGTATTCTTTTGCTGTTGAGTAGAAAGTATTAAATATGTCTGTTAGTTTGAACTGGTCTATAGTTTTGTTTGAGTTAGTTATTTCTTTGTTGATTTTCCACCTAAATGTTTTATACTTTATTTAAAATGGAATATTGACTCTCCTACTATTAACGTATTGCTGTCAATTTATCCCTTTCCATCGGTCATTTCTTGTTTTATATATTTAAGTGCTCTGATGTTTGGTGTGCATATATTTATAATTATTTTGTATCCATGTTGAATAGACACTTTTATCATTATATGATGATCTTCTTTGTCTCTAGAAACTTTGTAAGTCTATTTGTCTCACATAAGTATAGCCATTTCTGCATTCTTGTGGTTAGCATGTACATAGGATATTTTTTTTCCATCCTTCACTTTATGTGTGTTCTAAAGACAAGTGTCTTATAGACAATATATCACTGGATCTTGTTTTTGTTTTCTCTTAATTCATTGAGCCATTCCCTGCCTTTTGATTTGACAGTTTTATCCATTTACATTTAAAGTAATTATTTCTCATAGTTCTAGAAACTAGGCTACCCAATATCAAGATGCTAGGGATGTAGGTTGATTTTGAGACCCCTTCTTTTGGCTTATAGGTGGCTGCAATCTCTGTGTGCATAAAACTTTCATCAGTACACACGCCAGGAGTGGGAGAGAGGTCTGAAAGAAATTCTGTAAAATCTCAAATATCCTTTAATTGTAGGGCCCCACATTTATGATCTCATTTTATTTATTTCCTTATAGGCCCTGTCCCAAATACAGTCACATTGAGAGGATAGAGCTTTAGCATGTGAATTTAGGGGAGGGAATATATGTATAATTTAGTACATAGCATTTTCTCATATGCAGATATGCATTTGTAATAACACACAAAGCTAAGGGTAATTTGATATAATTTTATAAAGAGAACAAACACATCCATATAACCAATAACCTGCCAAAAATTAGGATATTATTAGCACCTCAGGTACTTCCTTGGGCAATTCTCAATCTACCCACCGTTCTCTCCAAAGGAGACCACAATCTTATTCCTAGTACCATAGATTAATTTTCTCCATGTTCACATCCTATCTGGTTTTATTTTTCTTCAAAATTATTTTGATTATATTCACTTATGTTGTTAGAACAATATTATGTTATCATATTGTTGTTTAGTAGCTCATCATTGGACGAAGCAAAATGACCTAAGTATACTTTTGATTTTATTTTATGATTTAATCAATATCTGCCATCTACTAACCTCCAGATGGTTGATTTTTAAGATAGTAATTATATCTAATTTATTTATTTTGATTGGCTCTTAGTTGACACCTGATTAGTATCTGCCCAATGAAGAATTGATTAACTGCCTTTGGGAGATAGAATGCAATTCTATGATTTCAATGATCAGACACATATATATGTATTTTTATCAGTGTGAATCTTTGTTTTACCAAGAGAAATGCTAGAGGGGATAGGATTACCTTTAAAAATATAGACTTGCATTAATTTCTCTGTTGTGTACCTGCAATGGCCTATCAGATCAGACTCTGTGCCTAGTGAGCAGGAAGGAAAAGAATTAGAAAGAGAGTAACAGGGAAGACAAAGACATTTAGCAGAGCAGTGCACATTCTCACCATCCCTGAGGCCAGCACGTGACTTGGGGAACACAACCAACATACCCAAACTAAAGCTCCCATAAATATACTCTACACAAGAGTGCTACCTGGTAGGTAAAGGAAGCCTATTAGCTACTACAGAACTAAAACATGTAGAGATTCTTGAATCCCTGAGTTAGGTCTCAGGGTTTTTCATATAATTCAGAAATGAGACAGTCACCAGCTTTTTGATGCCTGACATTCACAGAGGGTATTGACGAGCAAGTCAGAGTTAGAGAAGCCTCAATGACAAATATAGGAGGTGAAAAAAAATAATTCTATTGCCCTGGGAAGTAGTTTCTTAAAGAATGTGGGTGTGTATCTTAGTGATACCGTGATCACTTCATCCATATCAAAACAAGGTGGGTCATTGAAAGCCTGAAATTGTGATGGAAATTGAAATTTCAAACAAGACTAAAATTTTAGTAAGTATAAGAATTAAAAATATTACAGATAATTCCCAAGGGAATGCAAAGGAGAAAAATATATTCAGTAATCATGGCTGAAAATCTATTACTAAAATCATTTTATTGTGAATTTAAACTTAAACTCAATTACATCATTACCATACTTTTCACTTTAAAAAGCACTGCAGGGCAGCACCTCTGGCTTACTGAGTAAGATGCCAGCCCCATATACCAAAGGTGGTGGGTTCCAAATCCAGCCCCAGCCAAACTGCAACAACAACAACAACAAAAAAAATTAAAAAAGAAAAGAAAAAGCACTGTAATGGCTCAGAGCCTGTAGCTCAGTGAGTAGGGCGCCATCCACATACACAGAAGCTGGGGGTGTGAGCCCGGCCTGGGCCTGCTAAACGACAATGACAACTGCAACCAAAAACCAGCCAGGCATTGTGTCAGGCACTGGTAGTCCCAGGTACTCGAGAGGCTGAGGCAAGAGAATTGCTTGAACCCGAAGAGTTTGAGGTTGATGTGAACTGTGATACCACTGCACTCTACTGAGGGAGACAGAGTGAGACCTTGTCTCAAAAAAAAAAAAAAAAAAAAAAAAGCACTGTCAAGTGTGTATTCTCATTTGATCTTCAAAACAATCCTGAGAAGAAGGTGCATAGGATAAATAATGTCAAGGTTGAGGCGCCAGCCCCATATACCGAGGGTGGTGGGTTTGAACCTGGCCCTGGTCAAACTGCAACAACAACAAAAAATAATAATGTCACAGTTAAATGCGATTTGGCTAGTTATCTGGACTGAGTAAACTTTTATGCTGATGAAATTAAGGTCATGTTTCAAAATCTTTTAGAGAAAATGTGTTTTCATCATTGACTAATAATCATAGTCTTTGGAGGTGATATTAGATATGGTGGGCATGTTAATGAAAATATGCTATTTTGATTAGTGAGAGGAATTATTTGCCCCTAAATAGATTGTCTAGAAAATATTTAATATAAAAATCTCAGTGAAATTAGCTCAGCATACATGCACAAGGTAAATAACTTGGCTTTAAGTTGTTCAGGCAAATGGATAACTACAAAGAGGACATATTTTTCAAAAAATAAGATTTTATGATGACAGGGTATTTCTAATATCTATGTCCACAGAGATTATTATTAGTTATTTTTTCTGGTCAAAGAAACTTTGAGAATGCTAATCCAATTGTTAAACTTGAATAGAATATAGATTAAGAATTGTTATTCATGACTCCATTTATCATTTTGTCACATAGACCTTATATTTTGAAATGACTTCTCCTTAAATTTAAAACCATATTTGAATTAATTAATATTCTCCTTTTCTGTTAATTAAAACATCAAAAATGGACTTTGCAAAAGAAAGTCTAGAAATAGCCAGAAATTTGATGTTGAAGTTATTCTATAAAGCGATGCTGTTGAAAAATATATCAGTTATTCTTTTTACTTTGTAATGTTTAAAAAGTATGGCAGAGTCTCATGAGTAAACCTAGGGACTTTTAAACTGGGATTGCCTTCCAGGAAACATTAATTTTATCATTTTAATAATGTTGTGGTTTTCTTGATTCAACTTTGACTCATCCCAATGTTTTATCTCATCCCATTAACATCATTTTGTGAGGAAATAATTGTGTTGATGCACAAAAATGATGAAAAGAAATAGAAACAGAATTTTCTATGTATGAAATTCACAATTCATCAGACCACAGAAATGAAGCAGAAACTCTGCCGAGGCAGGTCAGAGATTGCACTATAGTCAGAACTATTCAGAGAAAATTAACATGGCTTCTATGCAAAGACAAGAAATTACAAGCTCTGCTTTTTTTTGTTGTTGTCTCTGATTCTCTAATTCTGGTTTAGAAGCTTTTCTCATATCATATCCCAGGGGCTACACTTGCTCTCTTGTAGCATTTGTCAAGCAATATTATAATTTTAAGTTTAGTTTCTTACAACTTTTTTACTGTATTTTAAGTTCCATGTTAAGGACAGAATATATTCATCTTGCTCAACATTGTAACTCCACCAAATGAGCATAGATTTTTGGCACAAACTATGTTCTTATTTATACATAAAGAGCTAAATCAATGAAGAAATACAAAGAGAAGTATTGTAAGAGAATAAAGGAAAATGCTAAATGAAAAAGATGAATATGTTTTGAGGAATATTTTAAAAAATCCTTTTCTTCTATAATCATATGCCTTCCTCACTATAAACATGAGTAAATATAGAAATTAATTGGGGAACTAAGTTATAGTGAATACATAGGACAGAAGGAAGAATTTGTACCATGGTGATTTAAATAAAATCAGCAATAGATTTTGGTATAATTATAGACTTGAGAGCAGACGTACATATTTGAACTCTAGGTTTCCCATATTGTTCTTATTTAATATAGTGAAATTGTCATAATTTTTCTGAAATATTCACTAAATATGGAATATTGTTAGATATTAATATTTTTGAAATAAAATAGTAAAGATAAAAAATACCTTATTACTTTCAGAAAGAATTTTAATACACAAATAAGATTTAAAAAGTCAACATTTTATTAAATTGTAAATATTCAGAAATGACATAAGTTGAACTTAAAAGTCAAATGTAACAGAGCAGTTAGAGATGAAGGGGGCCAAGATAGCAGACTAGAGGCAGCCTGCACATGTCCCCTTTGGGGAGAGAATTAAAAACTGCAAGTAGATGTTCATCTCTAGATGGACCCTTCTGGAGAGAGCATTGTAGATATCAGAGAACTGATAGGAGACTGTGAAGGAGACAGGGATGGGCACTTCCACTCGTCAAGATTGAAAGATACATGGGTGAGAGCCTTACACATGGGGAAGTGATAAAGGACAGTCCCAAGGCTCCATACTCCCCACTTAGACACTGTGATAAGAGATTTCAAGGCCCCGACCCGACTGCATGGTCTCCAGGCTGATAGGGAAGCTGATTGCAGACTGTTTAGTGAAGTTCCTTAGGACAGCAGGTGTGGCAGGGTCCTGCTGGTCTTAGTTTCTGGGTTGCTACTTCTGACATCACTCTGAACTCTTGGGTCTGGAGCTCTGTGGCCATTATCGGTATTGACTTCACTGCAGCTGCCCCAACACTGCCTCTTGCTGGGCGAAGGAAGGAGCAGCCATGACCCTGGGTCTTCTGCACCACCTTACAGGCCCTTCTCCCCACCCCATATGCCTTATCCCCACGGAGTGGCACACCATACCATAGGCCACAAGTCTTTGTTCTGTATGCCAGCCACCAACCAGCATAGTAAATCTCCCAGACCTGCACACCTGCTAACAGGACACACCCCACAACACCACCTGATGCTATGCCTGTGTTTCAGATCTTCAACACAGACCCACTAGCCACAGGCTCAGATGTGCATGCAGTAGCACAACAGACACTCACCAGTGTAGAAGCACCCCCAAATTATAGCTCATAGCTCTTATAAAACCATAGCACAAGAGGGCAAACAAAACAACATGACAACCAAAACAACATTCCTCATATCAATATTATCACTCAGTGAGAATGGTCTGAATGCCCTACTCAGAAGGTACAGACTAGCTGAATGGATAAAAAAACATAACCCAAATAGTCAGTGCTTCTAAGATACACTATTAAACTAAAAGGATTCACACAGACTCATAAAGATGGAAAAATCTTCCATGCAAATGGAAATCAAAAGTGAGCAAGTATATACATTCTCATATCAATAAAATAGACTTTAAAACAATAATGACAGAAAAAGACTGATGGTTTCTATAGAATTGGAAAGGGAGCAATTAAAAAGAAGACAAAACAATCCTAAATATATAAGCACCTAGCACAGTTTTACTAGACAGATTCTTCTAGATATAAGCAAAGAAATTAATAATAGCATGTTATTTTCCAGGAACGTCAATATTCCAGAACAAATAATCAAAATAGAAAATGAATAAAGACAGGACATAACCAAACTCTAAAACTGATGGACTTACTAGACATTTACAGAACATCCGAGCCCTAAACTACTAAATATACATTTTATTCTGATAAGTACATGGGCATTTTACAAGATCATAGCTTAGGCAACAAAGCAAGTCTCAGCAAATTTCCCCAAAGTGAAATTATAACATGTATCTTCCCAGATGGTAGTGTGATAAAACTGGAAGCCAATCCCAAGAGTTACACAGAAAACTACACGAAGTCGTGCAAATTAAACAACCTCCTGCTGAATGATCCTTGGGTCAGGGATACAATTAAGATGGAACTAAAAATCTTCCTTGAAACAAATGTAAAATGAGACACAAAGAACTCAAGGAAATCAGCAGGAAAAAATGAACAACCCTATAAAGATACATGGGCAAAAGAAATTGGGCAAAAGACATGAATAGAAGTTTTTGGAAAGAAGTCAGACCAATAACCAGTAGACATATGAGAAAATGCTTAACATCGCTAATCATCAGGCAAATACAGATTAAAACTACCTTTTTTTTTTTTTTTTTTTTACAAACTTACCTATGAGTGAAATGAATACTAATTTGACGTAAGCATTATACAGGGTATCCATGCAACAAAAACATTTGTATCTCCTTAATTAATATTTTGAAATACAAGAGCTATTAGAAAATTCAGGGCAATAATTGGTTATTATAATTCAATAGATTTGGTCTGTGAATATATAATATTTTCTGATAAATAAAATGCTAGCTACTCTTTAAGTACATAAAAAATTAAATTATATAAGAAACTTGACTTATGAGTGAATGTTAGGAAGTATAACATTTTAATTCAAATTTTGTCATCTAAAACTCATGAGAAAACAGAAAACAAAAAAAGAGGCAATAGAGAGAATAATATAGTCTTCACTAAAACAAAGAAGTATCTATAACCTCAGGACCTAAGCTATGAAGAATATGTGCCAAGTATACTGTTGCCATCCATCTGCAGAGGCAGGAGAGAACTCAAGAAAGCCTGGCGGACAAACGCCTTGTGGAACCAAAGCAACTGAGAAATCTATAAAATATAGATGATTTAGAGTACATTGTTACAGGGTGAAAAATAGCTGAAAAATAATTGGTTCTTGGAATTGGCTCCTATAACGAAAAGCAACAGATAACAATTGCCTTGCGGATCTGGTAGGGAGCAGAAGGTAGAGGACCCCTAAGTGACTGTTAGTAAAGGCTACAAGGACAGAGCAACAATTATTACTGGATGCTAGAAAAAGGCAACCGATGCCATGCTAATGTGTCTCAAAATGTGGCAGCAGGATCCCCTGAGGGATCATGTGAAAAATACCTATGTGTAGTTCATCTTCACTACTCACGGATACTGTACTTGTGAATTTGCCGATGCAGTACAACTTACTTGTAATTCTCACATCCATACACGTGGTACGGCCATCTGTGGACATGTGCATGGCATGGGAGTCAACTGACACACACGGTCCAGCTGGGATGCTCTTTTGTTTCAACTCTCCCACTGTAAATGAGTGATCTTTTGGCAGTCTCTGTAGTGCCATGGTTTTCACATTTTGTTGTTTGTGTTGGTGAATTCACCATCTAAAAATTTCTCCAGAGCATAGTGCTGAAGTGCTGCCTAGTGTACGTGAAAAAAAGCAGAGATGTGGTCTCATGGGGAAGATATATGTTAGGAGTGCTTTGTTCAGGCACGAGGACAGGGCTGTTCATTGTGAGTTCAAGGTTGATAAATCAATGATACATATTCAATAAAGTGTCTTTAAACAAAAATTCATATGAAACAAGTTATGTATTAATTAATAAACGGAATCTTGTTACCAGAGGTTCACAGGAATCTAACCCCGCATTTCTTCTAGGTGTAATGATGTAGTATTTAACTAATTCAGTGTTCATGTACATACGTACTTGTGGATATGGATAAGATCTCCAGATAGAATGGGAGTAGTGCTAACTGATTTCACGTGTGCGGGTACGGGAAAGAAAATATGGGATTCAAGCACAACGCAGAGAAAATATTCCAACCTGGACATGCTCTTTGGAATTTAAAACTGTTTCTTATTCTCAGGTTCTTCAGACATCAAAAGACTATCGAATATTTTGCAACTAAGGAAATATGTTTAGGATAAAGATCAAATACACGGCACTGCTAAGGGAAAAAAAGCAGATACGAAGCTTGCAGATAGAAGACTCTTTGTTAGTACCTCAGAGTGATTTAAGATGCTCTTAACAGACTCACTCTACTAGATGATGAATCTTCATTTCTCCATTGAGAGGTAAAGTTGATTTTCCTATCCTTGAATCCAGGTTAGCTCAATGACGACTTCCCCAGTGGAAGGTGGCTGAGGTAATTCTGAGCCAGCTCCAGGCTGAAGACTTCAGAGGACTTGGCTACTTTCAATTTCGCACTTTGGAGAGCTTTGACTTTCCAAGTCAGAAGTCTAACTGAACTGTACTGAGAAGCCAGCTGTTACACTGTCCCCAGATGACTCCAGCCCCAGCAGCAAGTTGAGGACAACTCCATGAGCAACACTGAGTAAGACTGGGAAAGCCAAGTAAACCTAAATAACTGTGAAGAGAAAAGAAATGGTGATTGTTTTTCTTTTTTGCGACACAGTCTCACTATGTCACCCTTGGTAGAGTGCTGTGGCATCATACCTCACAGCAACCTCAAATTCCTGGGCTTAAGTGATTCTCTTGCATCAGCCTCCCAATAGCTGGGACTACAGGCACTCGACACAATGCCTGGTTATTTTTTTGTTGCAGTTGGCAGTGTTCGAACCCGCCAGCCTTGGTGTATGTGGCTGGCACTGTAACCCCTGTGCTATGGTGCTGAGTCAGAAATAGTGATTGTTTTAAGGTGGCTTATCACACAACAATGAATAATGGGGACATAATTGAACAATTTAAACCATGTCAATTATTATTTAGCTTGACTTTAAAAATTCTCAGTAATGCCAACTGTCCAGAGAAAGATTTAATAAATACTGAAATGAAAATGAGAAAATTATTCTTATTGCTATTAATATGATTGTATGACTGGAAAATTCAAGAGAAGTGATAAGTATCTGGTACATGAGTTATTCTCAAAATTAATATACAAAAATTCTTAGTTTTGGGCAGCGCCTGTGACTCAAAGGAGTAGGGCGCTAGCCCCACATGCCAGAGGTGGTAGGTTCAAACCTAGTCCCGGCCAAAAACTGCAAAAAAAAAAAATATATATATATATATATATATTAGTTTTTCCATTTTAAAATAACCAGTTAGAAATGCAATAGAACAATGCTGTTACTAAAGCCATTAAGATATAAAACATCTAGACATAAACTTAGCAAGAAATTTAAAATGTTCATGAAGATATTTAAGAGTTGCTTCCGCATATAAAAGAAGATAATCCACAGAATTAAATGCATATCTTGTTTTTGTACAAAATACTCAATTTTTATTTAATTTTTCTTATATAATAGTAACCAATACATGAAATGTGTTTCACATGAAAATACTAACACAACTTCTCTCAAATGTGATAAAATTATACTATATTGTTTTGAAGAAACAACCATGGGAATATATTAAGGGAAACTACACAAAGTCTTATTTATGAGGGAAGACTGGAACAGCCACATTTAAAAACACAGCATAAAGCTGTCATATTAAGTTTTGTCAAGGGAAGCATAATCAATGAGAGACTAAAACACACAGAAAGATGTGGCAGACGGTAAATGTAAAAAAGTTTTATTTAGTTGCATTGGGCAACTGGTAAGCCAGTAAAACTATATACCTACTTCTTTTCTGAAATAAACTAAATTTTGTTTGGCTCAGAGATTTGAATATAAAAAGGAAACTTATTAAAGAAATAGAAGAATTTTGTTCAAAAATTTCAAATAGATTTTTCTGAATGTGTTACAGAAATTAGGGTAGAATTTGATACAATTTTTCAAAATCAAAATGTATATAATCTTCAACAAAGCCAATTCAAAGTTGAGGCATTTATTCTATCATTATAGCCATGAAGAAAGCAAAAGACAGGTATATTACAATTTACGTGTTTATAAAAATGCCATAAAATATTTATCATAGCTATGTTTGGAAGAGTAATCAGTTCAAAACAATTTAAATGTCCACCATTAGGGAAGTTATTAAATACATTTTGTTTCATCTATATAGTGGAATACAATACAGAGTCATAGAAAGTAACAAAATTCTCCATATTTGATAGAGGAAGCTATCCATAATATATTTTTAAAAAGCAATGGACAGAAAATTCCATAAAACTACATACTTTTTGTTAAAAGGTACATATAATGTACTGGTACATGAGCAGTATATTTCTAGAAGGTTGAATGAGAAATAGTGTAGGTTGTGTACACTATTAATGCACAGATTATTCCTTTTGTGTTTTCACTTTACTTTTGACTCTTTTTTATTTTCCCTCCCCCAGTCTCATTGCCCTCCTCTACGTTTCCAAATCTTGCTTATTTTTATATAAGTGGTAATTATTTTCTGGTTTCATTCTTCATTAGTATGTTTTCAAATTCCTCCAGATTGGTGAATAGATACAATTCATTTTTTGTTGTCTTACATAATTAAATTATTCAACGTTATTCATAATTTATATTCTTCAAATTATCCACATTTATTTAACTACTTCTCTATCTGTTGGTATTGACATTTTCAACTCTTTGTTACTGGAGACAAAAATTTAGAAACCAACTTAGCAAGAAGTTTAAAATGTTGTTACTAAAGTGATACACCAAAGTTTACCCTCCCGATGGATACTTCAATGCAGAGAGAAATCTTTTCAAGTACAATGCAGAAGTGGAATTTCTGTGCTGTCCATAGTATTTGTTCGTATCCAAGTCCTGCTTCCAAACTACGGCAGACGGCTTGACTGGTTTCCAATGCCATCAGCAGTGCCTGGGGCTACAGTTGTCCTAGTTTTTTTTTTTTTT
>NW_003852404.1:31592433-31593442 GCF_000181295.1 Otolemur garnettii
TGATTGCTTTAACCCATCTGAGGTTTATTTTTATGCATAGAATTGAGTTTTATTTCTTCTCACAGAAAGAGCCAATTTTCCACTGCCTTTTATTAGACGATTCATTTTTCCCCTCTGATTTTTGATACTATTTCTGTTACAGCCTCCCGTTGTGTTTCTATCCCAGGTTCTGTTCTCTCTTCCAAGAGTCTGTCTCTTCTTGGGTCTCTATCTACCACAGAAGCTTATTAGAGTTCTTTTTATGTTTAGTATTTTAAGATAATCTTAGCTATCAGAGGACTTACATATACATGCATATAAAATATGTTGTATATAAAATAGAATTTTTCATCCAAATCCCTAAAACTCATGCTGAAATTTTTTAACAGAATACATACATTTATAAATTTGCACAAAAATTACGTATTAATAGTCTTTAAATTTTCAATCAGTTGCTAAATCATATGTGCCATTTATATACATCTTTTTATGCCTTACAAAAACATTTTGAAATTATCAACATGAGCTTTTATGCACATAAAATGTATATTAAGTGGTTATTAATTCCTATGTAGATAGTATTTTTTATGAGGGCTATAAATCTCACCTAATGGCATCTTCTTGTCTATTATATTTTATATTTGATTATATATCTTTGTTTATTCTTATTGATCTTATATCTGGCCATCTTTCTACTTTGTGTTAATTTACTTATTATTTCTATGCATTATACTTATTTCTTCCTGTGTAATCTCCTTAGCCAGACCTTTAGTTCAAAGTTGAATAGCAGCACATATGGTGGATACTTGTCTTTGTTCTGATATTAAAGAAATGCTTCTGAAATTTAGAATTATATTAAGCATTTATTTGCTATAGGTTTTTGTAAAATAATTTTTACAGTCTAAAAGATTTCTTGCCTAACTCTGTTATTTTAAGAGATTTTATTGTACGTAGGTGGAGACAGTCAAAAAAGGTCCTGATGCCACTAGATTTAATTTCTATGTGCTTTTCTTCTTTTGTCAAAATAAGA
>NW_003852404.1:31595571-31600682 GCF_000181295.1 Otolemur garnettii
GTGGAAACTACTACTAATAATTATACATTACATCCTTGTAGGCAAGTAAAATAGCCTTTTAGAGCACTTTTGGAGGTCCCCTTTGCACTAGTTTACCATAAAAATATACTCATTTAATATCCTTTCTTTGTGGAATGGTTTAAAAAAACCCATGTTTTTTCTATCCCCAAAACTAAGTGAAACTGCCATAAAATTTTACACATAATAATCTTTCAGAAATCCCAGCCATCTTTAAAAATGAAAAGAATGATAATACTACTTTTCTGTAGTATTGTCATTCTAAGTAATATGGATACTTTTATATATTTTTTACTATATCCAAAAGTAACTAGATATAAACTCAGTCTTTTTCAGCACATTGTATAACTTGTGAAAATTAAAAACAAGTACTCAACTAGTTTCTAATTAGAAGGGTACTCCAAGTAGTACTAGTACTTCAAGTTTCTAATTAGAAGGGTAGGGATTTTATTCAAGGGACATAGTCTAAGGTTAGCACAACTAATGGTTATCACATAGCACATATCACAAGAGGGTTATTTACAAATTTGATTAGCTTTAAAATACCACAGTCACTGATAGAAATGGAACCATATTGAAAACACACATTAAAATTGATTTGCTTTGTACAAATGCTCATTTCACAGCACCTGGCAAATTTTCGTGTTGTAAACTGGGCTAGGAAGACATGCTGTAGCTACTGATGAAATTAGTTATGTAGATTACAATTCAAATCTGCTCCTTGACATTCTCACAAAAGTAAATATTGAAGAAAAATAAATTCATAAACTGTATCATTTTCAATCTTGTATAGCCCACTAAGCACTTAACTCTGTAAATCAGAACCAGCTAAATAAATCAACAAGTCTTTACATATCTTCATGTTTTCCAGGGGAGGGCCACATCAACTTTCTCTGGATGTTTGACAGTTTTCTATGCTGAATGTTTTTCTTTATATTGTCCTGTAAAAAAAAAAAGAAAAGAAAAAGAAATCCACATAAGGAGAATGTGTGGATTTTTCTTAAGAGTGTAACTACTGGCTGACATAGAATTCGCTGAGATGAGTCTGATGGTTACATTTATATGTCAACTTATGGGCCATATTGCCCAGATATATGATCAAACGGTACTCTTGATGTTTTTGTGAGGGTGTTTTTGGCTGAGATTAACTTTTACATCTATGGATACTGAGTACAACAAATTGCCTCCCATAATGTGGATAAATCTTGTCCAAATAGTTTAAAAACCTAAATGGAACAAAGACTTCCTTTGGGCAAGAAAGCCTTCTGCCAACAGCTGGCCTTTGGACCTGAACTTCAACATCAGCTCTCCTTTGGTCTCTAGACTGGAGTCCACCCTGACGATTGGGCCTTGCCATCCCATACTCATGTGAATTAATTTCTTAAATTTCTAGATATATGTACATCCCATTGGTTTTATTTCTCTAAAGAACTCTGACTAATGTGAGCCGCTTGCTACTTACTTGGAATCTTTAGCACCAAGAAGCAATTTTTATCCTGGATGTTCTAAAAGCATTAGGCTCTATGAGGAGAAACTTGCACCTTCCCTTCTGAGGTCCCCCCAGAATCTTTGTGTAATCTTAGATTACAGCTGATTTATTGTTCACATTTGACTATGATGACGGTGTAAGGCACAGTTTAATGCCCATACATTGGCAGAGCTAGAGGTCTTCATTCTTTTTGACACCTGTTGTCCTCATCCTGTGCATGCATTCTTTTAGGTACAAAGCTAGGGAAGTTTTGTAGACAAATTTGCATGCCTCTGGGAATCAGGTAGGTAATGCAAATGAGCAAACGTGTTCCAGTACATGTGCCCGAAACAAAAAAATCATGCTTACTCCGTGATTCTTGAAGTGCTTGACCTTCTATTTCTATCATTTTATCCCTTTTTGATGGAGACATACGTATAGAAAAAAATTCCCTATTTTAAGAGAAACAAACATGCAAACATGATGGTCAAAGGCATGAGTTGGTGGGTACTGTGGGAAACTACAGGAAAAATGAAATATGCCATTTGAAATTTGAGCTACTCAGCTGTTAGCTTTAAATTAATAAAAGAGTTAATGAAATAAAAATGTCCTACAAGTTCACTTTAGTGCTTTATGTTTTAAACAAGTAGCTTAAATCATACTGCAAAATTAATAGCAATGGATCGTGTTGTTGTAACACTTTTTATTAATATAGCTGTATCAGGTGGACTTTGGGAACCTTGGATTTTCAGCAAACTAAAGCCGATGCAGGTTACTTTCTCCAGCCATCTTCTGAGCCATGACATGACCTTTGGTACTTAGATATCAGGTTTCTTGCCTGTGTCCAGCATTTACTTTTCACCTAGCATGGTGTCTTTTACAAATGTAAATCAAAATCTTTAAAAATAGAAAACTTTTCTTCACCTACAAAGAGTTTCAGAAACTTTTCAGAGTTCATGTCCCAAAACTTAGTAAATGTGTACTTCTAGTATATAGTTTCTATTAACAAATATTTAAAGGATTTTCAAACCATACATTATAAGTTTTAAAAGTATACCTGTCGTTACATATTATTTTGACCGTTCATATAATTTCCTTTGGGGAATTTCATTCTAGCATCTGTCTACCTTGAAAGACTTTTTAAGAATTAAGTGTATCCAAATGCTATGTTGATGACAAACTCAGAGATGTTGTGGACATTATGAAGGCTCATTGGAGAATGACCTAAGCAATTGAAGAACAACTGTTTTGTCTCCTCCTCTCTTTCCCTCTCTTCCCTCCCTCGTTTCCTTGCCTTACTTCTTAATTATTTTTTTCATAGCAATTGATTTGTTTTTATCCTCCGAGCACTGTGAATCGTGTATTTCCCTCTCTCACTGCTAGTTGGCAAGCCCAAAAACAAAGTCAAATTCTGCCATATGGAATGTATTTTCAGAGTGAGACTTTCTAGAAACTTTTCTACTTTTCTTTTTTAGATTTCCTTTATCATTTTTTTTTTCACAGCAGAATATATAAATAGATAACGATGTCTTATGCTGGCCTTGATTTGGGGGAAAAGGCAAGTATAAATTAAAATAGCAAACTTGAGCCTACACAGGGTAGGGCCATTGGTATATGAACACTAGCAGTAAAAAGAAAATGAGAACAGGAAGGCCCCATATGAACACAAGGGTAATTCCCTATCCAAAGAAATTCAGATTACAATTATTTTGAAATAACATTTTAGAACTCCAAACAAACAAACACATACCATCTCTTAGACAATTCAAACTGTGGAAACATATGATCTTTCCTCACAGTATGTGACAAGTAAGCAAACCACTGTACTAACTAATTACAGAAATAGATGAACAGGGCAGCACCTGTGGCTCAAAGGAGTAGGGCGCTGGCCCCATATACCAGAGGTGGTGGGTTCAAACCCAGCCCCGGCCAAAAACAAAAACAAAAACAAACAAACAAAAAAAGAAATGGATGAACAAATAATAGCTGCTATAATATCAAAACTTCTACCACTCTAGTTAAGAGAATAATTATAAATCATCAGTAAAATGGTCTTTGATTGTTCTATCTCTAGTCTCTAACTTATCTAATCATTTTATACAATGATGCTATATTAATTTTAATTCTTTTTATTCTTAGTGTCTTATGTCCAAATTAAAAAAAAAAACGTGAAAATGTTTTTTTCAAATTCTGTCCTCTATGATGTTAGTCCTATATGTCTTTTTGGCACTCTCCTTTTTAAACTCCATTTTCAAACTCACCAAGTTTTCTGCCTTTTTTGTTTTGAAATACCTGTATATCCAGAATCAACTGTCCTCAGTTACTTGGGCCCTTATAATAGAATTCTAACTGAGCTCTGCTGCCTACTGTGCTTGCTTACAGTTTATTCTCCAGGAGCAAGCAGAGAACTCATTTGTCAAAAAAATTATTTTGTAAAGGTAAAATATTTATTATGTTTCAAATAAAGAAAATATAAAAAATATAAGCTATAAAAGGGTTACATTGTGAAAAGTTGACCTTCCATTGACCTAGTTCCTGCTCCTTTCTTCATATGTATCATTCTCATTGGGGCTATGTGTTCTTCAAATTTATCTTTTGAATTTATTGGCAAATATAAATATATATTTGTGTGCATTTTTATTTTTTGCACAATGTTGCACTATTAGCAATGAATCCTACCTTAAAGACATTTTTTATTTCTACATACAATGTGCCTTTCTTCTTTATTGTAGCAGCCTTACATTTGGCTGCATAGCTATAATATAATTGATATCGATTTATCAATTACATTCTTGATTGATAATCTGATTATCATCCTATTTAGTATGTTGCTTTATTGATATATAGTTAGTATCTTGCTCTATCTGATATTACAATAATGCTATCATCCTGCATGATCTATAACATAAACAAGTGTAATTCAGTTTCAAAGGGTATTTTTTCTTGTGTGTGTGTGTATGTGTTTGTGTGTGTGTGTTACTGAAGGTCCCTTACTGGTCCTCCTTCCAAGAGTGGCTGTCACCAGGGGAAAAGGGAGGAGTCATCCCCACAAGACTCCGTTTATACACAGAACTAAACCGACAGGCACAGAGTCACTCTTACGGTTAGAACTTGGCAGTACCGGAAGGGAAGGAACAGGTGAGGTGTAACGTGTTATTAAAAAAATATGGGTTCCCCCCAACTGGGATACTGGGTGGGGGGAACTTGGTCTGCTTCAACCCAAGAGGAATCAGAAGATCCAAAGCCGTTGGGAAGGCCAGAACCATCAGGGATGGAGGGAGGAGGAAAATCCGGGGTTGGGTTTTTTTATTTATTTTTTTTTTTTGGCAACTGGGGTAAAGGGATTGAGCTGCCCCTGCTGGTGATACCGGATTTTTAACACTGGATCTCCAGGCTCTTGGTCTCAATGATTCGATGAATGAAATCGATAGACCATAGAACAAACAGTGAGGTTTTATTTACAGCTCAAAGAACCAAACCTCCTTGCAGGGCAGGATACGAGTGTTACAGCTCTTATGAAAATGACTCTTACAAAGGGCCAAGCCTTTTTGTAGAGCAAGATCAGCAGCGGAGGTGTTACAGCTACAGCTCTTACAAAGGACCAAGCCTCTTTGCAGGGCAGAGA
>NW_003852404.1:31601213-31610180 GCF_000181295.1 Otolemur garnettii
GCTGAGCTGGCTGGGGTGCCACTTTTCCGGTATCACTGGGATCCCAGTCTGGCAGGAAGGGGCAGTCTGGGGGTGCCAGATGCTGCAGGCAGGGGCGGGAGGTGTCCCACAAAGGCTTGCCCTCTGGGGAGATGACGGCTTTGCCCCCCAGCTTCTCTGCCAAGGTGCAGCTGTCTTTGACCTCCTCGTAGCAGTTTGCTTGTAATTCAGACTCGGTCCCTCTCAGCTTCTTCTTGATGGCGTCCTTGCAGCTGGCATAAATCATTTTGCTCTTCAGGGATGTATACTCAGGAGCCCAAAAGATAAACACCAGGTCTTCTGCCTGCTCTCCTTGGTCTCATAGGTCACATCATAGAGGGCATAGCAGCAGTCCTGGTCTGGAAGCATCGTGACAAAGGTGGCATGGGGGTCGTCGACAGCCGGATCCGCACCACCCACCCGGACCTCCCCGCCCTCCTCTAGGATGATGCTCTTCTTGGCCGCACTCAGCACTCAGGCCGAGGAGCAAGGCCTTCTTGTGCTTCTTCACCTCCTTTGGCGTTGAAGACTTGGGCAACTTCGTGTCAATGAACACCTTATTGACCCTATCGGAGACCTCCACACCAGAGGCCATGTTTCCAGAAGCAAAAGGGTGATGGCGAGAGGAGCAGAGGAGAGGAGAGCTCTGCCGCTGCTGCTGGGATCCGACTTCAAAGGGCATTTTCATCTCTCATTTCCACAAATATGGTCATGAGCCTCCAGGGAATTTATACTGATTACCCTCAGGCCCATATGGATCAGGGTGCCTATTTCTCCACACACTCACGCAGTGTGTTATAAAGTTTGTGGACTGTTATCAGAGTGTTTCATGAGACGCAGGCGTTTGATAGTGCTTTAAGGACAAAACAGACACACACCTGTTACGATTTGCTTCAGATGGGACAGGCTTCTATTGGAGTATTTCTCTAAATCTTATCTGTGAGATAAGGCTCGGATTGATGGAGAAGGCAGGTTATTTCCATTTCAAATGGTATTGTTAATGGGACTACCCTAATTAGGATCAGGCTTATTTTTTATTTGAATGTAAAGATGGCAAAATTAGGTGTATCTTTCATCGTTTTATTCCAACAAATAGTAGCAACCGGAAGATTATGGATGTGGAGATTGAAAGACTTCGATGTGTTGCTGAACAAACTAGTTTACCAAACAGTAACACTTAACATTTATAAATGTGTATCCAGTTTCTAGGACTGAGCTATGTTCTTTCCAATAATAATTTTATGCAACTTTTGCAATAAGCATATGAGGTTGGTGGTGTTTACATCCATTCTGAAGATGTAGAAACGAACTTTTAGAGTGATTAAGTCACATCCCTTGCCACAAGCACTAAACCTGTATGTATATGCAGAGGATTTCCTTCCTATTTCAGGAAAGCTAAAACAGTCAAATGCTCCTACTTCATTAGTCAGCTATTACAGTTGTTGCATTATTTTTTCTTCCTATGACACATGATATTTTATAAGATTTTGATTGAGTGTCAACCTGATCTGATAGCATATATTTCCCCCCATTGACCATTTTCCATTTGGTAAATCTAAAGAGGAGTGGAGTTATCGGACTAAACCCACCTTCCTTTACATTACGTCAACAGGTAGAACAAATTGTGTGTTTTAAATTTCCTGTTTCATAAAACCAAACATGATCTGGCAGGTGATATGGATTTATGCTTTTTTGTGAATGTGTGTGTTCACTGGGAGATAATTATATTTTCATCTGATCCTTTCCAATATAGCCATTCTTATCCTATAGTGTGCTTTGCTTTTCTATTATTTCTTGTGCAGTAATTTAATATAAGTTGTTACTATGTTTCAGTCTAGGAAAGATTCCCAAAACTTCACATTTCCTGTCTAGCATAGGCACTCACTTACATGTCATTTTTTATGCTTTTATTTCTTCCTATTCAAAATATTTAATATTTGACCAAATAGAAAGTGTAAGAATTCAATAATTCCTCTGCATTTTTAGAAGTATTTATCAATCTATTTTGAAAAATATTTCCTTTCATGATAAACTTGTTACATGGACAGAAGACGTATACTTACGTAACGAAAAGTAAACATACATTTACTTTTTGCTTGATGGATTGTTGGTATCATAGCTTTACTATATAATAATATATCTTTTGGTATCATATTATAGTTTACTATATAATAATGATCATTTTGAGTAATTGACAAAATCTAACTGAATTCATAAATAATAGAAATCAGAGTAATACTTAACGCACTGGACAGTACAAAGAAAAATACATTAAAGATAAGAGTTTGGTTTAAAATATTAACTTTCACGAAGATGCCTCTGAATTTTTTAGATTTTTTCCACCCACTTGGATTTGGAAGTGTGGGCTACAATCCACACTTTCAAAACAATGGAATTGTTACCTGCTATATGGATGACATTACAGCTAGGATTAAATCCATGTCTGAGAATATGTAGATTCCAGTGTAAATCACACTCTTTCTCCCCACCTCCTATTGTCATTATACTATTAAAATTTAGTTTTTTAAAAATATAATCTTGAAGGAAAAAGAGAGATGGAACCATTTTCACAAAGCCTGCCTGCAGCCTGAAAGGTCAATGTAAAAAACCAGAGGGACCACTCACTATTCTTGTGTGAAAAATCTCCTGCAAAAGGTTCTCCGTGTTGTAAGAGACCATCTTCTTTGTCTCCAAAGGGCAGCTCTCACTGCATTGGTAGTTCTGACTTGGTTTCTTGTTGCCTGTTATAAATAATGAGAAGCCACTGATATTTTGGCAAACTCATGGGAGACTTTTATATTTATTTAAAATATAAATATTTAAAAGTTTATTTATATTTATTTTATATATTTATTTATAAAAAATATTTCTTATAAAATATTTATAAGAATATGAGACCAAAATTTGTTAAAATTTGTGTCTTAGATTTTAAAATTACATGTTCTCACAAAAAACTGGGAGCTAAAAGATGGATACAAATGGGCACCAAATAAATAGATAGATAGATAGATAAATAAATAAATAAATAAATAAATAAAGGAGGCTGGGTGCTAAGAAGAAAGAAGGGTGGAGGGAAGTGAGGAATATAAACTTATCTGTTGGTACAATGAACACTGTCTTACTAAAATCTCTGATTTCAGCATACAGGGAATCCATATAATAAAAATGCTTGGACCCCCTTAATATTTTGAAATAATAATGATATGAAAAGCATATTGCAAAATTGTAGCACCTGATCTTCCATAAGACTTTAAGACTATGTAATCACTTAGAATAGCCTGGGTGCGTTCAAAAGCTTTGTCTTCAATGTCAGAGATCCTTCCTTCTGCCTGCTCCATTCTGTTATCAAGGGATTCTACCATATTTTTCAGATCTTTGAGGGCTGCAAACTCTTGCCTCAATGTGTCAAATTCTTGGGTCATTTTATCTTTCAAATTGTTGAATTCTTGAGACATCTTTTGAATAATTTGAAATTCTGATTCCCTCCTTTCCTCCATTCTGTTGATCTTATTTGCTATCCTGACTCTGAACTCGATTTCTGACATCTCAACCATCTGTCTATGGATGGGGTCTTCAGTTGCATCTGCCATGTCCTTTCTTGGGGGGTATTGATCTACTCTGGTTATTCATGTTACTGGAATTTCTCCACTGATTCCGCCCCATGCTTAATTTATACCATTTGGCTTTTCTCCTACAGCTTTGCCAAGGACCCATATAGTGCTACAGCCTGAGAAACTGGGGGCCTCCTTGGTTTGATGGGGCTAAGTGGCTCTGTCCTGTCTTCAGCTGGTCTCTGTTCTACCCTAATAAATCAGTTACTCTGGGTTGAAGTTTCAGCTGTGGAGAAATACCAGCAAGGAAGTCACCCTGCCCACCACAGACAATTAGAAAATGAAAATCACACCTTCCCACAACCACACACCCTGGGTAGCACTTTGGATAGTCCTTGGGTGATTGGCCCAGTTCAAGGAGTCCAAATCAATTGACCCAGTCAGCACTGGTCTCAGGTGGGGGAGTTCAAAAGGTCTTTGGCAACTAGATAGCAGGGGTCTGCTGGTAGCTTAGGTATGACTGGCTCTGGTGCTCCTTGAGGTCAGAGGGACCAACCCAGCAAATAAATTAGTCTGGGAAGGTTGATGCGTCCTTCCCCACCTTGTGCCTCTGTCACACCCAGTCACTGGAAACCCCAGTGGGGCTGTTGCTGTGACCCAGTTCCCCCCAATGAGCAGATGCCCCAGGGGTTTACATCTGCCTAAGTCAGAGAGAGATCTATGTCTCCTCAGCCTGGTCTCTGTTCTCGGCCACTATGCAGCAGGGGGAGGTGAGGCCTGACAACCTCGGGTGCTTAATGGAGGCGAGGGTTCACTCAGTTCCAGCCCTGCCCCGATTGATGTTGCTGGCAGAACAGCACAACTTTGCAGAGTTTTTCTGTCCTGGTTATCAGACGCTGCTTGAGGTGACAGAAACCCCGACTCAGTTCTGGGCAGTGGTAAGCAGTTGGAGCTCACACTAAGCTGTCAGTTCCTGCCTCTGCCTCCGGCCTTTATCTCAACTATGATCCCCTGGGGGCCAGGTGCATCTCAGCCTCTGTAAAGCAGACCTCTGGCTCAGCCCCTTCCTGGAAGTCTGCAGGCTCTGTGCGTGTATTCTAGTCTCTGTGCTCCTTTACTCACGTCCCAGATCCATCCACCAGTAGCTGCCACCAGAGAAGGTGCCTGGCTTTCCTCTGGTTGCCCAGAGAGACAGGGCGTATCTTTCCAAGATAGCCGTCCCAGGGGCGTGAGCCTTATTGTTCTCGCTGCTGCTGTTGTTCTACACCTGCCACAGAATCAGCACAGCCAAGCAAGAACCCTTGCTCTGGCCACACCTCTTGAGAAAACACCCAAGAATCTGGACTCCATGAGGGACAGGCTTCCAGACCTAAGGGTGAGAGTGGAGGGGAGTGCTGGGAGTTCAGGTTCCAGGTAGAGAAGATATACAGTTTTATACAGTTTTATGCCTGGCAGGAGAGTGCCATGGCACCCTAGAATGGGTAGGAGGTCCAGTTTTTAGAGGGTCCCTACTGTGGGATGAAATGGGAGGACGTTTGAACTCTGTTGGCTTGTTTGCAAGCCCTTCACATGGGGGAGGAGACTCCCATCAGCTTGGTGATAGATTCAGTACCTTTTTTTGTATCTTTGGGGTTGCAGCTCACCTCAGCAGTGTTGATATGCATTCTTCAACATTCTCTCTTGGCTCAGCTCCAAACCATCAGCTTACCTGCTAAACTTCTGTCTTTTAACTCTCCTCCTGGATGGGATCCTCTATGGAAAGTTGGCTGCAGTCTGCCATCTTACCTCTGCCCCTGAGCCAGGAAATTTTTAAAAAGAAAAAAAAAATCAGTGTTTTATTAGTAAATTCCTCTTCTAGCACCTGTATAGAATGCTAAGTAAAATCTCCATGGATTGCTACTGTTGTTGTGATGTTGAACTTTGTCTGGGGTTGATGGTTGAAGACCATGAAGAGACAAACTATGTATAGGTTATAACCAAATAAGGAGGTTTTTCATTTTCATAGAGAAAAAAAATTAATTGCTCCCAAGTCCCACACAGGAATGTTGGGGAAATATACACAGTTCATCTGTTTACAGAAGCTCTAACATTATTAGTCTTCGTGTACTTGCATCCTGCCCTGAGACGCTGAGGGAGATAAAAGAGAAGAAAAGAGATTTTAAAAGAAGAAGAAGAAGAAGAAGAAGAAGAAGAAGAAGAAGAAGAAGAAGAAGAAGAAGAAGAAGAAAGCAGATGGAGAGGAGAGGAAGAGGAAGAAAGGAAATAAATGAATGAAAGCAATGGTTTAACATTTATGTTGGAAAAAGTCTAAAAAGGAGAAAAGTAAAAGCCAAAATAATTTTTTTATAATGTCAATATGAGACATTTCTTTTAAAATGTGGATTAACCTTTTAAGTCAAGTGTCACTCTCAATACATATCCATAGCATGCACTTCCATTATTAGGAGGATATGGTCCTGACAATTTGCAAAAGGTGACCGTGAAGGTTATGTTCTTGACTGACAGCTGCAGATTGGTTTGTCTACAGTAATACCATCTCCAAGGACAAGACGTCCAGCAGCGGCACCTCTTCATTCTGGCTGTTCCCTAGTTTGCTGGCTTGTCTCCTCTTACCTTCTGTGATTATGGTTAACATTTTATTTCTACTTTTACATTTTTAGAGCCAAATAGTCACATTTTCTTTAGTTGCTTTTTCCTTGTGTCTCTTCCTCCTGAAATTTCTCTAAAACCTTTGATATTTAAATCTGTAGTGAGGACTACAGACAGATATTGCTGGATTTAACCATTAAATAAATACCAGACTATTCTGCAGAATAGTCCCAGAAAGAGCAAAAATTCAATATAATTCCCCACAGCCTATGTTTCATTACATTTAGAACCAGTTTAGGTATTTATAAGCCACTTTATTAATGATTTAAAGTAATATATTTATTTTCAAATCTGTTAGTCTATTTTTGCTTTTATAATTAACATATAATTCTGTGATCTTTTTAAAGAAGCAATGAAATAATTATCAAACATAGAATGATGTACTTTTTAACTAATATAAATAAAAATTTCAACTCATTTAAATTGTACAAGTACAAAACATTAAGTCATACATTTCAAATATTTTATAGAAATTTCCAATTTTCATAGGAGAAACTCTGAATATTTTTTTCAAAATTTTCTATAATAGGTTATTTTTATTTTGAGGGACAACGTAATATACATTTCAACAGAAGGGCTTGCATTATGCAGATATGGACACCGTCACTGCCAATGATTTACAAATTAAATTACTCATTTTGGCTTTTGTAGCTTTACTGGAAAACAGCTTCTGTCTCATGGGGTTACTAAATTAGAAAAAAATGAACATAAAAACCCTTGCACAGTGCCAAGCACATTTAGGGGCTCAATAAATAGTAGTTTTATATGACTATTTGGGGCCAACTTAGCAAATGATATGAGAAAAACTAAGCAAAGTATAATTGTTAATCCTGTAAGGAAAATCTAAGAATTTTTTTGCTACTGGAATGTTAGAGTTACTAGACCATTAAATAAGTTATGCAACCACTCTATATCTTAAAGTGAGGATAAAAATACTTCCTACCATATAGGATTATTATGGGAGAAAAGGTTAATTACCACAAAATGTGTGGATCAGACACTGGCTTATGTGTTGTATAATTACAGCAGAACCTCTGTAAGTTGTACATCCAAAGGTCTGTAACAAATTGCTCAGCATACAGATGTGGACAGCATAAAGAACTAAGCCTACAGAATTGATGCATACATATGGTGCACGTCCTATCTCTGAAAATTAGGTCAACTTAATGAGGTGATCAACTCTGGAGGTTATACTGTATATAAGGATTACATAAGGATTTGCTAAATAAATAAGTTAATTGAATAGAGTAGAAATTTTACTACTCAATAAATGCATGCATAATGAAACTATTTATCAAAATAAGCTTTTATGCTGTGTATTTATAAAGAACTACTCTGCAAACCACTCATCTCATTTACATATATTTATGATTTGTTTGACCTGAAAAATATTGTTTATCTGGAGTATGTGCAATTTCCTATGCTCCTGACTCGAATCTTTCTGCATAAAATAAAATCCCTGGATGAGGCATCAGCATCATGCACAATATCTGGAGCCACTGGCACAAGTGAATCAGAATCTATGTTTCAACAGGTCTACCAGGTATTTTGAATGTACTGCTTTAAAGTATACATCTCTAACATTACACTTTTATTTAAAAAAAGAAATACAAGATTAGAGGAAGCTCACGATAAGAGTGGTGTATATTTTTCTTTGTAATAATAGTTTAATTTAAACACTAGATAAAGCATATGTAAATTAAAATCTTCTTATAGTAATTTCTTCTGACTATCGATGTAATTTTTGTCATTTTTTTTCCTTTATTTCTCTCTGAATTGTATAACTAAAATAGGGCAAACATCTACTGGACAGATAAGTTTTTTCCTATTTCTGAGGTGAGGAATAATCATAGTAACTGGAAGATTGAAGACTGGTGGGAGAAATAGGCAGACCAGAGGTGACTGACTGAGTGTCCTTTATAACATAGCTTCTCGCAAGGAAAAAAACAACGACAATATGTTAATAGGTTTGGCAGCACACTTGCCAGTTTTGACCCAGAGGTCACTGCTCCTCTAAGTGATAAAATCTATCAGTGATAAAATCAATCTTAAGAGTTGAATGAAAAAAGTGTTTTCATTTAGGTTTAGGTTATTTGTCCTCAGAAATCATGTCATCTACTGGAATGCTTGAATTCTGGGTTTGCCAATGCTTAGATATATGAAGTCAATTGGGACTTGATTACTCACACATACACGGTACAGTATAACAGACAGTCCCAGGTGCACACAGGTAACATACACTTTCCTTAGCAGCTATGGTAATGGGGTTGACCTACATTGTGGTGTCAGGTAAGCCTGGTGCAATTTTGTGCTGTGCTGCTGAGGATTTGATGAAGATTTGTACAATTTTGGATCGTGTTACTCCAGATTCAAAAAAGGGCTGTACAATTCCTACTGGTAACTTGACAGTTCCCTTATATTTAAAGATATTTCAGATAGTTTCTGATGCTTATTTTCTCTCTTTTAAGAAATTAATTTTTGGTACAATTCACATGTTTCAGGAGAAATCCTGCTACAGTCCACTTTGTATATTAAAAACACCTTTTAGAAAAAAAAATACCTAATTTTTAATGTGAGACACATATTGCACGGTAACAGTTTAAGAGAAAAAGCTCTCCGGTATTAACTTGGACTCCCCATAATATAAGCAGCCTGGAGGGATTGAGGTGAAGTTTAGCAATGGGCCACTCTGTGTCACTCTAGATACTCTCTTTTTCTTCCTTAGGGCCAGCACCTTTTTTTTTTTTTT
>NW_003852404.1:31610432-31631282 GCF_000181295.1 Otolemur garnettii
ACTGAACATAATGACTGATAGTTTTATAAGCTTCAATTCCATTAATTTTAAAATAGTAATTAGACAAGACCTACTTAGTGAGTCTATTATAGTGATAAAGATGGATAATGTGTGTTACATGAGACTTCTCAACCCCCTTTAAAAAAGGGGAAGCATTTTTTTTCCTTCTCATGATAGACCGGGTAGCTCAGAGTATCTTCATTCTTGTCAGGGGACAAAAAATGGTGATCACTCTTAGAGTTGACTAAGATATACATACACATGTTTGCGGGAATGGAATGCTAAGAAGTTGGCAAAGAAATAAATTTCAATATGACATGGAACATTCCAAATCTCACAGTCCCAAGAAATAATTCTCTCACAATCAGTTAGGCCCTGCTAAAAGGCCAGTGGGTCAGAAGGATGAAAAAATTCTAATTGCAGTGAAAAGGCTCACTCATCCTGGTGCTCCACATGTCATCTGGTTTGTCAGAAATTTCCCAGGCCCAATAAATTGCTTAATTGATTTCCTTAGCATGCAGGCCCAAGGCATCTCACCTAGTAGGGCTTTTTTAAATCTTGTGCACTGTGAGGGTTGAGCACATTAGTGGTCAGGGAGGACTAATGATAGAGCTTTCTACCCCAACAACATGCAAATCTGTAGATTACAGTCATGGTAAATTTCATGGGAATATAAAACTTCTGCTTAGCAGAATCTTAGTTTAGTAGAGATGGTAATGACTTTCCCCCAGTTAGGACCTAGGATTATTTATTAACATAACAAAAAGATTTATTGGAAATAGCCAAATATCCATTGGAAACTAAATGGGCATTTTTCATGGGGCTGGAGCTTTGCATGAGAAGGAAGTTTTGGTGATAGATTTAATGGTTAATAGGCCATTAATTGTATAATCACATGCTAGTAAGAATTGGGTACATTTTCACTTATTTTATAGTTCACCAAACATAATGACTTGCATAGTAATTATTTAGAACGTTGTACATTTTTTATTTTGATTCATTTTATCTCTATAATAATATAGTAAACAGCACAAACCTCTTCAATTAAACATTACTTCATATTAAAATTGTACAGCTGCTATATTGTAAATACTAGATGTAATTATGGGCATAATGTGATGGTTACAAAAATGTACAAATAATTTTTCTTCTTGCTTTATGTTTAATAAAGCACTTTCATAATCATCTGTTTTAATATTTCAACAAACTTGAGTTTTGTTACTCATCTACATTTTATAATGAGTGTCAGAATCATTGATAAGGAAAGAGAAAAATTCCTAAAAGCTATGAAATAAAGTGCAATGTATTAATATTAATAGCCACACAGCAAAACTTTACGTATTCATATATTTTCAAAATAAAAGAAGGTAAAAGGAATCTAAAATTAATATCAATTTATCTACTTTTGATTTTATTATAGTAAAAATTTTATTTCCAAAAGTTTTGTCGAGTGTATGTAAACATCATGATATAACAGTATCTTACCCTGTCTCACTGATACTTCAAACTAAGTGCATAGAAGATGCTAAATGGAGAGAAAATTGTCTAAATGGTAATAATAGGTAGAAATTTAATTATCTAGTGGATTTTCATTGAACTTGAAGTATAATCTTTGTAGACATCTGCATAAGAGAAGAAACTAATATCATCAGTAAATGTTACTCAGTAGTGAGATGGTATGAAATCTAGTCCAATTATGAAGAAATACAGACAGCTGAGAACATATTGATGCTGTAGGGAATCAGTCAAATACAATTCCACTTATAGCCAAATACATAGTAGTGGATTTGAAAAATGAAATGAAGTCCAAGCAAATATCCACCGAGTGGCCTATACAAGTCGTGAAATGGAAAGTTTGTAAGTATATATTGGTTATGTATGTCAGAGAAAAATGAGAGCTGATCTAACAGGGTTCCCCTAAATAGGATATTTTTGGCACATCCACATACTTCATGTGTGTGAACAGACACCAATAATTTTGATGGGTTCATTATGTGTTTATTTAATGAATGAAACTGAAAATATAACTAATTCTAATCAAGGGGAAAATAAGAGGGTTATGGTTCAAAGAGAAATAACTAACAATTTGCTTAGGTAGAAAATTGACTTAGGATATTCAATTTCTTCTTAAATAAGTCAATATGCATTAAGCTAACCACCCACTAATTTGGTTAGAGAGGAAAATGGTCACACATGCTTTTAAAAACAACTGTATTAACATAGAAGGGTGATCATCACAATGGTAAATAATAAATCAAGGGACAGATTTTAATTATCCTTGTGGCTTGATTCTGATTGATGTTACACTATTTAACACTACTTTTTAAATACATAATTCAAGCATTTTGAAAATGTTGTTCCAGCAAAATCTATGAGTAGTCAATAATCCAATGGTTTCTGAAACCAAAGTACAATTTACTATCCAGCAACTTAATGACTTTTCCTAATGAAAACACTCCACTCATTATTCACTTAGCTCTCTTCACTTATTTAAATTGATGAAAGTCCACTGGGAAGGGGCTTTTACAACATTTATGTTGAGTTTGTACAAGCTAAGCCAGGAATGAGTAAAATTTTCTCTTTAACAGGCCACATGATAAATATTTTAGGCTTTGCAGGGCATAGAGTCTCTGTTGCAACCACTGACCTCTATCATCACAGTGCAAAGGTATCTGTAATACATACAAATGAATGAGCAGAGCAGTGTTCTAATAAAACTTTGCTTATGGCTGGGTTTGACTTGAAGGACATAGTTTGCCGACCCCTGACCCAGGCAATTGTCAGCTCTTCAATAGCAATGACAAAAAACCCTTAAACAAATCGCAAATAATATTAGACAATAGATAGACCACATATACAGTGTGCTTGAATCCACAATGTAACAATAAAATATTTATTAGAATTCTGTGTTGTTTTCTTTTTTTTTTAAATCAGACTAGTTATACAGCTTTTTTGTGCCAGTTTACGAGAAAGACCCAAATGAAAGAGGCCAGCCAAATGTTAAAGTAACGCCAATGAAATCCTTACTTAATTTTTACTTTTGTTATGTTTCCGTGTGACGTCAGTGTTAAATGTAAACATGAAAGATTTTCTTTGGTCACAAGTGACTTTTAATGTAGCTGGAAGCCAGACTTTCAAAATTGAGGTGAGTATGAAGATAATTGCTAAAATTCTATCACCCCAAGTCTCAGGAATATTTTTAAGAGGCATTTAAGTTAGGTGCTAAAAACATGTGCACTGTTTTTGTCAGTATTTGGCATACTTTTATCCTTCAAACAACCTAAACATTAGAGAGAAGAAAACCATAGACATCCTGGTATTTAACATCTCTAGAGCAAGTCAGATAAATTTGATCTTTCATACTCTGTTGAATAAATACATTTGCAAATCCTGCATTTATCTAAAACAAATATACTAAGTGAACAATAAGTGAATTTAAATTCAAAAATACAACAAAAATTTATTGTGCCAGGAAAAAGAAATGAAAGAAAAAATTGAAAGCACTCAGTCAAATCCTGTCTTTTCTTAAAACTCAGGTCAAATTCTACCTTTTCAAGAAAGTATCTATTAACATTCTCAGATTTCATGGATTGAATTAGAATGTAATTGAATTAGAAAATAACCTAACACACTTTTCCATAAAAACAAAACTACTGAAACAACTTTTAAAAAGTATGCAATCAGTATATCGAAATATGGTGCATAGAATTGCGAACACCAGGATTCTATTTGTTAATTTTTCTAATTATTGGCTAAGCAACTTCCTCATTCTTCATTCTAACATCTATATATGCCTCCAAAGATCAAGGAAACATTACAGTCACAAAATACACAAGTTGTACTTGAAGGAGAAAAGGAATCAACATTCTTCCTATTTGTTTTCTTTCTATCTTTGATCTCCTTTAATAAAAGTAGCACCATCAAGGTATTCAGTTATGTTCAAGGTGGAAACTAGAGGAAATAGAATAAAAATAACCTAGTTGACCATGTCTGTTGCCAGGGTAAGATGTAAATGAAAGAATGAAAGAACTATTTGGCCTTTGGTCTGTTGAGACCTATGAGGAAAGCAGATCCCACCAATACTTTGGGCAAATGCTTAAATAATAAATATCACCCTTATGGAAAGCAGCTATCATATCATGTCTTCTCACAAAATTTCTGACAGCAGCAACCTGGACAGAAGTTTGCTGTTTGGAATCTAGAAAACATAGATAAAGTCACTCCAAAAACCATGAACAAAGAAAGGGATAATTAACTATTTTGATATAAACTCTAATATGTACATAGGTAAATAAATGATTATGCATAAGAAGCTGAACTCGGTTTTTTATTTCATAATATAATGTTCTCATTTTCAAAATTTATAGGTGTATGGCCACTTTTAGTGATTGCTTATTATTCAAAAATTTGAATATTCATTCTTTAATTAATCACCTATTGCTTGCCTGATTTTTCAGCTAGATAAGCAATTGTTCTGTGAACAGCCACATTTTTACAAAACATGTTATTTTAAAACACTTTCTTATTGTATTAGTGTATCGCTGTTGTAACAAATTCTCACAACATTAGGGACTTAATGCATTAGCTTGCAGTGCTGGAGGTTAGAAATCAAATACATCTCTAATTGAGCTAAAATTAAGGTATCAGGAGGGGTATTTTCTTCCTTGTGGGGTCTCGAGGAGAATCCATTTCCTTGCCTCTTCCAGTTTGTAGAGGAATTTGCTGGCTTGTAGCATCCTTCCTCCATCTTCACAGCCAGCCATGTTGCCTCTCTGACCATTCTGCAATCACAACTCCCTCTCTCTGACTTTAGCGTGGAAAGGTTTTCCAATTCTAAGGGTTTATGGGATTAGATTAGGGTAGCATAATCCAGGCTACTCTCCTCATTTCAAATTTCTCAACCTGCAGTATATCTGCAAAGTCCCTTTTGCCATCTCAGGTGAGATAGTGACAGGTTCCAGGACCAGAACTTATATATCTTTGGGGAGCCATCATTCTGCCACCACACTTACGTAGAGTAAAATATTATGAATTACTATTTATGCCAACATCCAGATCTTAAACTAGAAAGTTCTGAGTCAGCTAGCACCTGTCAGATTTCATAGTCTAGGGGTGGTCAGCTGGCTTTCATTCAGAAAGGGCAACACCACCAAAACATTATAAACCTGCTCCTATCCTTATCTATTGATGTAAGTACTGGTGTTTTGCTAAATAGCTTACCAGAAACCAAAACTGGTTTTTAATCATGAGAATTAGTGACTTATAAGTTATAATGATTAGTATTAGTATTAGTAAGTTATAATGATTAGTTAGTTTTAACTTCTCATTTGTGAATATATATTATCTGGCTAGCAAGGGTCAGTATCACTGCAATGATTCCACTTCTCTCTCTAGTCTTAATAAAGTTTAAGAGACGTACACACAAGTACACATACATAAATATGCATATGTGGGTAAACAGGCTGAAGACCTCAACTGAGTCCTTTTATTGCAGAACTGGGGAAATGAGCAATCTACCAGCTGAGTGAAATCAGGGGATGTAAAAGTGATAGTGAGAATGTAGCCTCAAAGATATTTTCAGGAATATGAAATAAATATAATCACATGGGGCAAACGGGGTAAGAACTGATAGTTTGATCCAATGAATTTAGATGTCAGAGTTCATGGACAACTTAGGAGATATTTGGTTTAAACTTATTACATACTTACCATGTTCAAAAATATATGACCTTTAATATTATATAATTCAGATCAAAGCTAAGGAGGATGGTTGCAAAGCAGTTTGCAATACCACTGATAAATGATGAATGTGTCTGAGGAAAAGACCCATATAATTCAGATCTGGGAAACATCTCTCCATTTGTATTAGGCATCTTGGCTGCATTAATAGAACACTACAGAGTGGGTGGCTTAAACAACAGACCTTTATTTACTTACAGTTCTGGAGGCTAGAAGCCAATGATCTGGGTACCAGCATGGTCAGGTTATTGTGCACCTGCTGGCTTGTAGATGGCTACTATTCTGCTATGTGTTCACGAGACCTCGTATTGAGAGTGATATCAAGCTCCCTGGTCTCTCTTCTTATAAGAACATCAATCCTGTCAAACCAAGACCCCTCCTTCATAACTTAATTATATCCCAAAGACCTGTCTCCAAATGCCACCTCATTGGGAGTTAGGGCTTCTACATAAGAATTTTGAAGGGACACAAATCTTTAGTCCATAAGTCCATGCATACACATTTATAGATAAAAATATATTCTAGTATAGAACAAATCATTCTAGAGATAATGTTTGGATTACTGATACATTTAGAGATTCACAAAAATATTACCAGTTATTTGGGTTAAACTGTATGTATTATTTTTTATATATATATATATATATATTATGCTGATGAAAAAAGACCCACACATGATTAAAATAGTAATGTATGGTTTTTAACAAATAATTTGACTAATGAATTGGGCATACATGAAAAACTGAATCAGTCTATATGTAAATACATGTAAATGCAAAAAGAGATTTATTATGAGAAATTGGCTCACAAAATTACAGAGGCTGAGGAGTCAAGTTCTGGAAAACCATGGTGTAGTTCCAGCTAAAACCCGAAGTTCTGAAAAGCAGAGAAGCCAATGGTGTAAGTCCCAGTCTCAGTTGGGGGCTTAAGAACGACTGATGCCTGAGAGCTGGAGAAGATGGATGTCCCAGTTCAAGCAGAGAGCAAATTAACATTTTTGTTCTATTCAGATCCTCAAGAGAATGAATGATTTCCGTGCCTAGATCAATGCTTCAAAAGGCACCATTGAGAAAATATATAGGCTAATTGCAGATCGGGAGAAAGTATGTTTTATATACATAGCACAGATGGAAATAAAAATACTGAGTCCATTCACCTTCCAGAAACAGCTTCTCAGACACACCCAGACGTAATATTTTACTAGCTATCTGGGCATCTTTTATACCAGTCAAGTTGACACATAAAATTGACCACCACAGAAATCATAAACAAAGTTATTAAAGATGAAAGTAATTATACCATTAGATGCTCACATTTCCAAATAGGAATCAGTTACACCAGAAAGGTTAAAGAGTGCATTCATATGTACAGAGGATGCCAAAAAATGCATACTATTTTAAGAAAGGAAAAAACTGTATTAAAATTGTAATACTCCAGTCACATTTGACTTCTCCTATTATAAGAGGTGCTGAAACATGACTTGTATTCACTTTTTTTAATTGGTGTATATTGAGTATTACAATTTTAATAAAGGAAAAAGCTGTGTTAAACTTGTCATACTCAACATATACTGATAAATTTGTTATCTTGTATATTGAATCTTATATCTCTTATAATTGCAGAAGTCAAATGTGACTTGAGTATTACATTTTTAATACAGTTTTTTCCTTTATAATAAAACTATATTTTCCTTCATAATGAATATATATAATACATATACCTATGTATGCATGTATGTACATGTATTATATAACTTATACAAATAATTGACTATAGGAAACACTAATAAAAATATTGCATTGCCAGAATTATAGCATATGTAAAGAAAAAAACGTGTTGAGGGTTAAAATGGGAAAAATATAAAATCATTTATTTTTGTAGTCAGCATGACTACTCAGAAAATCTTTGTAAACCAAAAATACTATAATTAATACTATATGTTCAAAGGTTGCAAACAATTTCACGTAACAATGGTTTAAAAATATCAGTTACTTTGTAATACTGACTTAGCTCAGAAGAAATAATAGTCACTAAGCAAAATATGTTAAGTTACACTTCATCAACATGACAGTATCCGTTCTTCAAAAGGCACCATTGAGAAAATATATAGGCACAAATGGAAATAAAAAGAAACAACTCAATAGAGGTGGTCTAATATATAGACACTTTATTTTTCAAAAGGATATATAAAGTTCAGTAAGCACATCACAATCCTCGGGGAGATAAACACTGAAATCCCAATGAGCTCCCATTTCACCCCCACTAGAATGGCTCAAACCATAAAGACTAAATGTACAAAATGTTGAGAATGTGGATCAACTGGAAGCTTAAGGGGGTATAAAGTGGTAAAATCTCTTAGCAGAATGATTTGATAACTTTTGATACAGCTAAACATGCAGCGACAGAATAACTAAGCAATTCATTTTATGGAGAAATGAAACATACTCCTGCAAATAAGCTCCGTAGATCTGTATAAGAATGTTTATAACAGGCCTGGCGCAGTGACTCACGCCTATAATCCTAGCATTCTGGGAGCCCGAGGCCAGTAGATGGCTTGAGCTCTGGAGTTCCAGGCCAGCCTGAGCAAGAACAAGATCCTATCTATAAAAATAGTGTGTCGTGACAGGCACCTATAGCCCAGTTACTTGGGAGGCTGAGGCAAGAGAATCACGTGAGTTCAAGAGTTTGAGGTTGCTGTGAGCTGTGACATCATGGTACTCTACTGTCACACACACACACAGACATACACACACACACACACAAACAAACAAACAAAAACAAAAATAAAGAATATTTGTAACAATCTTATCCATAGGAAATAACCCTACTGTCCACTGTAGGAGAATGGGTACACAAATTGTACTATATTCATACAGTAGAATATTACTTAGTAATAAAACCCCAAAACTTTGGTACTCACAACAACATGGGTTTGTCTTAAAAACCCAATGCTGAGTGAAAAAAACCAAAGAGAAGAGAGTATGTATTGTATGATCTTCTGTATGATTCATGTATGTAAAATCCAAGAATAGGAACACTTAATCTATGGCAAGGAAATCAGAGTTTACCTTGGTTGAATGAAGGAATTTATGGGAAAAAATATTATGGAATATTGAGGATGAATGGAGATGTTCTATATGTAGTTTAGTATAGTATTAATATAGGTTTAGCACAGTATTAATAGCACAGTATTAACATTAATAGTATAAATGTTACTGAACTTAACATTCAAGATTTGTGCATTAAATTATATGTAAATTGTACTTCAAATGTATATATAAATATATGAAAATGACCAAAGAAATTGAAAATACGTTTTTCCAAAGTAGATAAATAGATAAGTCACATGCACATAAAAAGATACTCCACAGAATTAGTCATTAGGGAAATGCAAATCACAACCATAATAAGACACTAGTTGATACCCATTAGGGTGATTATAATCAAAGAGACATGTTATAACAAATACTGGTAAGAATGTGGAGAAATTAGAATCTTCAACCTCTGCTGGGGGGAATGTGAAACCAGGAAGCCAGTTTGTAAAACAGTCTAGCTATTCTTCAAAATGTTAAATACAGAGTTTTCATGTGAACTAGCAATTCTGGTCTTAAAAATATATGTGAGATAGATGAAAACTCATGTTTACCCGATAACAACCAAATAGTGACTTGAAGTCTCATGTTTACACAGTAATAGTTACACATAATAGCCCAAAGTGGAAATTAGCCAAGTATTTGTCAACCATGAATGGATCAACACATATGCGGCATAGCCATGAAAATGGAGTATTACTAAGCAATAAAAAAGAATGAAGTGCAACGTGGATGGAAATGTGCCAAGAGAAAGATGCGGGCAAACAAGAATAATATCGTATGGTTGTCTATGAAATGTCCAGAAGAGACAGATCCAGAGACACAAAGATTAGTGAGTGTCAGGGGCTGGGGCAGGGAAGATGGGCATGATTTCTAAAGGCTAAAGGGCTTTATTTTGGAACAAAGGAAAGATTTAAAAATTAAATCACGGTGATGGTTACACAACACTAAGTATACTAAAAAAACCCAATAAATTGTACACTTTAAATAAATGTGCTATATTGTATGTAAATTGTGTTTAAACAGAAGAGTTGAAAACAAAAAAAGAACCTAATAAAATGACTTCTTTATCAGTCTACTTCTGCTATAATGAGCCCAAACTCCTCAGCTTGACCTTTTGGATCTCCTAGTCTGGAGCCCAAGCAAACTAGACAGACTGCCAATTCGGCACTGCCAGCATATACACAGAGACAGAAGCCAAACTGTCTACAATTCTTCCAATTGTCAGATAATTAGGTGAAAGATTGAATACTCACGGATGCCTGGTCAATGGCATTTTCCCTGTGGAATAGTCCCAGTGCCGATTATAAATAATCAAAAATGCATTCCACACTTGTGTTCCTTTAGGGTGGGACCTATGCGGGATTCCTAGGTCTGTAGAGGGTAACCTGGCAGAGGAATAATGAGTGCTGAGGACAACCGTGGGGGAGCTCCGTGTCCTCTGCATTCCACTCAGCTGGATCAAGTCTTGGCATGCCATTACCAGGAGCCGCGAAGCTGAAATAAACTTTGCTACTATTGATACTAAAAACCAAATTTCAATCAATTTTGCTAGAGGAATGACTGAACTCTTTTTCTAGTCTCTCTATAGGAACAAATACTATAAGAATCATTGTATATGAAGAGCTAACCACAGATTATGAGACCCCCCAAATGGAAAGAATCCTAGAAAATTATTCAGGATAATATGCTAGGTTTAATGGTGAGGGTTTATGGCACTTATCAGTGTTTTAAATTTAGTAATTTGTAGTAAATTTTTTTGTCCTAATTATACATACAGGTCTGAACCTAATTGAATGAACAAAAATTTGACTTTAATCTGTGCTGATTTTGCTTGTTGCATATGGATCCTTGCCTTCTTACCGATGTACGGAGCTTTCTGCAAGAGCGTTAAAGTCTTTCCTTTCTTCAGTTACAATAGGAACACGTTTGACTTAAAATTAATTCATAGCTTAAACCGAACGCCCTTACCATGTGTTTTATTCTTTAATCTATACTATTCACATACATATATCAAACACACTTATGGCTTGTCACTATTTCCTGTAGCAGTAGCATTTGACATTCTATCAGCTTTAGCATCTTCCATGGGCTTTCCTGTGACCTCGATGCAGACAGGCCTGTATTTTTGCTGTTTAGTTAGGTACAAAGTAGCCTCATGTTATCCTCACAGAATAGGAATTCGAGTTGTGAAATTTTGATGTTGCACCCTGTCTTTATTTCCTGCCTGTAAATTATGACCAACACCATAACACAGGTACTTGCATTAAACTACTGACATTACAATCAGTTCACCCACCTCAGACAACAGAGCATGGTAACATCAGGCAAAGTATAATCTTCTTGTAGATCAGAGATGTCCAAAGGGAGAGAACTTAAAAACACAACAAAAAATAACATTCTTGCAGAGCACTGGGTTTTAGGAAGTCGTATTTGGAATGCAGGCGTGCTCTTTCCTCTGTCCAGCTACGGCTTGTGTGTGCAGAAAAAAGAGGAGTCAATATAGAGAAAGTCAAATTTCTGTGTTCTCCCTTTCCCTAATTTGTCACAGGCCAGTGATGGGGTTAATAGACTGGAGAAAAAGCTATCTTGTCAAGGTAAACTAAACTTTCATCACAACTAGGTTCTACTATCAATGAGTTATCCAAAAATGGGAACAGAAAGAAACAAAGTCTCTAGCAAGCTTTCATTTTATCTGGTGGAGCACCTGCTGCCCCAAATGGTGCCAAACGGACTGACAGCAGGTAGTTTTTAAGAAAGACCAGCTACCTTTCTCCCCTTGCCTTCTCCTGCCTGTGCTGAGCCCTTGGCATGGGATCGTTCAGCAGGAAATGTCAATAGTGCCTGCTGTCAACACAATGTGTCTGTGTGGATTTTTAAAGGCTCTTCCTTCTTGAAGTTTAGTTGTCAAGAACCTCGCTTTCAAATAGATTTTAGTGTCAATATGTGCTGCTTCCCACTAACATTAAGAAATGGCCACAAAGAGTGAGATCAGATGCTTTGTCAGGATGTTGGCAGTGCTGATACTTATTGGCCGCTCACCCATCAGGGTACCTCTTTAGAAACCTGGAAGGTCTGGATGAAAAGGACACTATTGCAGCTTCTTTCATGAAGTGTTTTCATCATCAGCAGGCTGAATATGCTGTGTGTGTGTATATATTAGACATACGCTCAAATGTGTTCTTGTCTGCAATCTTTAGTGTCTGTATTATTGAACAAATGCAATGGCAAATTAAGGCACACATGTAATAACTTCTGCGTTTTCTAATGTATGTGAATTATTACAAAGACAGAAATAGTGACTGTCAATTTCCGCTAATACAGTTTTTCCTATTTGAAGTCTCACCCATGCGATCAATAAACGTATTTTCCCCAAATCTATCCATAGATAGAATTATTTTCTGCAGGTCCATTTCTTCTTCTAATAAGCTGATCATTTTAAATTTACATCATTTTTTAAAATTGTAGTTGAAATAAATAGAATTTGTGATTCTTTTAGCATCAGCCTCTTGGGTTTTGATATAATTGGAAACATTTACTGATAAGCCTGAATTAGATTCGTTTATTCTTTCTTTTCCTCTGCAAAATATTTTAAGTACCTTAAACACACAATATGTTGTGATGTGCACCTCATGGTACTGAGAGATTAATTTCTTTTCTAATCAAGAGTTTAAATTCTAGGGCCAGGCATGGTGGCTCATGCCTGTAATGCTAGCACTCTGGAAGGCCAAGGCGGGTAGATTATTTGAGCTCACGAGTTTGAGAACAATCTGAGCAAGTGCAGGATGCCATCTCTAAAAAATAGCCAGGTGTTGTGGTGGGCACCTGTAGTCCCAGTTGCTCAAGAGGCCGAGGCAAGAGGATTGCTTGAGCCTAAGAGTTTGAGGTTGTTGTGAGCTATGACAGCATGGCACTCTACTGAGGGCAAGAAAGTGAGACTCTGTTTCAAAAGGAAAAAAAAAAAAAAGAGTTTACATTCTAGTGGCCAGCTGGAAATATACGGACACAAAAACTAAAGTAAGAAATTGTAATAGGAACATGACATTAGCAGGAGAGAGGAAACAATTGATTCATTGTGACTGAAAAATAGAGAGCTTTGTGAAGTATCTCATAACAGGAATTTGAAAGATGATCAAAAAATCTACAGTTAGAATTGGGGTGTGAAATGGTAGGAAAATTTCTCAATATTGGGAAATTTGTATGAACATTGAAGTTATAAATACTTAGTGAGTTATAAAAATTAAAAGTAATTGATGGTTCTATGTGTCCATGCAGTGGGGAAGGAAATGAGCCATATGGTGAAGTTGGCAGATAAAACAGGACCAAGAACTTGTCCTATGAGAGGATGTGAAACATGGTATATACAATAAGGACTTTATCAATTTATTTAGTTTTTCTTTTTTTTTTTTTCTTTGAGACAGAATCTCACTTTGTCGCCCTTGGTAGAGTGTTGTGGCGTCACAGCTCATAGCAACCTCCAACTCTTGGGCTCAAGCAATTCTCTTGCCTCAGCCTCCCAAGTAGCTGGGACTACAGACACCCACCACAACCCCGGGCTATTTGCTGTTGTTGTTGCAGTTGTCATTGTTCAGCAGGTCCAGGCCTGGTTCAAACCTGCCAGCCTCAGTGCACGTGGCCAGTGCTGTAACCCTGTGCTACGGGTGCTGAGTCTATTTATTTATTTATTTATTTTTATAACAAATGTCAGATGAAGTCCTGCTATTGATCAGGTTCTAGTTAAGTCACTAGGGACACAGAGGTGAGAAAAATAAATTTCTTTTTCATGGAATTAACATTCCAGTATAGGAAGACAAATTGAATGAATAAACAGAAAAGGGGATTAACTGCAAAGAAGACAAAAAGGCCAGATAATAATACAGGGAGGTGAATGGGACGAATAGAAAATGGTACTATTTTATTACTGTGGCCATGGCGGACCTGTCTGAAGATGGCATTTAGGCCATGATTTAAAATGGACAAAGTCAAGACCTACACAGAGAAAAGAGGGAGAATGTTGAAGGCAGAGAGAACACCAAGTACCAAACTCCAGAAGCCAAAGAAATCAATTGCCTTTCTCAGTTTTTCTGTCAAGTGAAGAGGCGCCATCACATAATCTTTGAGGTTTGTAAGGTAGTGTTTAATTTCCTTAAGTATCCATAAGAAGAAGTAGATGTAGTGAGAACCACCGAGATATTAACGTTTCAGGAAAAACATTAATAGTTTTCTAACAGTCCTGAAAATGTGGTGTTGGAGCACAGGAACACATTTTGAAAATTTCCATGCTGTACTTGAGCATAAATTATTTATATATACTACCCACAGTCACATAATTTCATACACTCAACACTTCAGTTCTATTTCAATTAACTCTCCAGATGGTGTTATTATTTAATAGTTCATCTGAGAAGAAACGAAATAGTAGAAGTGATCTCACATAGAAAAATAGAATGAATAAATCCTGATAATTGGTACAAAATATTGTATTTTTGTCTAGTTCTTACTTTTGGCTAAAGAATAAGAAAACTTTACAGTCATGTCACCATTCTGAGTAATTGTTAAAGCATGCTGAATCTATATTCTGAATGCTGTGAAACATTGGCTCCCTGGAAGACCTGTCAGCTTGCATCGAAAAATACATGAAAAATAAGAAAACAGTGATAACTATTCAACTAAGATTCCAAACACAGCCAAGTCAAAAAGAGTTGCTGCTTAGGAGAAATTTCAACATATTCCCAAATTAAGTAGAATTAATGGGATGTTTTCTTTTACAAATAATAAACTAGAGGTACATTTTACATATTCCTTACAATATGTTATAGATTAGAAACGAAAGTTCAAAAATGATGCAGTTTGCTGTCTTTGAAGGTCTTATATTGCGAAAAGTGAATGCTTATATTTATGAGTAATCAGGAATATTTAATGAAGTATATCAAAGTTAGGTCTATTCTAACATCGTACTTCCATGGAAGTCACTATCATTTGCTGACAAATTGTTTCCGGAAGTTTCCTAGCAGGAGGCTAATGCTCTTACAGTAACAGCATGAGACAGAGCTGATGAGGGGAGAACATTCTGGCCCTTCATGACATCTATAGTGTTCCAGTTAAGGAAATTTTGAGTGATTTAAGTGTTCCAAAAGTAGCTAACATAAGCATGGGCATTGCACCATTCAGTAAACATGCACCGCAATCCTCTGTACACTACCAAGGGCAGGGTTTGTTGATGGAGACCCGTGTTTCTGTTCCATGAACTAAAATTCATTTACTCTTCTGATCTGAATTAGAGTGACATTTCTACCTATAGAAGTGTGTAGCTCCACAGCAGAATGCAAACATAGCAGCTAAGGGAGCATACAGATCTTTCTTGGAGTACTCAGGTTAGAGAGTGGGGAGCCTTTGGGGTCAATGGCAGTAGGCATTTTGTAATTCTTCAAAAGCAGAAAACCTAAGAGAAAGCATTGTTAAAGATGTGATACTTGAAGCAACTTTTGAGAATTGGCTTAGCTAAATCTGATACTAATCTATAAGAACTAACAAGAAATTGATCAATTTTAGCAAAAGTAAAGGACAGGCAGCATGGTACCAAGTGGAGAGGGCACAAACTAGAAGAAAAAGCCAGGCTGTACTTTTAAGAAACCAAGTGAGGTTACTAATCTTTAGGAAAAATCAGAGATTGATATCAAGAGATCTATTATGTACATATCATTGCTTTTGCAATTGTTTCTTCTCCTGTGTAAGGTAGGTGATATTTGAGTCTTTCTGAGAAAAGTCTAGCTATGTTTCTTATTCAGGAAATTTTACAGCATCTTGACTTGAAGGTCTATGTCAGGTATCACCATACATATCTATTTGGCTATGCGGACCCACAATCATTTCTCTGGCCTCTAAGTAAATATGAATATAGATTAGAAATTAGATATTTTTATTTAATAGTACTACATATAGTAAGTAAATTAGTAGTATATAAACTCATATAAATAGAAGAGACTGGCTGTAAGATTAATGATAGCCATAAAGCTGACTCAAACATCTCACAGGGCCAACACCTGTGTCACTTGGCAGTATGATACTATCTGGACTGGGGATTATAGCCTCTTTATAATAGGACCTAAACAATAGGCTTCCTAAGCACAACTGCAACTTTTAGGATCCTTAAAACAAAGCTTACTCTTAAAAGAATATCTTACATTTCTTTAATGAAAGAGAAATACTTGGTAATTGACCTGGACTAAATACAAGTATAAAAAAGAGGGAAGAATTCAGAAAACCCTGGTCAGTCAGTCATCTGACGTCTAACAGTATCGGGTCCATGTCCCTGGCCTGCTCCAGCTATCCATCTTGTAAGAGCACCCTCAGAATAAACTGCTTGAACAACAGAGACGGTGCCTAAGACTTATCTCTGATGAGAGTCAGACTAAAAAAAGGGTGCCCTTGGGGGAAGTTGGTTAACTGGGACAACCGGAGATCCCCCAACTGCATAATCTGTCTATCAAGGACTTGTTCCTACCAGTTATAATGACTGGGCAAATACTTTAGCATTAGGGAAAAATATGAAAATTTTATCCCTGTCTTCTCCTCCAGAATTAAATTAGAATAGTTTTATTAACTTAATCACCATTTATATGTGTATGCCACTTTGTTAAATTCTTTCTTGTATATGAAAATATATGATATAGAACCTGCCCACCAAGATTATAATGTACAAATTTGCAAATATAAGACTTGCCATGAAAAAATTTTTGTTAATTGGTATTCTTGAATATAAATATAAGAATTACGTCTAATTATGATTAGCCAAATTAAAGGCAGTATAGAAAGCATTAAAATTAGGTACACATGGTTGTAAACCCATGATTTACCATTTGCTAAGTATACATCTAATTATTTAAAGTAATTTATCTGATTATTTCTATTATGAAGAATTATTGGTAATTATTACAAAGTAGTTTGGAGGTCAGTTTTCAGATTTATACAATGGACATAATATTTTTTCAAAATGCTCCCCAGAGGGCTAAGTGAACTAAGAAAGTAAAATCCTAAACAGAGTTCTCAGTAAAAATTACAATATCAATGATGAGTACTTTATATTACAGAAAGAATATAGGGAAAAAAAGATGACTTAAGGTATGTTGAGACTACATCTTCACTTCATTCTTAGGTTTTCCTGAAATAAAATTTTTGTGATATTTGCCTTGACATGAGGTTTTAACTTATAATTATATCGATAATTATAAAATAAAAAATAGTTATAAACATTGACTTATTCATTCTCTGTGCTAACAGTGTCATGTCAAATAATGTTCATGACTACATTGAAAAAGAGCTGTTATCTCACAATTATACATAAAGGAACCATAGAAGAAATCCATGAACTTTGGTCCGTGAACTTGTCCAAATTTTAAATCTAAAAAATGGCATGGTTGAGAAACAAAAAATACGAAGAATGTTACACATAAATTATCGTGCACTTGAGCTTTTTAAATAAATGTGTTAAGTAACTGTGGCTTGCCTAATATTCCCCTAAGCCATATCTTTGTTAATGAGAAACTAGCTTTAATGAAATGTACATTAGAAAAAATAAATTATGCATATTTATAAATATGTGTATGTGTATGTACACATGCAAAGATTTCCTTTCACATCTTATAAGCAGTTATTTAGGTCATTATACTGCAATCATTTCACATAGTAATGTTGCCCTTTTTATTATTTCTAGTTGTGTAGTATGAAATTTTTTATAGAACAAAATACACAGAAAAATGTCTTTATATTGCTTAACTCATTTACTATGACTGCTAATGAACATTATCTTTTAAAAAGTAATTGGAAAGAAAAGCCTATAAAACCAGCAATCAATAGTTTGGGCTCTATATTGACAGTACATTTCAGAATATAAATTAACTACAAAATATATTCTTGAGTGTTTAATAAAAATATCAATATAAAAATAAAAACAACAGGGGAAAGTTTCAGCTTTTCCTATAATCATAATCTAATTTTGTTTAAATACCACTTTTTTTTTCCCTCAGCTGTTTGTACTTACAAATAAGGAACAGGATGATAATCTGCTTCTGGTATATCACAAGGGCAATATGGGACTAAGAATTAATAATTCACAAAATACCAACATTGGCATGTTCTCCTGTCTTGGTATACATATGCTGAGAAGATTCAGAGAATAACAAGGATATCAGAGATCCTAAAAGATGAAATTACATAGGCTGAGCATAAACAAAAAAAGACGAAAACATGTCTAGTTAGAGAATTTGAACAAAGATGGAACTATAGCCTCGACTATTATTGACATAACTGCAGAAAAATTATGGAATCTATAATGCTAAAAAATATTCAGTGAGATCTGATAGAAAAAAGCATTGCTTTGAAAAATCAGTGTTTTAGAACCCAGATGAAACAGTTTATACATGCATTTACATGGAACAAATAATAAAAGATGCTTTAAGTTATATTATTTCATTCCCACACTCAAAAACCACCGAATCTACACTCTTTGGTATGGCTAAATTGATTCCTAATTGGCATTACTCTCCTACGGAGTTACAGCTAGAGATGGTCCTAGCAATGAGTAACCATGAAAAAATGAGACCATTTAAAGTAGATGTGTGAGCATAGTTAGTGTAACAAAACTTGTATTTTAGGGTCTTTAAGAAGATGATTTTGAGGGCAGCACCTGTGGCTCAAAGGAGTAGGGCGCCAACCCCATATACCAGAGGTGGCAAGTTCAAACCTGGCCCCAGCCAACCACTGCAAAAAAAAAAAAAAAAAAAAAAAAACCAAAAAGATGATTTTGAAAGGAAAAAAGTTTGCATTTGGAATAATTTTAGAGCTGATGGATATTTGTATAGCACGTACTATGACCAAGGCTCTGCTTTAAGCCCTTTGTATATGCTCCTTTAATCCTTGCACCACCGCTATGGGTGAACCAAGGTAGCAAAGTGCTAAACAGAGTTCTCAGTAAGTATTATGACATCAAAGACTAGATAGTACATAGAAGTCTGAGGCAAAGAAAAAATATGCGTCTTGTTCAAAATCTCATGACCAGTAAGTGGGAAACGTTCACATAGATATTTGACTTAACTGCAAACACATTCTAAAAGTAATTTGGCCTACAAGGTTTCTATTTTATTTCTATTATCATGACTAACACCATCAGTAATACCTTATGTCTATCAAGTGTTTTCTCTTCACTAAATGCCTTTTCATTCAGCACTGTGTTTAGTTTTTATAGGAATTTCAGGTGAACAGGGTTAAGTATTATTATTCTTATTATATAATCTGAAGTTTGGGAAGTAACAGTTGCATGCCACCCCAAGGAAACAGCAGAGCCAGAGCAGGAATCATCTTCCCCAGTTCAAGATGATTTACACACTTCAGATACTTGTGTCACTGCAGTAAAATGTTCTGAAAGGTCCCACTGAATCACAACACACACACACACATACACACACATCCCTTACGAAACTACAAAGGAAAGGAGATTAAACTAACTGGTATGTAGTATTTACTGAGCATATATTAAAGCAATAGTACAGTGTAGTTCCATGGACGTAATGGCTATGATTAAAATTTAGCATCTAACTCCTTCTGAAAATCAGTCAGAGAAATCTCTGGGCTTTCAAAATAATGTTAACATGAAACAAAAAACCAAACAAATACTCTGCTTAGATATTTTATTTTATTTATCATCTATTAGATTCACCTGAGCTCAGACAGCTTTAGAAAATTCTAAAATTTTGATTGCAGTTGCTCAAATAATGGTTTCATTATTAGATTTAATAAGCAATAACAGATATTCGTTGGCACTATATCTTACCTTCCTGGGGGATTTTCACTTAATTTATATGACAGAGAAAGACAGCTGTCTACCAAGTTCTTGTTCTCTCATTCTGTACTTTCCTTCTGTAGAAGGAAATTGTCACCGGGAGGCCGCCGCCAAGCCAGGGACTGTGTTTTTTTTAACCTGCAGAGGCTGACTGGTTGTGACACTAATGATGCTTAAGCTTTAAGATCCCTCACTGACAAAGGCTTTTCCAAAGCCTTATATCTCATTTTGTATTAGTAATTTATATTTTTTTAACTTAAAAGGGAACGCTAGCATTGTATAAGCTTCAGATCCCACAGTGTTTGAAACTTGTAAACCCCTTTTATATCCAGGTAGAGCTACATGACTAGTTCTCACTGAGAGACAGTCACCAAAAGTACATTTGTAATTTTGAGCATGGGCTTTTAAGAATTAGTCTGTGCTTCTCTTTTCTTCCTCCTGCTTGGTTGAATGCTAATGGCAAGGGCTTATAAACATCAGCCTAAACAATTCCATGGCACAGAGGTTCACTCCTCTCTCAGGATAGGGGGACTGACGGTGGACTTCTATGTAAACCAGAAATAAATTTCTATTCTTTTTAAGAAATTTGAAAGTTAGTTGTTAAAGGAGTTTGTGTAACCATAGCTAATAGGGGTGATTATTATTTGAGTTGGGGCCAGTATTATTGTCCACTGTCAAGTTAGGTAGATTAAAATCCATCTCATATTATACTTGTAAGAGAGCACTTCCAATATTTAGAAATTTTAAAATAAGTAGGGCGCCTCTTTTAAACTACAAGATGACAAGTTTCATCATAAAGCTGAAGAACACAGAAGATTGCATCTCTTTGATATAACAGGCATGGAATGGAAGAATTCTTATCAGTAGTAATGAAGATTAGATTTGTTTTATATAAGGAAAGTGAGACATAAGAAGTCCAAAGATATGATAAAATGCAATACTAATACAAATATTAATATTTGTGTGTTGTAAGGCAAGAGCAGGGTTTGCACGCTGTTTTCTCCTCCTGGAAGCTGTGTATCCGTAGGTGAAGTTCTCAATCCCTACATCTTTTGGTTTTTACCTTATGGGTAGTGTCTTCTTAGCGTTTGTCTTGGCTGTTGACATTGTCGTAGAAGGTGGTAGTGGGGGTGTGTGTGTATGGGTGTGTGTGGCAGCTGTTGTAGCCTTTGTCTTGGCTGT
>NW_003852404.1:31631303-31650492 GCF_000181295.1 Otolemur garnettii
GGTGTGTGTGTATGGGTGTGTGTGGCAGCTGTTGTAGCCTTTGTCTTGGCTGTTGACATTGTCGTAGAAGGTGGTAGTGGGGGTGTGTGTGTATGTGTGTGTGTGGCAGCTGAGCGAAAGAGAAAGAAGGAGAGAGAATTGGAAACATCATGGTCACACGTTGGTACAGTATTTGGAATGTTTTATAATAGCCATATAGTCAGTTAATTTTTCCTCCTAAACTCATAAAGAATTTAAATGTTATTTGCTTACTATGCCACACTATGACGAGAGAAAATAAAAATCATTGAATATACTTCTCCCAGCAGAGTTTAAAAATTTGGAAATAAATAGTCCGTGAGCCCGACAACACGTAAAATGACAGCCTGACAGTCGCTGGAGCTACTGGAAGGAAATATTCTCATCTGGCTGTTCAACGGCAATAGTTATGATCAAAGGATAAACAAGGGGGAAAGAACACCAAGGGGGAATCAACTAATTCTGCTTCGTGAAGTATTAGAAAGAATTGCATAAAATTAAGTAGATGAAAAAAGAGGGCAAGGTCATGCCATTCAGATTGAATGAATTGTGTATACCATGGAGGCATGAACGTATCTAATGGGCCGAGAAAAAATTTTAAAGCTCCAGAGCCGGGGAAGGAGGTAATTAGGTTTTATCTCTATGAAAAGCTCTGGTAGTAACGTGGCAACTGAAGTGGAATCAGGAGTCTGTCTAAGGGGTCCACATAAAAGATGCATGCCTCTAAGTACTAGGGTCCATTGTGCTCTCCACCTGGAAATCCCTTCCCCTTTCTCCTTCATAGTCTTCCCTCAGTTGTTGCCCAAGGGTCACCTCCTTCAGGAAGCCTTTCCTGACTACAGGCTGAGATAGGTAATTTTCACCAGGTACTTAATGCCCCCGTGCTGCCTCTGTCATGGCGCATCTCCCACTGCAGGGAAAATGTTAGATTACTTGACTCTGTTTCCTTACCTGAGCGTCCAATACAGTGTCTTATAATTTGGAGGGAGATACTGATTCAGATAGGAATCTAGTTTTTTTAGAAATGGGTGAAAGTGGCTCAGAGCCTGTGGCTTAAGTGGCTAAGGCGCCAGCCACATACACCTAAGGTGGTGGGTTTGAATCCAGCCTGGGCCCGCCAAAACAACAATGACGGCTGCAACCAAAAAATAGCTGGGTGCCTGAGGTCCCAGCTACTTGGGAGGCTGAGGCAGGAGGCTTGCTTGAGCCCAGGAGTTGGAGGTTGCTGTGAGCTGTAATGCCACAGCACTCTACCCAGGGGGACAGCTTGAGGCTCTGTCTCAAAAAAAAAAAAAAAAAAAAAAGAAATGGGTGAAAGTGAAATTAAAAATTGCAAAAAAGGGCAAGAATTTGGACTCAAATAATGGGGAGAGGAATTCACATAAGCAGAAACAGTGCAAGGAAAGTTGGGATGTTGGAAAGCATAGTTTAATTTCCTTTAATCATGAGATAAGTAAGTGAAGGTGATTCACTGAAAAGCCATTTGAGGAAGGAGGTTGAGAACTTTTAATTTTAAATTATAACTTAAAATCTTTATTCTAAAAGAAAAAGGCAGCCTACGAAGATTTTTTTTTTTTCCAGAATGCAAATGGCACAAGCAGAGCTTTGCTTCTAAAAATGACTCTGGCAGAGGTGGGAAGGATGAGTTGCAGAGGAAACTCCTTTTAGTTGGAAATCTAGTTGAGAAATTCTTGCTTTGGGCAAAATGGAGCACTACTACTACTGAGCCATGGCATTAAGAGATGTTTTATTCATGCTGGGGGTGGAACGGAGACTCCTAGCCTCACTGCAAGACGTATCAAACCAGTGTTGGTACAAATAAATGCTACTTATAGAAGGGTTGATGAAAGATAGACATTCATTTTAGAGACTCAGAGTCTTGTCATCTGCCAGTAAAAGGCGCGCAGAGTCTGCCTTGCCAAATACAGCACTAAGAGTGCGCATTCCTGGCCTCGTTTGATACAGTGAGAAGTATAAACTCTGGAAGGCAGGTAGTGCTGTCAAGCTGACCTATGACAAAACCAAAATGTGTAGAAATGTCCAGCTCCTTGATTCTCTGCTTTTCTCCCCAAGTATTCTCTGCTCATCATGGATAATTATAGAAAAAAGTATTTCTTTCTACTAAGTCACTAAAAGATTAATGTAGTTTATAAATGCTTACCTAGGTTAAGTCAGAAAGCCTACAATGGGTAATGGTAAATTGGGATGGCAATTTTGGATCTGACGTTTTTAGAGTACAATTAAGCAATAAGGCATAAGCCCAGGGTGTGTGAGTTTCAGATAACACACATCTTAGAAAGTGCCGTGAGGCATGAGGGGTGAATTAGTGCCTCCAATGAGCTGGGAAATGTGTTATCTATCTGTAGCACAACTCTCAGGGGTGCATTAATAGCACACACGTAGTGTTAGATGCACTAGTTGTCTATGGAGTGATTGCAACATGGAAAACATATGTTTCTAAATGTTTGCTCTTGTGGGCTGGCAATGCTGCTCGTTTGGAAAAATCAGCCATGACATTTGTTATCAACTGACAGGTGAATGTGTGGTGACTTTCGCATTGTGAGTATTATGAGCCCTGGGAGGTGTGTGCTCTGGGTGCTGGAGACTAACTCCTCACAACCACCATGCTCATTGCAATTAAGTTGTTCGTGCCTATATATTCATGCAAATAAATGGAGTAAGGTAGTTCAATACTGAAGTTTTTAATGTGGAGCTTCTTTTTTTCCTTTCTGTGTCATTTTGACTGATTTTCATAACTAGGCTGACAGGTACTGGGTTTGCATTTGATTGACAGAAAGTGATTTCTAGTTCAGCCAATATCACACACCTCAGCACTTCATCCTGAGGATGTCCCGGTAGTTAAAGAGACCATGTCAGACAAAGAATCCTTTAAAGCTCGCTCTTTCTTTCTCCTAGTGAGTACCACAGTGAGACACACCAACAGAAAAGAAAGACTCATCTTTAATCTGTTTGGCTGAGGGAAATCAAAGAGAGTGAATTAAAACCAAGAGTAGCTTCTTATGCTCATTGGAGAGCCTTTATTTTCCTGCTCCATTTGATATAATAAATGAGATCATCAAAGTCGGTCGAGCGCAGGTTCGGAACCTGCTGCTCTTTGACCTCAGCGTCCTCCCTGCACGCACAGCCTCCCCTGGAATTTCTTATGATGTCAAATCACAAAGCTACATGAAGTGCTTAGACTCCGGGAGCAGAAAGGGAATTTTATTTTTAGATTCCTTTTCTCTGACTCTAGTAAAATAATATGAAGTTCTTTTATGGTTCTATCTAAGAGTTTTAATAAATCTGCTGCATTTCAAAGCATGAAAGGAGTGATAACAAAAAAATCCCGTCCTGACTGCTTCTGGCCACGAGGTCATCTTAAGAATATCTGTCGAGTTCCAGTGACATGGTGCCAACTGGTGCTCCCTGCTGGAAGCTACAGGGAATCTACCCCACCCAACAGACATCTATCTCCAGATGTGTTTCATAAAACGTTTACTACGATAGGCAATTTTTTCACATAAAATTATATACCTTACAATTTGGTGATCGTACAACTTTTAAGAGGATTAAAAACACCCAAATCTTTCTTCACAGGTTTCTTTTTTTTTTTTTTATTTCCAACTAACATGAGGGTACAAATTTTTAGGTGACATTGTTCTCACTTCTGAGGTAAAGTTCAAGTTCACCATGTTTCTTAAAATGAATATTCTTTACTGAAGACTCTGAGAAACCTCTTTTGATTAAAAATTAAATTTGGGAACTGTGGTAATACACTTATTAGCATTATCATCAAAGTTTTTAGTAATACTAACAGATGGCTCAGATAATCAACAAAAGGCACGTTTGCATTCAAATTTTCTCATCCCCTAGTTTTGTTAATTCTGCTTAGCTTTTATCTACCTGGAAAAAGGTACGTTTAAAAGCTTAAATTTTTCAATGAAGGTGGTCAGGATTATATATGTGAAAATGAGAGGTACAAATTTTATGATTTAAAAAAAGTGGATAGTGGGAACTAAGTGGGTTTTAATCATATAGTCATTCATTCATTCATTCATTTAATGAATTTTGAACAAACACCAGTTTGTAAGTTCCTCTAGGGACTAAGAGCACAGTGTTGACTTTCAAAATGAATCGTTTATATTTTTACATAAATTTTTAAACTTTTACATAAAATGTACAGTTTTACATAAATCTATCTAATAAAGGACTTGAATAGTGTTCTTTAGAAAATGATAAGTACTGGTTACCTAATACACCAAATACAATGGAAAATAGCCTTGACATGAAAGTAACCACTGAACATAAGGAGATTCGGCAGGACTCATGTCGGATTCAAGAACAAGAAGGTTTTGGACAACACAGGCAGAAGCAGCCCTGGAAAAAGCTCAGAATGCAAAACACCGTCAGTGCTTTTGCAGAAATAGTCCTGCACGGATGTGTGCGGATGATAACAGGAAATCCACTGACAAAGGCCACAGAGGATCCTATTATGAAATAGCACCAATGCCAGGTTAGTGCACAGTGTGCTGTAGTAAGGGCCGGCAGCAGACGCGCTCTGAGGAAGGAAGGTGGTGTCTTGATCAATGTACTGTTTAAAACAGTACGTCTAGCAGATCATAATATGGGCCAGAAGGAAAATGAAGACAGAGAAAACTACTTGAGAAGTTTTAATCCAAAAACCTCCTGTCAGAGCAACCTCCCAAGCAGATTACGGGCGGGGAAAATGAGCACCTACGACTCCCTTGACCTTCCCCAAGCAGCCACATCAATGATTCCATTGTGAAGACTTTATACCACTTCTTCAGGGAACAAAAAGCAACAAGAAGATAAAGAGAAGGGGCTAAAAGCAGAGACAAAAAGAATATCTATTTTGTGTTCAGACTGGGGAGTGACTGAAAAGGAAGATGAGGAAACTGTGAGATGATGAGTGAGCACAAACTCAGACTGTGCCCAGATCTCAGCGGGTCACGTGTTGTAACATTTCCTTCTTGAAACATCTTTTTTTCCCATTTTGCCTCTTTTGTTATCTATATCTCCTAATACCCTTCCCTCTGTAGCCTTGTTTAATTGGTGCCCCCTTTCCCCCACTATTTTCTGTTGGGATTTTTTTTTTTTGTGCCCTGCAAAGCATGTAAGTCACAAATGTAGGTTGTGCTACTTTATCCTGTAACCCTAAGCAGTTGTCACTGAGCTTCAATTTTCAAACATATTATTTTTCAAAGTAGTGAATTGTCTTCAATTCATTTATTTGCTATTAAACAAAGGAGATAAAGAGACAAGTATCATAAATGTTTTGTGCTGGCATTTTTATAGCTCATGTAACTGTGTGCAGTAATATTAACTTTTGCCTCAACGCCGTTTTTCAATGACTCCTGTGTATCTTTAATGACAGTCATCTCTGTCAACGAGGAAGAAAAACTCACTCCTTTCTAAAATGATGCGACTCTGTAAAAGTAGGTCCCGCAGATGTCAATTAAAATAACAGCACTAGCAGTGAATCATTCCTATTTTTACATATGTGTGGCTTTTCACTGTCTAAGAGAAGCATTGCAATTCTTCGTTTAATCATTATAATTCATTCTGAGCAGTAAACCCAGATTGAACTGTTTTACTGGCAAAATTGTACAGTTCAGGCAAAATGGATTTTCTAAGTGGCATTTCAAGAAGCTGAACTCACCATTTTTAATAGATCAGGGCACTGGGGCTGTAACTCTCATGTTTAAGAATAAAGGCTACTCTGTAGTACAACTGTTCTTTTATTTTAATTTGTGCTTGCGGTGCTTTGTGAAACATAAGGTCATTTAAAATTAGGGATAAGGCATTTTTTTCCCATCATTTCCATTTCATCCTTTGCGATTTTTGATCACAATGTAGTTTGCTTAAAGCTGCAAATCCTCCAAATTGTGGGGTTTATTTCCAGCCTGCTGAGAGGGAAATTAGATATAGAACTTCTGTCTTCTGTTAATGTTAATGGGAATAGCATGTCTAATTCCCTTAGAAGCCCAGAACAAATGTATGCTTATGAGTCAGCACTACTGGTTTTCTGGGCCTTTACCCTTTAAAAGTGTCATTAGGTTGAATAATAGCCGATCTCTCTGGTTACTCCAAAGCCAACTCTCGCTACTGTAGTTGCAAACTCCGAGATTTCAGCTCTCCTAAATAGCCGGAACAGTCCTCAAATCTGAATGCTCTCATATGTTAGCCACGTTTGTTCATCTGGGATACAATTGAAACTTCTAAACGGTTCGATTTTTATGTTTTTGTCTTAACTTTTATATTGTGGGATAATACTTAAGAGGCATTGAGTTTTATTTTTTTAGGATTCTTTTTTTTTTTTAATTTCAGATTAATATGAGGGTACAAATGATTGGGTTACAATGTTTGCATTTATTAGGTCAGGTCCCTGTTGTGGTTGTGCCCCTCACCCAGGAGGCGTGCCGTATCCCCTTACATTGTGCCCATTGCGTGAAAGCACCGACCTCCTCCCTGCCTCACTCCTCGTCTCTTTCTCCCCTCATTGTGTTCATCTAGTGGCTTCATATTAATATTGAATGCATTGGATACTTGCTTTTCCATCTTTATGATTCTTTACTAAAAAGAATGTTTTCCAATTCTACCTAGGTTAATATTAACAGAAGATGTAAAGTCTCTATCTTTTTTACAGCCGAATAGTATTTGATGGTTTTAGGATTCATCCAAAAAAGAACTAATCTTTATTTGAATCCTAAGAATTATATTACTTTTCCCTGTGCATTTTTTCTTATTACCACTAGTAGGAAGTATTATTCCTTCCAAGCAGAATTATTTAAAACAATTCTTCATTCTGTACTATTTTTCCTGAAGTATTTACTATTAGTAATATTATAATGATATTTATTGCTGAGTCATTAATTGTATGTATTAGTACTTGACATCATAAATAGAGAAGGGCATGTTTTTGAAGAAGTAAGTTGATATTATCAATCAAGTTTTCATTTTTTTTAATTAAATCATAAACACATAGACCATGTATACATTAATGCATTTATGGGGTACAATGTGCTGATTTCATATAGAATTAGGAATGCTTACATCACAATGGTTAATATATACCTCATCTCGTTTACTTAATTATTGCGTTAAGACATTTATACTCTATACTAATAGATCCAACATGTACCCTTGCATTATGCACCATAGGTGTGATCTCAGCATTCACCCTCCCTAGATCTTGACCTTCCCACTCCCCACCTCAGTTAAGTTTTCAAAATGAATAGGAACATGGCTGTATGGGTGGCGCCTGTGGCTCAGTGGGTAGGGTGCCGGCCCCATATACTGAGGGTGGCAAGTTCAATCCTGGCCCTGGCCAAACTACAACAAAAATTAGCCAGGCATTGTGTTGGGTGCCTGTAGTCCCAGCTACTTGGGAGGTTGAGGCAAGAAAATCGCCTAAGCCCAGGAGTTGGAGGTTGCTGTGAGCTGTGACACTACAGCACTCTACTGACTCTACTGAGGGAGATAAAGTGAAAAAAAAAAAAAAAGAAAGAAAGAACATGGCTGTGGTGGGAAAATCACTGGAGGTCAGAAACTCTAGACCAGTTTGGGCAATATGGCCAGACCCTGTTTCAAAAAAATATTTTTTAAAAATTAGTAAGGCATGGAGGTATGCACCTGTAATCACAGCTGCCTGAGAAGCTGAGGTGGAAGTATTGCCTGAGCCCAAGAGTTAGAGTGGTGTTTTTCAACCTATTTTAATCCATGGAATACTTGAACCTATAGTTTGATTTCCATAGCACACTTAAATCATGTTGATTAAAAAAAAGAGCAAAAAAGAATATACTTACTATACTTTAAAATTCTCTTGAAAATAATTTAATTAAATGATCTTCATATGTTTTTGCAGCACACCTAAGACCCTCTCATGGCACACTGGTTGAAAATCACTGAATGAGAGGATACAATGAGCTATGATCATGCCACTATGCTCCAGGATAGTTGAAAAACGAGACCCCCATCTCCTAAAAACAAAAACACAATAACTAAGAAAATTCCGTGAAGGCTATGTTAACCAGTTTGATGAAAATATTTCAAATTGTATATAAAACTGGCACATTGTCCCTCCCCCCCAAAAAACCCCCCAAAACCCAACTAACCGAACAATAATAGCAACAACTCCCAAATCAACAATAACTTTGAAAAGACCTTATAGGCATTTTTTTCTTTTAATCAAAGATCCTATTATTTTCATCTTGCTAAATGAAAATAATTGAGAAATATTTTAAAAGAAAGGTCAATGAAGTAGAGTCTCTGCTGAGTATTAGCGCTGAGCCAACTGTTTCTTATTTTGTTGCTCAAAGTATGTCCTCACCTGGAAGCTTATTAGAAATGTAGAATCTTCTAACACTTCTACATCAGCATATAATAAAATTCCACAGATGATATTTTTTGCAAGCAGAGTTTGGGAAGTACTATTCTATAATATTAGTAAACAACTCAGTACGCAGAATTAAGATGCTTTGACATCAGGATTTTTCCATACTATCCCACCAGGTAGAGAAACTTGTGACCATGTCTTAAACTATAGACACCAACGTTCTCTGATAAATGTACTTATTTTCTCCTTACAACATAGCAGGAGCTCCTGTAAAGTACTTGACACTGCAGTAGTGTATGTTCTGGAAATACTGTAAATGAACACATTTGTCTCGCCAGACAATCATTTATTTACGTTAGTGGTTCTTAAAGATGCATAATAATAACTGTGGAGTTTATAAAATACAGAGTCTTGGACCCCCATTCCCAAGCTATTTCTGTCATATTATCCTAGATTGCATCTAGGAATCTGTATTTTTTAAATTACCCCAGACGATGTGAGATTTCCCTTGATAACCCTTTGAGAAAAAAGATCTGATGCCTATTTTTTATGCCAAGTTCATTATTTCCATTCCTGAGCTGTGGGGCATGGTCCAAAGTTACCACAATTTTGGATTTAGTAGTTTAGGTAAAAATATGAGAAAATAGCCAAAAATAATATCATTGACTCTTAAAACTTTTCATTTTCCTATCATAAATAGACTAAAGTCTTCGTGTATATGACTATGCATAATTATGCAAGATGATTTTTAAAACTTATAGGCAAAGTTTTTTCATCAAAAATAGCTTATTGCTAACTGTAGATATTAAATTTGCCACTTTATCTTTGGCAGCATAGTTTGAATATGCTGTTATCCTGATTTTTAAAAAACATGCCATCAAAGTAAGGATTAAAATTAATAATATATTTGAATATTTGTTTGAATAAATTACAATGCAACAACTAAAAGGTTATGTGGTCAACTTGTCTGTGTCTCAAGATTTTTTTCAATCATCTCATATGTGAATATTTTAAAAATCCATTCATTCAGAAATATTTATTGGAGATATGGAAATGAGTATACTTCTCCAGCAAAGGGTACAGATTGACAAGAGCATGCCAAGCACCACGGTGTTGATGAAAGAGTAAATGCAAATCTGGAGAGGAAGAAGTAGTTTATAGATGCATTTGAGCAAAGAAATAGGAAGAAAATAGGAGAACACATTTGGAATTAAACCAGATTTCAGCCACAAAAATAAAATGTCGTTAACTTCCCCCTATACCGATTTGGGAAATTGAAATAGCATACTTGTAATTAATCCGTGAGCTAGAAAAAGGTTAAGATTGAAAATAGTGAATATATACTATGAAATGTCAATTAACGTATCCGTTATCACAGCCTGGGGATGCTTTAAAAGGGTGCACTCTGAGAGAAAACTATAGCCTTGAAATACAAAAAAGAACAACTGAAATAAGTATGACACGTGCATTAAATACCAGAAGCTACAAATAAGTATAACAAATCTAACTTAAAGAGAAAAGGAATGATGAAGTTAAGAAGGGGATAGCTATCAAAATATAGTAATATTCATTTGTAAATCTTGATTTAGATTTGTAAATATAGATTTGTAAATATTGAATATTAATATATTGAATATTGATATATATTTGATTTATAAGGATAGTGAAAAAGGAAAATTTTCCCAAGGCTAATCAATTAGTAATCATATAAAACAAAAACAAGAAAACTCGAAAGCCCCTAGGGTAGTATAACGTCATGGTAATCAAAATAAGTCACTGTGATAAGAAAGAATAGTTAAGTGCTTAGAACTTTCCACTTGATTGTGTGGTAAGGGAATCAGGTAAACTTGGAGATAATGATCTTAAATAATTTTGATTGTTGCAGGAGAGAGTAAGGTTGTCATAATTTAGGAATAAATAATATGTCAAGAATTGAGTGAGTATACTAAGCAATGATAGAATACTCAATGTTTTTTCTGTAAAGGGGAGGGGGAGAGAGTGGAAGGCTGGTATGGAGCGTGAGACCAAAGGAGTGAAGCTGAAGATGCAGGCAGGCTGATCGTTGGTGGGGCCAGATCATGGAGCACATAGGAGGGCGAGGGAGGCAGACCAGGTGAGAGGTGAGGCACAGAGATTCTATTAAAGAGGAACACAGGAGGAAATGGTAGACACAGATGCAGTTATGATTGCAGGTCTCTGACTTCTTTTCTAACAGTTTTTACCTCATTTTGAAGCAGAAAGCTGAGTTATATGATAAAATAGAGATGTTGATGGAGTTGGTGGTGTGATTAAAAAGGGAAGCTTAGAATAATGATGCAGGAAAGTGAGGGAGGAAATGGACCAGATAAAGATCACGGAATAGCCGGACATTGAGTTTGGAGACTGCAAAACTATAGTGGCCCGAATATGCAAGGGTCTTAAGGGTCTCTTTTCTTTTTTCATCTCTACCCAGAAATCTGGGTGAGGTTGAATTTATCAAGGGTTGACATTTTCCAAATAGGTTTTGTTAGAAAGGCAACGGGTGAAGGAAGTTGTGGACATCTATAAAAGAATGACTGAAAATTAGGGAACAAGGGATCTGAGTTGGATGAAGAAAGAAGTGGCTTATAAGGGATTAGAGGTAAGACAGAGTGGTGAAAACTGGTGGATTTGGCGAAGCAGAAAAGTTAGAGACTGGAATGTCCAATCCATTAACCTCCTGGACAGTAAGTAATCTATGAGGATTGCAGGATTTGAAGTGAGGAAATCTAGGAGCAAAGGGCAAAGATGCTGATATCTGAAAAGTCCTGCTGAAAGGTCACCTCACCTCAAAGGAGGCAAAGGGCTTCTTTTTTAATGCAGAGGAAGAACTGGGATCTGTCCATCTTTGTGTAAATGGAGGAGTGTGTGGGGGTCACTCCCCCTGAGTGTGAACATCTGGAGAAGGGGCAGTTTGTACTTGAGAAGGTAAAGCTATATCATGAAGAGGCAGGTTTCACTTAAGGCTAGCAAATAGAACGTTCCCAGAGGAGGGTGAGGAAATAGGTATTTTGTCAACTAGACCATGGGAAACCTTAGACGAGGTGGAATAAAATTAGATGGTGTCGTTAGTTTGAAAGAAAAAGTAGAGGGTGAGAGTGGAGTTGAGAACAGACTCCCCGGGAGGTTTGCTCATGAGCAACGAGCAAAAAGGAGGCGTGAGCCATGGATGGTTAGACAGCCCGCAGTGTTGCCAAAGAGTCAGTGTGGTGGAAGCCAAGGATTTGGGTGGGAGGAGTGTTTTGAGGCTTTAGCTTACTTTACATATGTGCTTATATTTCTTAGTGACATCCTACTCTCCTCATGTGAAGACTTCTCTGGAGGCCAAGGATGAACTATTTCTGGTGTGTGTTAATTATCTTATCTGTTATAAACTGCATCTATAGATAAAGAAATAGTGAAGCACCTAACGTTTAAAACTTTATATAGGTTACAAGACTGAGACAACAATAAAGCAATAGAAGAGCCAAGAGAAGAGATAAGGCATCAGTGGATTTCTGCACCCCGTTCTGGGTATGGCTTGGATTTTGTAGAGAATTATGTTCCCTGGAAGATGGACAGTATTCAGGGTCAAGGAAAGAGAGGGAAGAATTGAGAATACAGTATATGACAGCAGGTGTGCTGGGAAGATGAGCTTTATATATGTATATATATGCACGTATATATTATATAGGTTAATGATTCTATATCAAGAAGTAATAAAAAACACAACTGGTACAACTGTAGAAGTTGACTTTGGGAGCAGGACACTTAGCTTTGGAAGGTACAATCTTACTTCACTTCATACCATTTCCCTAGTACCTAAAAAAGTCCAGTGACACAGTCCTTTGTCATTTTCTCAATCAAGTGATGTTTCTTTCTCTGGGTCTTTGACACTTGCTATTCCTTTTGTCAGGAACATTCTTGTTTCTCATTTTCTCGGACAACTTCTACTTATTATGCTCTCAACTTACATGTAGCTTTCAAAGTTAGTTCCCCTGTTATTTTTTAAGACAGTATTGTGTAGTTTTTCTTAAATAGAAAGAAAATAGTAGAAAATCTAAGTACATATTTGTCTTAACCATACATTCACTGTCCTCTCTGACTGGTTCCTAAGCCTTGTTGGGGAGGGAAACAAGAGAGATTTCTTTACTACAAAAATTTCATCACTTAAGAGGGAACTGGGAACAAAGCAGGTGCCGTGAACCGCTGATTATTGAACGAATCAGCCCCAAAGTGCCAGATGTTGTAAATGTGTAATTATGAAATTTAGTGCCGCAGACTTTGTGTAAATCAAGCGTTTGTTACTATAAAGAGATTTATGTTAACTAAAAGACATTAGAAATAAAAAAAAAATCTCAGATGGAACCATGTTCCCTCAGTCAGATTGATCTAATTTACTATTTGATAAAATGGTAAAGACAACAAAATTACCATTCTCACCCACAGAAAATTAAGTCAGTTCTCTGAGAAACTAAGATTTGTGTTTGCATTTTCTATAAGGAAAGGAGTCTATGTCAATATAGACTCCCAGAAATGAAGTTTTTCTCCAACTGGATAAAAACAATGATTTTTTTTTTCTTTTTCTAGGAGCAAAGGGATGAACACCCACTTTATAGAGTATCCCTACAAACTCCATCTAGTTTGCAATAGAAGAGGGATGATTATTGATTAGAATTAAATTAAATATATGTCTTGAAGAGCTCCTCCTTGGTAAACTGGCAAAAGAAGCAGGTCTCATAAGAGATCTAAATATGAGGAGAGAGCTACATAAAGAAAATCCTTAAAATGCTATGCTTGTGTAAGTCAGAGTATTTCAGTAAAGCCCATTAACTGATGGCATGGATGGCTATTTTTCTTCCAACTAAAAGGCATTAAGAAAAAAAAAAAGGCAGTTGGGAAATGGACTGTCTGGCTTACTGGGAGTAAACACTGGAGGAAGTTTCTATTATCAGAAACTTAGTTTCAGAACTGTTGGAAGGATTTTTTTTTTCTTTTTTGCAAATCAGCAATACAAACACAACATAAAAACATCAATTTCAGGCCAAAAAATAAGGAAACATAATAATTCAAGTAATTAAAACTTGGCTGGGAACTCAGGTGTCTGAACCCAGACTCCCACCTTTAAATGAGGGACGATAGAAAAAAAAGGGAACGATTCCTCAGGAAATTCTCCCTTCCCAAACACCTGAACAGACACAAAGAATAGGAAAATTCAGAAAAGCTCTGTTTTTTTAAAAATTCTATTCTATTTTATTTTGTCAACAGAAAGTCTTAGAGAAAAGTTGAGTTTTACAAGCAGGCTCATCCTAGACTTAGAATAAAAGGCTGTCTACAAACTAAGAAGACTGTACTATTAGATAATTAACAGTGTTTATAGAATGCACTCACATCTTTAAAAAATAACATTTACTGTTTTCTGGTTAGACTATCAGATACGATTATTATAAAATTTAGTAAAAGCAAGAGAACAAAGAAGTAAATAAAAACCACATGCAATTAAGTAATTTAATTCTACATGAAGATAAGTAATTTTCAACTAAAGCCAGGATTTATTCTTGCAGTATCCTAATATTAAGGTTCAGAATGGAGGGAATGAGGCAGGAGGGATACAGCTAAACTTGGGATAACACATCACACGTGGGAAAAACCATTGCACAACTCAGCACAGTAGTAAAAGTCCTGAAAATCTTCCCTGATGAGTCTTCTCTATAATTACAGGGAACCGTGGGGTAACTGGAAACAAAAACCATGAGACGTGCAGGGGCTTGAATGTGTCTCCTCCAAACTTCAATTTTGCCAACGTGTTCGATTAAGAGGTGATGATTAGGCCACTAGTGCTCCTCCTTTATTAATGGCATAAAGGCTCCAGGAAGTGTTTGGCTAGCATTCTGTTTGCCTTTCAGCCTTCTACCATGTGAGGCCATATGGAGAACGCTCTTACATGATGGCATCAGGTGCATCGGCCTTCATCTTGGACCTCCTAGACACTAGAACCAGGAGAAAATAAATTTCTATTCTTTATGAATTATCTCAGGTATTGTGTTACAGTAGCACAAACATACTGAGACAGAAATCGTTAGCAAAGAAGTAGGCTATGCTATGTAAACACTTAAAGCCTGGAAGTTGCTCTGGAAACGGGTAAAGGATAGAGACTGAAACAGTTTTGAAGTGAATGTTGGAGAAAGCCTGTATTGCCATTTATATGCATTAAGGGAGAATATGGTGAGTCAGGCTCAGAAGAAGAGAGCTTTAGGGAAAGCTTGAATATTCCTAGAGCTTATCTAAGTGGTTGTGAACAGAATGGTGGAGAAGAACGGATGGTAAAGTCCGTTTTCAAGAGGTCTTATACAGAAACTGGGTTTATTTTATTGGAAACTGGTGGAAAGGCAGGACTTTTTATGAAGTTGCAAAGAACGTGGCTGAATTAAGTCCGTATCCTAGGCCATGGATGTCCTTGTGGACACCTCTTTGTAAATAACATAACTTAATAGCAATGGTATAAGATATTTGGCAGAAGAAATCTCTAAGCAGCAAAGTGGTCGGAATCCTGCCTGACTTCTCTTAAATGCTTATAGTAGAATGCTGAGAAGAGATAAACTACTTAAAGATGGAATTTATAGTTAAAAGGCAAATGGAACATAAAGATTTGGCAAATCCTCAGCCTGGCCATGTAAAGAAAAATAAAGTGCACTTAGAAGAGAAAACCAAGGGTGTGGCTGAGAGACTGTTTAATAAAGAGATCAGTGGGCAGCCAGGCACTAGTCATTAATACAATGAGAGAAAGGCCATCAATGCATTTCAGAGATGATCTGGGCTGGCATGCTCCTCATAGGCACAGAGTGTCAGGGCCCTGAGGTTTCCCAGAATGGTTTCAAGGGAGAGGCCCAGAGCACCCATGGGACCTTGAGGCTCACTAGAGCCTCCTCAGTCTCGGTTCCCTGCATTCCAATGGAATGCCTGTTAGTTAACCCGGCAAAAGCTGAAGTGGGCCCAGGTGCACTTGCACCTTGGCTGCAGAGGGTATAAGGTATAAACTTGGTGCGTCCTTGTGCTAAGTATGCAGGCCTAGAGTACAAGACCTCCAGGGGCACGGCTCCTGCCACCTAGGTTTCAAAAGGTATCTTGACCAGACTAGGGGTCCATGAACAGACTTGCTGCAGGGACAGGGCTGCCCCACAGAGCCTAATGAGGGCAACCAAGAGTGGGACCACAGGGCAGAGCTGCCCCAGAGATCCCGGAACTGTAGCTCTGCAGTGAACAGATATGTGCTGCTTTTTCCCCAGTCTTGTGTCAGTTTCTTCAATTTTTCTTTGAAGAAATGTCTGTTGTCCACACTTGGTTCAGTTTTTAGTCACCAGCTCTAGGTTTTGACATAAACCTAAAAGAATAAATCATTTCAATCTACCCAAACTTCCAGTCCAGTCCCAATAACTGCTTCAGGAATTACATAGGTGAATCAATTTAGATCAGTGGGAACCAGGCTGGGATTTTTATGAGTACAGTTGGGAAATAGCATTCTGCTGAAATTGAAGCAAATGGACATAAGTGGAGAATTGGGGGGAGCTACCACAAAAAATAAAGTCTGCCTTACTGAAAGTGACCCCAACATAGATCATAATAGTATAGTAGAGCTCCTAGATTTCATAACTTTTATGCATCTAACATTACACATGGACTTTGCATTTATACCACATTTCACTCTTTTTTTTTCTTTTGAGACAGTTGGAAATAGGTTTTTGGTTATTTTCAACCAAAACAGCTCTGAGGATCTTTCAGCCTATCTTTTAGCTTTATTACAATACATTTTCAACTGCACACACAGAAAAAAAATTATCAAAATACATTCACAGAAAAACAAAAGAGGTAAAAAATAACCACACTTTGCCCAGGCCGCTATTATTTCACACTAATTTTCCAGACCCAGTCAATGTATACATGAGTTCTTTCCAGTCTTGAAGTAGTGGATTGTATGTATGAATAACTTGACTTAGAGCAGTGCCATTCGCTACATGTGGCTACTGGGCACTTGAAATGTGTCTAGTCTAAATTGAGTCTAAAATACTATAAATGCTGGATCTTACAGACACAGTATGAAAAAAGGAATGTTATATATTTTAAATAATTTTTATGTTGATTATGGGTTGAAATGTTAATATTTTAACATGTGTTAAATAAAATATGCTATCTAATTTTGTGTGTTTCTCGTCACCCTTTTGAAGATGGCTACAGAGAAAATTTTAAATTCTGTATGTGGCTTGTATTTGTGGTGCATCATATTTATCCTGACAACATTTGCATGTCTGGAATACATAAAAAAGCAGCATTTTAGGACTTTAATAAATACATAGGACATTTTTCTTTATATGAATTTTCTGATCCTGATTTTCCACATGCATTGTTTAATTTATAAGCATTTAACATAAAGGGACATGTTGCCTTTGTGAATATGGGCCAGTATCTTGTGTATACTGAGACCAGCACAAGGTTGGAAATTTTGACAGAAATTGACTTTTGTAAACATAAGTTAACTAACACAGATAAGTAGAACTGGCACAGTGTGACTCAAAGCTTAAGTGATATCACCAGTCTGTATCTTGGCTCTTGACTGGCCCTTTTCTCAGGCTCTGACAGTTGTCACTTTGGCTTCAGGCTCAGCAGAGATGACAGTGCTCTCTAGTAGATCTCACTCAAGTCCTAGGAGTCGTTTACTGACCTTGGCTTAACTTGGGTCACTTCCATCCTTTGTGTAAGAAAGTAGAAGATTGATTTTCAATATGTCCTCATAGCAGAGACTGCTAGTTGTCCCTTACTATCTAGTCTCAGTTTCTTTCTTGGTAATGGGATCCTGATTTTTATTAGACACAATAAATACATCACCATATTTTTTATAGTCTTTACACTGAGGTGACTTAGTGGCAGCCAATAGGATGGTGTGGCTTTTGGCAAATTCCTTAAAGGAACGCATCCCTTCATCCTTGTTACCTTCCTTTAGGCTGAAAATGTACGTGTTAAAATGGATATGTGATAGTTGATTCCAAGCAGGCCTTTTTTCCAATGGTATATATGGAGGATCACAAGATGATACTACTATAGGAATCTGAAAAACCTAATGATTATGAAACTTTCACAGTAGATAGACTGGCCTGGATTATGTAAGAGATATGAACTTTTATCTTGTTTTACTATTGTTATTTTGGGTTTTCTAGTACTAAAATAGAACTAAATCTTTACTGCTATAATACCAAACTATTGATGTTGTGTAAGATACAAGTCATGAATTTTGAATAGCTGTTGACCTTAAGAAATAATACATGTATCGTGTTGGTGGTATAGTGGTGAGAATAGCTGCCTTCCAAGAAATAATACATGTATAAATCAAATTTTAGACACACATTTTTTTAATTTAAATATTTGGTTTGATTTTTTTCCATTTCATAGCGTTTTAAAGAAATATTATTTTACTTTATATTAATTTTTTGATTATAAGCATAGTTGTACTTTTCTTTTCTTTTCTTTTTTTCAGTTTTTTTTTTTTTTTTTTGGCCAGGGCTGGGTTTGAACCTGCCACCTCTGGTATATGGGGCCTGCGCCCTACTCCTCTGAGCCAAAGGCACCGACCTATAGTTGGACTTTTAAAAAATTCTAATGTGTAATGATTTATTAAGATTACTTTGTATTATGTAATCTCTAGCTCATAATAAAGAGTTGTAATTATTCAGGTTTTTAAAAAAATAGTCTATCATATTATTGAGAAGTGTCAGCTTGATTACAAAACTTCATATATTTTTGTTCTAGTACAAGTATTTATTACCAATGTTTTAAAAATTATTAAATCAATACTTAAATTCCTGTCTGGACATCAGGTTTCACTAGTTCTACAAAGATTTAGCCAGACCTAATCTTATATACCTTGGCGCTTTTGATAATATGGTAACCTTTATTGGAGGTATGTGTCCCTCCAATAAAGACATATGTGTGTTTGTGAATACAATTTTAAACTACAGAAATTTAACTAATATGAAGGAAGAAGTAAATTTAACTATGCAAGCAATCAGATCAAAGTAAAACATCATTTTTTCTGCTTAGAAAAGAATTCAGGAAGAAAGCATGGTTACAATAATTGTCTCTCAGTAAGTCGGTGTTCAATAGGCTTAGAGGCATTTTCCAGGAACAAAAAGATAGTGAATCCTGCAGAATGAAGGGAAGGACGGAGATAAATTAACCCAAGCTCATGAAGAAGGAGTCAAGAAAACATCCTGAAAAGACAGTGTTGAGAAGGCACATGTAACTCGGGGCATGAGAGGAAAGGGTGGCTGTAGCAGTTCTGAGATAGCTGTAAGGGTGGAAGTAAAGAGCAGGTTTGGGAAGATGCTAGGATAAGGTGACCAGATGTTCTGCTTTTGGCGGGTCAGTCCCCATCTTTAACAAAGTCCGGATTTTTGGAAAGAACGCAGGACAAGCTAGGGAACAGCGGGACAATGGGAAGGGAATATACGGGATTTCACTGCTGAAAAGGTTCATGTAACTCCATTTGGGAATAAAGAGGTTAATGTAACTTCATTTGGAAATGAAAAGGCTAATGTAAACTCCCTACTAGCCCCTCCTGGGCAAGGTCCCCCAGGTGGACCGGAGCCCTACTCCTTTAAGCCATAGGTGCTGCCCTATACATAATTTTTTTTTAATGTATTATATTTGTAAATTGCACTTATGTTGAAATTTTAAAAATATATATTACAATACTATTTTTGCATTCTATGAAAATTTTTGTTGCTCCATATAGACCAAATTTTTAAATTTTTAATTAGGAGGCCCCCC
>NW_003852404.1:31650568-31707818 GCF_000181295.1 Otolemur garnettii
GGTTAAATAATCTCATCAGCATGATTTACTGAGGAAGAATGGGCCACTGGGAAGAGGAACTTTAGAAGGAAAACAGTGGAACAGAAAGGAGTAGTTTCATCTTCGTCAAGTTGGTAATGAGATAGCCACAAATACCCTCCGTTAAATCAATAAGGCCAACTCAGAAGTGGATAAACATTCTGGGTAACTACATCCCTTGGGAATAATTGGGTTTCATGAAATTTAAATGTTCTTAGAGCACCAGTCAAATGCCATGAGTCTTCTGATCCCTTGACAATGATAGAAAACAGACATTATGATGGAATGATTTTGAATCACCGAGTGATTTCACGATTTTGAGTAACTGCATAACAAATAATATTGAATAAATGTGTTTCTTTAAAACTTTTCTTTTTCTCTAGGAAATGGTTCCTACTTTTAATTTGTATTACATTGGGGAAAAATCTAGTTCCCTGTACTACTGTTAAAATGATGACAGAAAAAAGTTTGAAATTCCACATCTGTGGGAAAGGATGATTTCATACAAAAGAATGATACAGAATTGGACCGAGCCACATTGATAACAGCATTCACGCCAATCCACGATAAGGAGGAAAGTTTGCATTTTGTCGGTGTGCAAGGCCCAAAAAAGAACAGTCTGCCTAGTGGCTTGTAGTTACTAACCCAGAAAACGTGTCTCAGCACTGTCAGGGACAGACCACCTAATGTCTACTCACAAAAATATTATTTTGTTACACATATGAATTCTGTTAGCTTCTGTGGTATGTGAAAGTATTAGAGATATGTGCATTTTTTTCAGGTGGTAGAATTTTATTTCAGTTCTGGCCTGGTGCAGGTGTTTCTCTTGCATGTCTGTGAACAGGGCAAATGAACCCTGGCATAGAGTAGAGCGGAAATATTTTTTGAATTATTGCTTTGAAATACTTTTTCCAAATGTTTTATATTAGGAAGAATGTAAAATATGATTTTTAATACTTCAGCTTTTTTATACTCATGTGGCTACTTTATGGCAAATTTAATTAAATTTATATTAGCATGCACACCTACACACTGTGCGTGCGAATAAAATTAGAGCTGTTTAGTAGTTGTAAAGCTTTTGGAATATCTTGAAAAAAGTTAAGGGAAAAAAACGTAGGAAAGGCCCGGGTCCTATTTTTAAGTAATTTGCATTTATGACGGCCTGTGTTCTCGGGCCCCTCACTTTGCGAAATTAATTTCATTCTTTTTCTTACCTGCTTTAGGGTGTAGAAGCTGGAAGAGCTCCCATAGTATGTGAACTCATCCTAGGTGAGTTGAAAACAAAACGAAATAATGGATTTAGTAAAGAATTCTGTACTATTTTACGAAAAATTAGCTAACATTTCTATAGTGCTATATATGAAGTATAAAGCACTTTTATATACAAAATCGTGTTTGAATTCTCACAAAAATCAGTTTTAATTCTCTTTAAATGTGTGCCCTTGCTGGAACATTTTCTATAGCTGTTAGGGCACCTGCTTTTTAGTCTTTTCTCCCAAATTATTTCTATCTTCTTTAATTGTGTATTTGTAAACATTTTCTTACTATTTCCCTGAACAAGATGACTTCCAACTAAATTAAAAAGACAGGGAAATGAAAAACAATAATGACATTTTACAACGTAAGAGAACTTGGATGTTTAATGTGATGGTCTATTTTCTTCTTTCACTGACGTCTAGGGTCAGGTAACTGGTTTTTCCATCATAGTTTCTCCACAGTGCTTGGTTCTCTGAGGTCATCTTTGTCACCCAATGCACAAATTAATTCATTCTTTAAAGCTAGAGTAAAAATGGCTGCAGGAAGACTCTTAATAATTATGTCACTGGGTTTTAAGTGCCCAGTACGTCATGGAAGCTTCCCATCACAGAGCTCCAAATTTACGTTCTCGCACAGAAAAACCAATACAAATCCAATGACAAGACAAGACAAGTGCGTGTCAAGTTTCCCTCTTGTTTCACTTTTCCTGCTTAGAGGTCCAGAGTTTCCACCTTACCCTTGGACCAAACATGTTTTTCTCGTCCTCTGTCTATTCTCTTCCCAACTCCAGCTTCAGAAAAAGTCTGTATTATCGTTCACACATCTTTGGTAAAGCCTTAAGAAAAACTGAAATGAAAGCTCCTTTTCAAGATGTATTTGCTTAAATAATTCTAGGTACCAGCTGCTCCTACTTTTCAGGCAAAAGCCTTTTTCTGGTATTTCTGAAAGTATTGTCCTAATACTTTTTGGTCTGGAAGCCCTAAATGTATCACTCACCAGCTGTAGAGGGCCCTACCATTCTACACCAAAGAGGAGCATACCAGCAATAACCCCCAAAGATTGAGCTAATGATTTCCAAAATACAGGAGAGCTGAGGTCATTGTTAGTCTTCAGCAGAGGTCGCTGTTCCTTAAAATGCCCAGAGGAATTTAAAATAGTCACAGTGGTAATAGCTAAAGTTCCTGAGTGCGATTTGTCAGGTATGGATTTATATGCTTTTTCTTATTTAATTATCCCAAAGCTCTGTGAATCATCACTGTAATGTCTCCCTTTCACAGATGGTATACCTTATTTTTGAATCATTTTCTTTAGGGAGTTTGACACTTCTGTTTATAATCTATCTCACTCTAAGTGTATACATATAAGTAGATGGATAGACTTATTAATATCATGCTTTATCTAAAGAGTTCATTTCTATTTTTAAGTTTAATTCCATACTGTATAGCAGATAATCTTTAAGGGTAAAAAATGTACTTTTCTTGATGCTTCTATAGTTCAATTTCAGTAAAAACATAGTTCTTTTTAAAACTTCCTAAAGAAAGCGACAAATCAAATATTGTGAATTTTTAAACAATTTCATTGTGTTTAAATATTTATGGGCTGGCAGAGGAAGTTCTGAGAAAGCAAGAAACTCAAGCAATGATTGGATATTTTAGCTTCTGAGGGGTTTGAAGGTTCTGAAAAGCAGTAGCTGGGTTCCGTAGCGTTTACAAAAGCCCAAGAGAGCACAGAGAGGATTTAAAGGGCCCGGGAGTTAAAAGAAAGCAATCGAAAGGAAGAAGGCAAGCGGATGTTAAAAAAGGTTCACTTAAGTTTAAGGTGAGTTAGAGGAACCAGGACATGGCCAGGGTGTATTTCAGAATGGAAATCCTGATTACTTCCATTAAGAATTCAGAATGCATTCTATAATTGTAATTTCTCCATAATATGCTCTGAAACTATGTTATTTGGCTGAATAAAGGAATAATTATTTGTTAGAGGAAGAGTAGAACTAGAAAAATTGCCATCAGTTCTGAATTTCTGAAGCATTACCTATTTTAAATACTAGCTCCAATTCTCATACAAGTGTTGCCTAAATAACTATGGGGAGAGGGCAGAAAAATAATAAGATGAAATTCTTGTATGCCTCCCAGCTCTAGTAACCAATAAAAACAAAGTTACATTTACCTTAAGCACATTGCATTAGAGAAGCAGTTCTTAAAGTGTGGTGCCAAGAGTGGCAGTGTCTGGGAAGTAGTTAAAAATGTAAATTTGGGAGTTCCACCCCACAGCCCCTGCATCAGAAACCCTGGGGTACGGCTTTGCAATGTATTTTAATAAGCCCGTTGAGGTGGTTTGGATGCATGCTGAATGTGCACCACTGAAAAGGTATTAATAACATGGGGTACAGTAGCAGAAAACCCCCAGTCTCAGTAGATTAAGACAATGGGAATTAATTTCGGTTTAGGTAAAAGCCTAAGACTGATACTACTCCTGAGAGACTGTCCCAGGATGCAGTCTCCTGTTCTGTCTGTGTCTCTGCCACCTTTACCACATGGCCCCACATATTTTGGGAGTCATTTCCAGTTTCTGGAAGGCAGGAGGAAATCACTGCAACTAACACTCCTTTGCTCACATCTAACTGCAAAGGAGGCCGGGAAATGTAGTCGAGCTTTTCACCTAAATGCCAGAGGAAGCCCATGTGCTCAGTCAGTTGATTTTGCCAAACATGAGCTTATATATGCTATTTTTTACTCTAATGAACTACACCTTTTCTCTATTCTTATAGCTCACTTATTTGTACCATATGTTCATAACCGATTTATAATTTCAACATTCTACTTGATCTTGGAAGATACTCTGATATCCCCTTAACAATTTCACAGTTAAAGATTAAAAGAACCCTGGTTCTTGAAATTTGACAGCTACAACTTAAACATAAATTCTCATGTCCATTTGAGCTAGACAGTGGCCACGTGTGTCTAAATTAGCTTAATCAGTAGATGTTTTTATTTCTTCTAGAATAACAAATACTTTTCTCATCTATTATATGCCAAGAACATGAAACTATAGCCTAGACACCCTTGTATGAGCTATTAAGAGCCACAAACTTATTTTAATCAACATTGGTCTTACTGCAAACGTTAGAAAGAAACATCATCTTTAGACAACGTACCGACTGCACTGGTCCTTCTGTTATCCTGACTCTGCAAAAGCTCTTTCCTTTTCCTTCACTTTGGATTTCTGCCAGAAGATAAAGAGCCTGAGTTATTCAGCGTAGTCTTTGGAGAGACACAACCGAACTGGCAGATAATTTAATAACACTGTTTGACCTCTTTGTCTTATTGATTTATTTATTGAAGAGGAATGTGTACACTGGAATGTCCTATTAAAGGAGGTTGTGGAATCATCCCAGGAATGAGTATAACTCTGTGGATGTGTGTCTCTGTGTGTGCATATTCTTCTGAAGTACACAGTTAGGTAAACCAGATACTTACTACCAGATTTATAAAGCAATATGATTTTGTCATACTAGTGTGAAATCATTTACATTGCCAACTTGAACGAATAGGAAACTAATTTGTCTGCCTTGAAGTCTGACAATATCGCCAGTTATGTCCCACAAATAATGCCCGAGATCTCTGGAATTCTTTTGCCTGCTTTATCCTGTATATCTAACTTGGATCTGTCTCTTGAGAATATGTCCATTTTAACACTTGTGTCTTTTTATTAAAATGTTAATTCATGGGCAGCACCTGTGGCTCAAAGGAGTAGGGCACCACACCACCCGGCTATTTTTCTTGTTGTTGTTGCAGTTGTCATTGTTCTAGTAGGCCCAGCCTGGGTTCGAACCTGCCAGTTCCGGTGTATGTGGCCAGCGCCCTACGAACTGAGCTAGAGGTGCCACTCCAGAAAGGCATTTCTTTAAATGTTGTAGCACTAACGGCATCAGCATATACCTATTGAATAACTGTAAATGATTATTGCTCTGACATTGGCCATAAGTGGTTTGTGTTAGACATAGCTTTGCTGCTCAAGGTCAAACATATCTAATAAAAGAACAAATACTATATTTCCCACAGTCAGTCAGGATAGATTTGATTCTGCTTGAGGAATTAATTTGTGATCAAATGTGTGTGACATCTACCATCATTTTATCAATTTTGATGTTTAGGACTCTCTCTCTAGATGCGGTTTACGATTTCCTGGATACTTTTTTCCAATTTAAGTAAGCTGTCACAAGTTGAGCAATGGATATAAGGTTAGAATTTTGAGTGATCGTGATGGCTCTTTTTTACATATTTGGTCAATTATAAGGAAGAATTAAAACCAAATCAGCTGTGAAAACAATTCTTCAATTCCCTTTATGTTTTCCTTTTGATTTGCTCTTAGTAGAGTTACTCATTGTGCAAAAAAAGCCATAGCTTCACTCTTTATTCTCTATTTCTTCTAAATAAAACTTGGTTTTTGCCTGTATTTTCTCCAGGAGTTGCTTGCTTCATTACATTTCCAAAGCACGACCTAATTAGTACTATCTCCAAAGGGTTTGGTTGGTTTGATTTGTGAATGTCACATTATGATTTGCTGCTATCACTTTGACTCACAGTACATACTAAAAATGTTTTCAGTCCTTTTGTTTTTCTTATCAGTAAGCACAACTACATTATTCAAGGTAGCAGGCAAAAACTGTTGTGTTTCCAGTACCTTGTGTTATTGTTACAATGCTTCAGTGAAATAATACCACTCCCTCTTTTTACCATCTCACAGATGAGGCTCTTGAGTAACAGAGATATTCAGGAACAGGCCCAGGGAGAGCACAGGAGACAGAGGGCAGGTAATGCAAATTCCAAATTCTCAAGCCAGGGTCTATTTGAGTTAGAACTTGTGGCTTCTTCCTCAGGCTACGTCTCACCTTTCCTCACACGTTACTTTTAAATTATTGAAAATCGTTGTGATTTTCCACTCTCAAAAAAAAAAAAAAAGAAAAGAAAAGAAAAACTAAATTTTTAAAAGTTTCTGAACAGGAGAATTTCAGGTAAAAGGGTCAATGAGAACAATAAGCTAGACTTTAGCAAATAGAAGATTCTCCGAAAAGGAAGTCAGTTCTATTTGTAAGGTGTGTAAAAGAGAAAAGAATTAGAGGAAGATTTTCAGCCACATCCATAGTAGAAGGTATTGGCAGTAGTGACCCAACATTTTTGCAGAATTGTTTAGAATAGCACTGTTGGACATTGGAATCAAAAGCTTTAAGTGCTCCTCAAAGCTTAGGGTATTGAGGAATACTCAAATTTCAACTGCAGGCTTTTTTCTCCTTGTTTTTAACTTGTTAAAAAATCAACCACAGGGAATAGATGTGTCTTTGGAAACTTAAATATCCATTTTAACTTTTTATATGGGTTTCAAGTCCTGACCAAAACATATTTGAAGCTTTCATATTATTTTATACTTTGTTTAGTGAGCACAAGTTAATTGTAAAAGAGAGATATGAAAGTGCTTTACTTTTTTACCAGATGCTACAAAAGATCAAGCTTGGAGTAAACATGTAAAATCAGATGTATGATTTTAGTTTAAAACTGCAAGTCTACAAATTAAAGAACAAATATTCTTACTGAAAATATATTTAGTGTTCTGCTCAACTGAGTTTAGTTACAAGGAATTGAGCTTTTTAATGTTCAATGCAAATTTGGAATTCCCAGCATATGGTAATGGAGTAAGTGGAGATATTGGCCATGAAATGGACTTAAAAAGTAAACATTGTATGATGAATTGGTTATATCATCATGTTATACATGAAACTAAAAAGCACATGTATATTATTGAGTCCCATACAGATATTTTTGTACTTGATTGTGCTATATTAATTACTTTGAAAGAAAAATGACTTTTCTATATGTATATGTAAGTCTTAGTAGTGACAAAGCCTCATTGATATAAATCATTTGTCTCAACATTTTTCTCTTGATAAAATTAACCAGAAAATTTCAATTAACTTCAAAATAGGTAAGTAAATCCAACCTCTTGTCCTTGATACACACTTAAGAAACTTATGCTGTAGTCTCTCTGTGTTTTGAGGGCAATGATTTGTATTATAATTATCTGACAATTCTTACTTCAAAAGTCCTCTTGGAGATAACCATGTCTAGTTAATTTAGTCTTTCATTAGTGTTACTTTCTTTAATTTCTACTTGGTTTTACTCTCTGGATGCCAAACCTAGAAACAGAAGCCTTTTAAGTTCTGACACTTAAAAGCTTCTGAATGAAATGTTATTTTATGAGCCAGGAAAAAAAAAAAAAGTTAAACTTAGAAAAAGAAAGAAACTCTTCTGTCACTTTGAAAATTGATGCCTAGTTTTCAAATGAACTGGGTAGCAGGTAGTAGCTAAATTTTTGACCACACTTATAAAATTTCACATATTTCTAGCACCTAAACATATGTGCTAGAAATTTTGTGAAGTCGTACACACTTGCATCACTGTTTGTTTGAAATGTTTTGACTTCCTAAGAGTCAGTTATTTGTACATTCAAATATATGTACAAAAATAATTTCAAATTCATATGTAAATAGAAATGGCTCATTTACTTCTCTCTGTCTGTAGCAGGTAACTGATAATTGTTGCCACAGGCTGTACTTATGGCAAGACACCAATGCTTTATAATTATATCTTATGACATAGGATTCCATGTTTTAATCTTTTGATGAATTATTTCAAAGCCTTGTCTGAAATGTTCAACTTTTCTATCTGCAAAATGGGACAAATTAGATATTTCATGGCTATTTTTCATTAAATTGTTCATGGCTACTCCAGGACATTATCTGGTGGGTGTTTGAATGATCCAACTATAGGTCAATTATTGTTGAAGTAATTCATATGAATTCACATGTACCAGTAGAATTCATGTTATTATAAAATAGAGTCATGGCCCAATTACATGGCCCAATTTAGTGATTTGAAAAAACTGCTTTTACTCCAGAGAGCAGTTTTCTCTCCTAGGGAGAAAATACTCTCTACTGTTCAGTATTTATAACATCTTCCTTAAGATTTATATTAAGGAACATGAGAAGGGGCAGCCGGTGGGGTTGCCAGGACACTACAAACTTCCCTAGGACACACAGGCATAAAGGAGTGTTTAGTCACTTTCCTAGGTGCTTCTAAATATATACGTGCTATTCTATCACTGACTGTAAGTTTATTAAGGAAGTATTTGTCTCTTTTAATAACAGAATATAAAGAACCATCTGTCTGAATAAGTAGGACAAAAGTGGAATCATATATTGAATAGTAAGTGCTGAAGAAAGAGTAACTGCCAAATAGTTGGGTTTTTGGTGGTCTCTAATTTTTAGATTACATAATTCAAAGCTACTTGTGGTAGAGTACGAGCTTCAGCAGAGAGACAGGACAATTTAACAGGATTTTAAAAAAATATTTTACAAAGTCAAGTAATTTTCCCATCCCTTTTACTATTACACTTTTGTGGACACTAGATTATATTGACAGCTCTACATAAATTAACTTCTAAAATAAAACAAAATTTTATGACATTTGAGTGGGTTTTCTTATTGCTTAAGCAATAAGCTCCAGTGACACAAATCTGAGTGTAACATATGGTCTCAGCCTTAGGCCAGGGTGTTCCATTTGAATTATTCCAGGCTTTTCCTTCTAGTGCTGCGCTTCAAACATGAATCCAATTACCAACTGCAGTCAGGCAATTGAAAGGCTTCAGGAGAAATACTCTAATAGATGAGGGGCCGAGGGAGTAAAGGACTATGATTTGTGTGGTAATCAGCAAGAGAAGGTCAATTGTAATAGAATAGACTGGTTTCCAAGACAGAGCTAATGTAGGATGCCTTCCACTCCATGGAGGGATGCTATCAATAGATTTGTTGTTTTCATTACCAAGAATGTCACTTACTGACAAGATGAATAAAGAAAGTGTGAGAAGGCCCGTTGATGGAATAGGTGATTAAAACCCAGGTTGTGGCGAGCAATTAGCAAACCCATGACCGGTTTGAGGACTGAGAATGAGAGGTTAAAAGAAAGGTGCCATGCAAATGATACCTGCAAAGAATTGATTTGAGTTCTTTAAGATTTATGGTCGAACTCCAGGGTTTCCAAGAGGGAGACTAAATAAATACGCATCTCCCCAGTATGCAACACTTCTTTTTTATGCTTTGAATTATTGAAGAAACTAGAAATATGAAGAATGCCTCTTCATAAGCCCACACATATTATTCCTTACACTGGTGTAAAGATAGAATCCTGCAAGCTCTAAAAGCACAAGAATACGTTTAGTTTGTAAGGTCTCTGTTTTTCTTTTAAGGGTCCTTGTGTTAAGTCAGTCACATAGCCAGATGATTTTTCTTAAACATTAAGTAAAACTAATGGCACTGTGAATCTAATATCTAAAATAATTTTACCAGAAATATTAAATCTTATTTATAAAGATAAATTCTAGGTCCAAGGAAGGACTTTTTCAAAGCTAATCTTATCCAACTTCATGCTGCCACTCTTTGGTACTAAAGTATCAGACTATAAAAGAGTACTTGCTATTTTAAGCTTAAAGATTTTACTTCCTCTACCCCTCACTAACAAATATACAACGGTACTTTGCTGCAGTTGTCAGCATACCAACATGTTACCTTCAAGGACTGCATATAAATTGCTACGGAAAGTCATAGAGAAAAACCTAAAGCCTTGCAATTTAACCAAATAATACCTCAATTTGAAAAGCTTACTTTATTAAATATAATGTAAGAAAAGATCTTTTTCCCTTTCATGCAGCATACCTCTGTGGCTTTCTTTTTTTGCTCCATAGGAGTGTCCAAATTCTAAAGGTGTAAAACACTCAAAATAATAACTTCATTGAATGAGGCCCTCTTTCCCCCATGGCAAGCCCTCGTTTACCCCTTATTAATCTGCTAAAACTCAGTCATACAGTAAATTGCTGAGAATGCTGTAGGAATTGAAGATGCAGTTAGTATTAAAGATTTTTTTGAGAAGACTGGTTGCTATCAGACAAAATATGCCTATGCAAACTCTCAGATTTCAAAAGCCACCGAACGAATAAAAAAAAAATTGTATTAATAGAGCCATCGGTGGCTTTTTGGCATGCGCTCAATGAAAAGTGTCTTTGGTGGTAGCCCTCACAATGTGGAGCAGCCATCTGCTTACCATATTTGATTGCTGTTCATTCTATAAGAGCTCTCCTGCTTCCAGCACTTACGACCGATTAGCTGTTGCCCAAGGATCTTGATGCAGCAATTTCACTGGGCAATTAGAAGAGGAGAGGGAGTTCATAAGGGCTCCAAGAGACAAAAATATGATAGGCTTTGTTAGCAGCTACATGTGAGTCAAGCTTTAAAGCACTGCAAACTCCATAAATATGACCCTGGGAAAAAAAGAAAAGTGTTCTAAGCTGATGTCGGAGAAAGCAGGAAAGTCCTATACTAGCAGGAGGTTCTACTGCCTTCTCTGTAAGTTAAAGAAATCAGGCTCCACGTTTTTCTGGGGCAGGACATTTTGTGGTTAGAAAAAGAAAATTTTTAATTGCGTTTGTCATATGCTTCCCTCAGCAATTTATTTTCCCAGCAGTGAACAACTGCCTTTTATTGGTTATTTGGTGAGCACAGCCCCTGGCTCCAGTGGAGATTTTAATTTTTAAATATTGGGCTGCTGACAACGCTTTTTATATTGCTGTGAAGGGACACTGTCTGGAATTCTTTGACTTCTTCATGTAATTTTATTTCCTGTTGTAAATTTAAGAATATGCCCCAATTAAACATTTTGAATAGCTTTTTCAGTAGACTGTTATGTTCAAAGGGATTGTTTTTCTTAACAAATGGTTTAAAAAGAAAAGATTTGTCTATAATTCTTTTTCTTTCCTTTCTGACCTATTTTTTCCTTAAAATCACGCACAGTAAATTATGGCAAGGCAAAGATAACAAAAATGTTGCACAACAAAATTCCACATATTTTTATTACAATCCTGTTTTATCATCATCATCATCATCATCACCATCGTCATTTTCTTTGCAGGTTAACCAATTTATTATCTCACAGTTGTGTAGGTCAGAAGTCCAGGTGGGTTTTGCTGTAATCAATATGTTGGCTGGTCTGGGCTTTCAGCTGAAGGCTCTGGGGAAGGCTCCACCTCCTGGGCCATTCAGGTTGTTGGCAAATCCAATGTCACTGCAGGACTGACATCAGCATTTCTTACCATTTGTCGGCCCACTGTCAGCTTCTAGCGGCCACGCACATTCCCCGGCTCATATCCCCTTCAGCCAGTCCACGTCCCACAGCTTCCTCTTTGGTTAGGAGCGTCCACTGTCTGCATCTGGATTATAGTTGTCCACCATACACCCTGTTGCTTGTCACAGACAGCCACAGTCAACCGTGGTCTCCGGCAGCTGGCAGCAGCCATGTGTGGGGATCGGGGCGGATGCTATTATTTTTACTTACATCAAAGTTTTACATAGGTGTATTCAGCTAGATAATCATCTATCTATATTAATCTCAATTTAAGTAAGTAATAAACTACGTGAATGATTTTTTCATAATTGCCTGTTAAACTAATATTTGCCAAGAGAAAACAAGACATTAATTAAACATTATCAATTGCTAGATAAGCAATAAGAGGTTGATAAATACACCTTTTCTTGTGGAAAACGTAAAAGTGAGTTATCACATTACCCATTGGCCACTAATACAAAGTTAATACTTTTGATTCATTTTTTTTCCTTACATTATCAGAATAGAAATGGCGTATGTCATTCAATGGGCATTTTACCTAAAGTGTAAACATGACTAGTTCTGGAAGAGTTCATCACCCAGTAGTGGGGATGTCACAAAAACAATACATTTGTGGCTGCAACTTGATATTAATAATGGCTGTATCCACTGAAGACAGCAAAAGGAAACCAGGCTCTCAATGCCCGGTCACTCATCAGCTATTTGATCACTGTATCTGAAGTCAATTGTGTTAACTTTATACAAGAATCTTCTAGTATCACCTGCTGAAAACAAAGTTTTCATAAGCAATAGTGGTAACATTGAAAAGACTGAAAAAAGATGACCCATTAGTTGGGACAAAAATGGCTTGCATACAGAAGCAATATTTGCACAAAATTATCTTTGTACAAATTATTAATATATTTTGTTTTAAACTTTTCCAAACACTACAATGATATTTCCCCCTTAGTTGTATATATACACAATTCAATTTCACCCCTGAAAGTTAAAATTTAGGTTCCTTTGCCTAAAACCTATCTTTGGCACATTTTGTATTACTTAAAGCCAAGTGCCTTAATAATGATCATCAACTGAAATTAATCAAAGCCCAGTGGTAAATCTCAATTAATTGGGCCATAGCTAAACAGATTTTTCTCATCTATTGTCCTGGAAGCAGAGCTCACGAAGGGAGATCACGCAGCTACTAAATTTTATAATGAAGAGTCTTCAAGGGAGGCAGACTGAGCCCTGAGTATTGATTACACACTGTAGGGAAGGGACTAACTGGATTACAATTCTAAAAGCAAGGGCTTAAATTTGAAAAAGGAAGTTGCCATTATAATGTTTATTCAGGGAAATAAGAAGTCAGGGGCCAAATTTTCCAGGATATGAGTGCAGGTCTTCAAATAACAGAATTTGAGAAAGGTGAAAACAGTTTCAAAAGCCAGCCCGTAGTTTCAGGTGTATCAACACCTCCTCAGAAAATTTCTGAATCAAGAAAGAAAACATGAATGTCCCCAAAGCTAGTTTTCCGAATTACTATCACCCCAAACACTAAAGCTCTTTCATTTTATTGAGTCATAAACTCAAATGTTTTCTAAACACCTCAAACTTTGCTTAGCACTGGGAATCAAGACTATATAAAACCAGTTGTAATGGATAGGATTTTCAGTTTCGTTACAGGGGCAAATAAAAGACTGAAACTAAAAGGTGGTATTTTATAACTTCAAAAGAAAATTCTAGAAAGCAATACAATGTCAGGTTATAGCAAAGTAAATTATATTGAAGCTATAATTTGCCAATAAAATTTTTATTTCTTTTGAAAATCATAACTTCAGAATAGTTGGCTTCCTTTCAAGCCCTTTCACTATGTTTTGTTTTGATATATATATGTTTTTTTTTTTTCTCACAGAATAGAATGTTTTCCTCTAACTGAGAAGAAAAACAAGCCACGTGTGATGTTTATATACTTTTTTCTATGGTCCTGTGTAAATTAGCCAATAACCAAGCAGAAAGCAGATTTCTGTTTTAGATTTTCTGAATGGTAATGGCCCATTTTCACCTTCCTGCTGGACAGGGTTGATCCTTTTATCCATCAGAGGTCATGTGTGCTGCTAGAACAGTGAATGTGGAGTTATTTATTCAGTTGTTGCATATTAGTTTTCCAGTAGTTAGAAGATCTGAACAAATAGAAAATCATTATATTATATTTCCCTTTATTAGTGGGAAATTGAGGTTTAGAGATCAGTATTAAGCTGGTCTCTAAAATCGGCATGTTCTATGATAGGGACCCCAAGCTGACCTCTGATAACGTTGTATCAGGAGGATTTTACCCTTGTTACTAATTAAATAAATAGCTGTATTTGCATTATTTTTCTTTAAAGTCAAGTTATGACATCAGCTCTTTCAAAGACCTAAAGACAAAGAGAGTCAAGTTTCCCTTTAAGCAGGAAGAATATATTTTGCATATTAAGGTCCTGACATTTGGCATCCAGTGTGCAGTAGCTTATGGCCAGTATATCACATGTCAAAGAGCTCTTCACTGAAGGTTGAGAAGGGCAAAATGAAAGATTTATTTAAGCTCAAACTTTTCAGATGTTGTTGGTTACCCACTCTTCCTAAGGCAATTTACCTAAGAGCCCTAGGGAGCAAGATAGTGGCTCAAAACATTGTATTTTTTTCAGTCCTAGAGCAGAGTTTATGAATGTACACTGGAAGTATATCGAAGCATGTGGTACATTCAACAACCTCAGGTACAACATTTTGGGTAAACCTTTTTTGTTCATTACCTATACTACATCCGCTGCTTCTGCCCTATCCTTTTTGCCCTATGCAAATATATTCACCCACTGAATGCAAAAGAATCATTGCGATAATGATTCTGAAAATGTTCTCATTTCAAAAAGGAAATCCCATTTCTCAAGGGAATATAGTTTTGCCCCTTCATATATATTTTTGAATTTCCAATATATTCATTTCTTCCCCCCTTGAAATTGTTAATGACACTTTTGCAAAGCTAAGCTAATAGCTGCCACTTCATAAAACGTCTTAGTAATTTTCTTTGTTACATCACAGCTGCATAGTTACTATAGCAACCAACTTAAGCAGCAGAAATCATTATTACTATGTGCCTTCAATGTGTAGAGTGCATAAGTGGTGGAAAATCTATAAAAGTACATTAAAGAAAATAAGTTCTATCAGTTTTACACATTATGTTCATTTTTTGACAATACTCTTATAGTCATTTTGTTTGAGTAAATCACTATTAAAGTTAAATTTATCTAGTATATCTCTATACTGAATCATTCAAAAGCAATGAAGATAATGTCAATTAGACTCACTGATAAGGTCAAAGATGCCATGATTTTGTGGGGATAGTTCTTACTTGTGGAAATTTGGGTGCTTTGGGTAATCTTGTTAAGGATGAGTACCCAGAGTTCTGGGCCTCACTGATCCAAGGACAACATACTCCAGATTACCCTAAACCAAGAATTTTCTTTTCTATAGTTAGAAGCTATGATCTGCTTTTTTTTGTTTTAAATACATTTTTGGAATAATTTTAGATTTACATAAAAGTTAAAAAGATAAACAGGGGATCACTTCTATGGTTTGTCATACAAAGGTACAAGTGAATCTTTCTAAAAGTAGAATATAAACGTCTTAACACAATAACTAAAAAAATAACATGAAGGCTATGTTAACCAGTTTGATGAAAATATTTCAAATTGTATATGAAAACACCACACTGTACCCCATGATTGCATTAATGTACACACCTATCATTTAATTAAAAAAAAAAAAAACAGAAAAAAAAATGGTTTTCTAAAATCCTCTCCCAGTTCTCCCAGTTTCAACTTCCACTAATGTTTTAATATTACATTACTGTAGTTTATTTGTCAAAACTAAGAAAATATAATTGGTATCTTGCATTACTATAGACTGAACTTGGGGTATTAGTTGGATTTCACCAATTATTCCACTAATGACCTTTTATTAAGAAAGGAAACTTTTTCCAGAAGTTGCCATGAGATTTCTTATGGCTTCTGGGCAGAATGATGTTCTCTAAACCAAAAGTCATTATTTTTGAAGAGCAATGGAATTGCCACTGCTGGTTTAGGGAACAATCATGCTTCCAATCAGATATGGGATCATTTTTCTTAGACCGTTGGTGTCCAGCTCTCATCTGAGTAAAACCAAAATTATGGGAGCAAGAACCAAATGGCTGAGGGTTGCTGGGCGTTTTGTTGTAACATTTTATCACAAACTTATACTTCCACAATGTAAATGTGGAATGCAGTCGACTCTTGGACAACATGGGTTTGAGCTGTGTATCTCTGAGAAAGCCAAGTAAACCTCCCTCTACTCCGTCTTCTGCAGCCTGGTGAAGACCATGAAGATGAAGGCCATTATAGTGATCCATCTTCACTTAGTAAATATATTTTCTCTTCCTTGTGATTTTCTTTCTTTCTTTTCCTTTTTTTTTTTTTTTTAGGTCTCTATCAAAATTTGCTTTAAAAATGTCTTTGGGCAAGGAGACACAATACTTCTGTTCAATGAAAAGAAACATTTTTACAGTAGCCTGTTATTTTTATACAGCTATAATGCCATGAATTCATAAGGAAAAGTTTCCAGCAACTCAGGAGCCTTTCCGTTGCATGTGACAAAGCTTACTAAGCTTATTACACCAAGAATTCGTAGGGAATAGGTTCTCGTACCTTATGCTGCTATTTAACTGGTTCTCTTGCCTCTCCTGTGTGCTATGGTGTACACCCATTATGCCATGAATTCATAGCCTCTCCTGTATGCTATGGTGTACACTCATTATGCCATAAATTCACAGGGAATGGGTTGCAGGAGCTCAGGCTCCTTTCTGTTGGTTCTCACAAAGTGTGCTTGTCTGGGTGGGGCATGGGGCAGGCTGGTGCTTCATTTGAACCCAGATACCTTTCTCTTAGGCTTCCTTCTTTTTCTGATCATTTTCTTTCATGCATCTTAGGAAGCTATCTTAGCTACTAGAGTGCTTAATATGCTAAATATGAATATTAATCCTCTTGGCAATAATCTTGCCCTTAATGTGTTTGTTTACAACAATGCCCAGAGCATGCTGGGTTAACATTGTAGACTCTTGCAGTTTTGCCATGGTAAGAATTCTGTGGCACACATTTTTGAACAGTACCCATTCCCTTGATGTCTACAATATCACCTTTCTTGTAGATTCGCATGTATGTGGCCAAAGGAACAACTCCATGTTTTCTAAAACACCTAGAGAACATGTTTCGGGGGCCTCTCCTCTTTCCCCTTGTGTTCATTACTTTGGCGAATTAGTGGAAGATGGCATCTCCAGCAGAAGGGTAAGCCTTGTGATTTTCTTGATAACTTTTTTCTTTGGCTTACTTTATTGTAAGAATATAGCATATTCTTACGTATAATGCACAACATATCTTAATTGACTGATTATGATATTTATAAGGCTTCCAGTGAACAGTAGGCTATTAATTATTAAGTTTTTGGGGAATCAAAAGTCATATGAAAATTTCTGACTTGGTAAGGGGTTCTGGCACAATTAATCCCTGAGGTTTTAAGAGTTAGCCATACTCTTACTGTGGAAAAAGTTCAAAGTATTTTTTTTTGTTCTCAGTATATTTGACATCGTCTCTGAACAGTGGAGAAAACAAAGCAATCTTTTGTACCTTGCTGGCATTGTTGCCTCAGCTAAAAGTATGTTAATGATCCTGCCTTAGACCATTAGTCCAGATGATGGGGCAGGTATAAATCTTTGCTAGGTATGAAGCTACACTATTTTGGACTCACACTATGATAAGAGATGGGAAATGAAAACCACAAGGACTATCACCTAACTCCAATGAGAATGGCTTGTATTAAATAGTGCCTCCCCTCTCCAAAAGTCCCCAAACAAGAGATCCTGGTGTGGCTGGAGAGAGAAAGAAATGCTTATATACTGTTGGTGGGACTGCAAACAAGTGAAACTTATATGTAAAAATTGTATGAAGATTCTTCAAAGAACTTAAAATATACGTGCCATTTGATCCAGCCTTCCCACTGCTGGGTATATACCCAAAGGAGAAAAGGTCATTTTATAAAAAGGACACATGTACTTAAATGTTTATAGCAGCACGATTCACAAAGATAAAGTCATGGAAACAATCCAAGTGCCTACCAATACGTGAATGGATCCATAAAAAGTGCTATATGCATACTATAGAGTACTACTCATTCATAAAAAGAATGGTGATCTAGTTTCCACAACCTGGGTGGAACTGGGAACCATCTTCTACGTGAAACATCACAAGAATGGAGGAACAAGCACATGTGCAGATGTCAAACTGGAATTAATGGGTCAACGTTTAAATCTCAGTGAAAATCAAACTGGGAAGAGGGAAGGAAGGGATGTGTATATTTATACCTATTGGGTACAGTGCACATTATCTGGGTGAAGGGCACACTTATAACTGACTCAATCTGTATACAAACAAAGAATGTAAATAAAATACATGAATTTCCTAATATTCTGAAATAAATTAAAATAAAATAACGAAGTGGAAAAGGAGAAAAAATCAGAGGAAGAATAATAAAATTGTGTTTTATCAATATAAGCCATCAAATAAATAATAAAATGAGTAGAGAAGCATTTTTGTAATCTTCTCTTGAGTTTGTGTGTGTGTGTGTCTTTGTGTGTAAACCTTTAATTTCAGTTCTCTGAACAACTCCCCCAAATTTGAGGACAATTTTGTGTTTATTCATGCAGTTACAGTGCATTTTTCTGGGGCCTCATTCTGATCTCCAGAAAATTACATGAATCATAGGATTTCTGGGACTGTCTATTATCCTTTTTAAAAATACATTAAAATGTACATGAGGAGTCAAGGACGGGAAAAGCTTTGGCAGTACAATTAATATTATGCTTAATTAATATTGAGAAATAGTTGATCATTTCAGTCAAGTTTAGTAGGGAAAAATAATAATGACCCCCATTATTATAAATGCCATTAATTAACGTCTTAGAAATGCGACATAGAACTTAAGAGAAATTGACTCACCTTGATTGCGCCTGCAATGACTGAAGGAAACGAATCTTCTTTCTGTTGCCTGGGTTGTATGTACAGAGTTTACTCTTATAGTGAATGTCTATCTTCTTTAGTTTTTAAACTGCCCAGATAAACATAGTTCACCTGGAGAGAAAAAAATACGACTTGGAACAGTCTGGGGTCATAAATTTGAACCTACTGTGAGATAATTGATTAACTTTGGCCAAGTTAGTTTGACTGTTCTTGCCTTGGAACCCCAATCAGAAAAGTATAGGCAACAATAAAAATCTATTTCTACTTTGTTATCATCATAATGTGATTTAACACATGCTAGACCAGCATAAGAGTTATAGTAGTGGTTGGTATTACAAGTATAACTACTATTTGGAAATTAAAAAAGAACAAAAAACTTTTCTTACTTTTACAATTGTCATTGCAACACCAAAAAATGAAAAACAAAAATTCTGGGCTCGGCGCCTGTGGCTCGAGTGGCTAAGGCGCCAGCCACATACATCTAAGGTGGTGGGTTCATATCCAGCCCAGCCCGCCAAAACAACAATGAAGGCTGCAAAAAAAAAAAAAAAAAAATTCTGAATGAGGTGAAGGATCACTTCTCTATTTTGTAGTGAATTATTTCATTGTTAACACATGAAGAAACTACTTTTGAACTTTGGGATAAGAGGAAGAGGATAGGTTTTACCATATAAGAATGGAAATCTAAGGGAGGGATGATAGGTTTACCACTGACACTGGCAATGGGGTGACAGTAGTCATAGCATCAGGGGAAGGTTATAATCCTCACCTGGAATCCTGAAATGTGCAGCTGGGGCAAGGTACACAACTGAGATCTCTGACCAACCTTGGGCAGTGATATGTATTTTTCTTTCTCAGATTAATCACAGTTTTCCACAGATCAAAACTTTGGAATGTTGGATGGGATGGGGCATGATGGTAGTGGTGCTTAATGTTTGAGACTCTAGTATTTTGAGCTTTGCTATTGTTAATACAATTTTAGAATGATAAAAATATAATATTTTAAAAATTTATCTTCTGAAACAAATCGTAAATTGGAAGAAATGCTGAAGAGAGCTAACTGATTCTCTTTTATCCCTAGAAGACTATGCATTTGTATTTTTTAATGGAAAAGTAATAACTTCTTGTCAAACAAGTGGCAAGTGGGAGGATGGCTTGAGCCCAGGATTATGAGGCTGCAAGGAACTATGACTGTGCCACTACACTCTTGTCTAAATGACAGAGTGAGGCCCTATCTCTAAAGTAAAGAAAAAAAGAAAAGGTAAGGTATTTAGTTACAATGACACTTTCGTAAGTATTTTGATATTTCATTCATTAAACATATTTATTTATTAAATAGATGTGTGTGCCTGTATGCATATACATATATACACTTCTATGTACATACACGTGCCAAACTCCCCACGCACTGGAGTCTTTGCAGCAGCTGTATTCATAATAGTCTCAAACATAACATAATCTAAATACTCATCAACACACGAACACATAAATAAATTGTGGTGTATACACATAGTTAAAGAAATTTAAAAACAACAAAATGTTATGTGATACAAAAATATGGCAGAATTCCATAAATATTTTACTGCGGGAAAGAAACAAGAGACACACAAAAAATATAGTATCCTATTCCTGTTAAGTGAAAGTTTCTGAAAAAAAGAAAAGTTATAATTTTTAGTAATAAAAGAACAGGAGTTACCTGACTAGGGGAAAGAAAAAGGGTGTGGGCTGGAAAGGGACCCTGGGGAACCTCCAACTCATACAGTGGTTCTACATCTTGATCTTCATGGCATAAATATGTAAAAAATTATCAAGCTATGTACGTAAAATGAATGTCACTAATGCACATTCTGGTGTATGTGTGTGAGAAATTGTGAAGAATTTTTTTGAATAGTTTTGAAGTACAATGAGACAGAAAGACATTTGGGTTACCGTGGACCATTCAATGGACCTTAGGAGGTCTATCTAGGATAGGGTCACAGATAAAACAAAGGACTCATAATTAATTTTGAATTTCATATAAAAAATAAATAAATTTTAGTATAAGTATGTCCTTCCTCTCCCCCCAAATATTTGTTGTTTATCTAAAATTTAAATTTGACTGGGTATCCTATGTTTTTCTTTGCTAAATTCAGTAACCTTGGCGTGAGATGATACCTGGGGTCACCTAGTACAGTCCTGTATATATCTTTGCCTCAATCCCCACTGTCATTGCCAGACAGATGCCAGTAGATAGGTTTCTCATGAGACAACTAAAAATGTTCTTGTTAATGTTAAGCAGAAAGAAGGCTTTCAGTGGGTGGAGTTTAATAATGCCTGCACATCTGAACAGTTCATTCTGTGGAACCAGAGAGGGGGAAACCCACAAAACAGAAAAAGCTTCTCTTCACAATTAAACATTGAAATATAGCACTTTCCATTCAAGCAAGCACTGTGGGTGTTAGTGCCATCTCCAAGTCCTGTGGGGAGAATGGGCAGTGCCAACAGATGGCCACACTCTTTTCAAGATTGATCTTGCCTTTCTGGCACTGGGCGTCTACTTCAGGTTTGCCAAGAATGGTCAGTATGTCGTGTGTTAATTGCTGGCAGGGACTACCCCAGTGACTTTATAGGCCCAGATCACAGTGGGCTCTTGATGAAGGAGACCATGCCACTCCCAGCTCCAGCAGGACTGCTTTCAACTAAGTCCTGAGACGGTACATCTCTAATATTACTTGCACAGTAGGTGGAAAACAAGAGTTATTTTTGGCTCTGTGCCTGGGACTATAAAGCTTGCATTGAGTGGCTTTTAAGCAGCCACTTCTCCATCAAGCAGAGCAAATTAAAGGGGGCAGAGTATGGCTAATGGGGTGTTAGCATGGGCAAAGTCCAGTTGTCTTTGTCAGTTTAAGGGTGAGGAAGGAGAGGAAGGCATGTGCATTACTGGCCAACAACGTAGCATCATCCATTTCTCAGTGGGAGTAACTTGAGATAAGGTGTTGACAGATGGTGGTCTCTCAGGATAGCATTAGGCGTTTTTCATAAGTGGAGATTAACAGGTTGTTTAAGCCTATTAAAATCTCTAGCTTTTTGTGAATGAGAACTCGTGAGAACATTCTCAGAGAATTATTCAACATATCTTCATACAGAGAGGGTGGATGGCAACCCAGTGGTTGTCCCAAAGAATGTCTATTCTGTAGCCATTTCCTAAAATGACAACTACTAGAAATAATCAGAACATTTATTATAAAGAGGCTATGTCAATATAGAAGGAAGGAAAAGCACTGTGCTGTGATTTTAACCTAAAGGACAGTAACTGTGATATACCCAACAGTCAGGCACACATTACAGTTAAAACTATCTTTAACTCAAAAGCACAAAGGCCTGGAATGAATATTTTGGAAGTACCATGTCATTCAACAAACCAAAAGTTTTTAAAAATTGTATTGGCTTTTTTTCTGAATAGACAATTTGTGTATATTTGCAATAGTACACTTAGACAAGATGGATAGTGAAAATCGTCTACATCACCGGTGATTATCTAAATGTTATGCAAATCAAACTATTCACAATTGCCTACTCTTTGTGAATTTCCTGAAAATTAAACTTTTAACATCAATGTATTTATATTAAATTTATATTAGTCCATTACACATCAAACAAAAATAATTTAAAGAAAATATCCATAGCACTCTATATGATTTAGTAATACCTTACGGATATAAGAAAGTCCTTACCACTCCTCTGATGGGCCTTAGCAAAGAAAAACCAACAGCAGTAAGAATATATTTCATTCACACGAGCAATACTGTTAATAAATATTTTAACTTCGTATTCTTTGAGGTGAATGAGGTCAATAATTTCAATTCTCAGGGAGTGACGTATGTCAGGCCATTGGTAATCATTTAGCACCACTGTTACTCGTCCTACGGAGGCTGGTATTTGCCACTCTATCAACAACTATCAACTACTCAAAAAAAGAAACCAGGCTGACTTCTTTAAATATTTTTTCTTCTCATTCACTGCATTTGATTTTCACCAAATTCAGGTAATGCTGTCCTCTCAATAGTTCTCGAATATGTTTAGATAACCTCATTGGCACCATCTTTGTACAGACCTTAACAATTCTTACCTGGAATCATTGCATCATTAAGACAACTGATGGATTTGCTTCCAGACTCAATCTCTTCAGCTTTGGCACGTGTGTGTACTCACACACACATAAACACAAACTCTATTTAAAATATGCAAAACTTAATGTAGAAGTCCCTTCTCAAAATTTGTATATAATTCTCGGCATTGCTGATAGCATTCAGGTTCTTCACCAACACATGTGAGATCCTTGAGATCCACCCATCTCCTCTTCTTTATTCTTCCTCTTACACTGAGAGCTCCCTATTCTTTGTGAGTTGGTGCTAACGCTGACCTTCCTTCTGCCTGGGATGGTCCTTCACTCTGTGTTCACTCTTTTTCACTTCAGTTTCAAAACTCAACTCAGGTGTTAACTTAATGTGAAACTGTCTTAATTAAGTGCTAATGAATCACCTACATCACCTGTGGTTATAACCCTTGGTGGGATAAACTTCATAGAGCTCTTAATATCTAGTAGTGATTGAAAATGATAAAATAAAATATTGGCAATCATTTTTAACAAACTTATGAAGTTAAAAACAAAAAGTTTACATAAAATGTAATTAAAAAATATAACACAGTACTACTCATTATTTTTTTGCAGTTTTTGGCTCTGGACTGAGTTTGAACCTACCACCTTTGGTATATGGGGCAGGTGCCCTACTCCTTTGAGCCACAGGTGCCTCCCCACAGTACTACTCTTATAGAATTTGTTAAATTATTTTTAGCAAGCGGTAGGGTATACTTAGTACTTGGACCAATAGCACCAATAAAAGCAACTAAGCTCACTGCATAAAATATTTTGAAAAGTTATCTTGTACAAAAGCATGCCTGATATGGATACCTAAATGGAAAAAAAGACTTTAATTCACTTTCTATCTTGTGCCAGACACATACATTGTGAATACAGCATAGATCTCAATGTGAAAAGCACAACTTTAAAAGTTTTATAAGACATATTGAAAGATATATTTTTACTTAGGCTGGGAAAAGATTTTTTAAATCCCAAAAGCATAAAGCAAAAGGAAAATTATGATAAATCGGAGTACAATGATAATACAACCATCTATCCCTCAAAAGACATCCTTAAATGAGGGAAATGACAAGCAAAGCCTAGGGAGAGATTTGGGCTAGTCTTAACATTTCAAAATTAGGTGTCCAGACCATATAAAGAGCCAAAAATAATAGTCAGAAAAAGATAACTAATCTAAAAATATAATTGACAAAATACATGTCAACGAAAACTTCAAAAAGAGGGATCTGTATCATTGGTAATGAACACCATGGGCACGCGCGCGCACACACACACACATACAGTGAGATGCTGAATCAGAAAATTCAGAGCACACTGGCATATACTGAGCAACCTAATACTACCCCATGGTAACCATGATAAGGAGAATGAGAACTATCTTTTGCTGAGGAGTAGCGGGAACAAAATTAGCTAGAACAACCATATTGGAGAGAGTTTAACAGAACATATCTCAGATGAGACTCACATAATCATTTATTTCAGACATTTACCTCTCTATACTGTAGCCAAGAGAAAATTCTTTCCCATTCACATAAGAATCTATGTCCCAGGATGATCATGGAAAGGATTTTTATTTCCACTGTTCATGTACTGCACATGAAAGTTAATGAACTAAAGCTACTTGTGTTATAATCTTCAAAAGAAAAGTGTTGAGTAAAAAGTAAAATCTCGAGGAAATACCTATTGTGGTATCATTTACATAAAAACTAAAGTAGGGCAAACAATACCATATATTACTTGGAACAAAGATAAATTTAACTTGAAGATATGCTTATGAATGAACCAAAAATATTTTTCAGAATTGCAGTTTCATCGGAGAGAAATCAGGTTAAACATCTATGGAAGTCTATACAATGTTTATAATGCCTTTTATGGTAATTTCCAGGGACATAAGATTTTGATATCTTATATATTTTGATATGTCAAACCTATTTCATAATAAAATTTGAAGCATGTGTATTCTCTTGAAGCAACAACAAACAGTGAAGCACGGGTTCACTGAATATTAATCATGATACACATTTGGGGGGAAATCTCACTGTATTTTTGTTGACTAATGTTGATTTTATTTTTATAACATAACCCAAGTATGCTCAAAATATTTTCTTTTTTATTCTGTTTTCTAAAGGAGACTTTGATGATGTGCCCTTTGCAAAGCAATTTGCTGAAAGAATCAATTTAATTTATTTCCATTTATGTGTCTTCAGTGATGACTTAGCCTTACGTGAAGGACTTTCAGAGATCCAAGGAGAATGTCACTCATAGACTGATTAGCATGAACTTCTTCCAGTGATGCATAATCTTTGACAACCATGGTAGAAACTTATTTTTCCAAGAGTATCCGGAGGACAGGCACCTATAGATGTCATCTGCCACCTCTAATTTATTAACTAACTTATAAGCTGCTTTCATAGGCATTCATTATACTCCTTAACCTTGACCTTCGTTTTTACAGCTTGATATCATTATTACTTCAATAAAATGCATGTCCCCATCCTCACTCCAAGTAAAAAAGTAATCAATAAAAAGTATTTTTAGTGTGAAACAGAAAACTTCAGAATGCTGTGCTGTTCCTGGCACATCAGAGAACAGAGGTCATAAGGGCCCCATTTGTGTAAATGTTTTCAGTGTCATCATGCATGTTCATTAATTACTTTGTGATATTTGAAAATCACATTTTTTTAAACCAAATAAAGGATATTTTTTATAGCACTCGTGTCTGCCGGAATTATTTAAAGATCTGATTGCAGCGTGATAGCATGAAATACCAATTCTAATTGGACATTGCGCGAAATCACAGAAATGTGGAGCAACTGTGCTCCGTTCCTGTGCTTAGCACATTTTTTCATAAAGGACCGGAAAACAAATATTTCTGGGGGCCAAGAAGTGAAATAGGAGATATACTGTTGGTACTTATATAATCCTTTATAATGGAACCATTTGCAAATGTAAAAACCATCCTCAGCTTATGGGGTAAAACAAACAACGACAAAAATAGGCGATGGGCCACATTGGCATATTCAAAAGAAACATGGTATCCGGGTGACACTTCAAGTTCACTTATTAGTTTTTATTGAGAATAATTGCACACAGGTGGTCTTAGGAAGATCTGCGGTGCAGCTGTGCATGTGGGGTTGTAGATCTCCTGACTTCTTCCCCAGTCCCTCCTGATGTCCTCAGCTCACCCTGATTCAGCCTCAATGCCTCCACCCACCCCACTGCCTGGGTCTCAGCCCGCTTATGCTCCTTCCAGCTTCTTTCTCAGCTTCAGGCAAAAATATTAAAAGCAGTATGGAAATGACTCATATACAGGAAACACTGAAATAATTACGTATGTCTAAATTTCTCCTAGAAATGTTAAAAACGTGAAATGGTGAAATCAGATGGCAATTAGTGATGACAAATGTTTACCTGAGCGTCACTGCCTGCTGCTGCTGGGGCCACCAAATGTACAACAAGAAGCTCAGACTGGTCCTTTTTTGGTAGAAAAGACCCCAAAGAATTGTCTTTATTGCTTTCAAGTTAGATGTTAAAACAGATTTCATGAGATTATCTTTCCCCTCCAACACTCACAAATATTTGAGGATTTCTAAATAACTCATTGGGAAATAATTAAATAGATTATTGTATTAGACAACTATGCCATTTATCTATTCCCACAAGACATGCCTTTTGGTCATTTCTTACTCCAGAGTCTATTAGAACATCATTTAAGAGGTCCTGATGATTACACGGTGTAAAGAAATTTCATATTTCTCTCATTTGTGTGTTAAGAGTTCATAAGTGGTCAGGCAAAGCCCTCTTAGACATTATACAGTGAACAATCTTATAATTTATGCCACAGCAGAAAGAAGCAGAAAGGTGAGAGTAGAGATCAGGAGGTCTAGAGAGTGGATATTCATGAGAAAAAGCTTTGGAAAATTTGTCTGTGCCTGGCTTGCTTGATAGATTTAATTACACTTAAGGTCTCCAGTATAACACTGACTGATTGGAAACAACAGCATAAAGAAATAAAAATGCATGGACAGATGATTTAAAACTTCTAATGATTAGTATATAGGAAAAATCCCAAATTTCATTAACAAAAATGAAATTCAAACAAAAAACCAATAAGAAATTTTCTGCCAAGTTTACTGGAAAAAGTTACATCATGACTAGGAAAATAAGTGGAGAAAGAAATAGTATTGCTAAGTTATAAATCTACAAATTACTAATTTTTCTTTGAGAAATGAGTCTGTTAGCATTTATGTATTAAAAATACTTAAGTACTCTTTTTAATCATATAGAATCCCTTTAGTTGCATAAAAATATTAATCTAAACTAGATGAACTTCTAAAGGAAATTTGTTGGCTTAGGAAAGGAAAAGGTTTCAGGTTTAGCTTGATCTAGGACTCAAACAGTGCTAATGGTAATCAATCTCTCTTTCTCTCTTAGTTTTATTTTCATCTTCTATGTTGATTCACCCCCTAGAATGGGGTAGCATCTCTGGAACTTATATTATGGAACCTTCATAATATGTGAGAAAGAGGTCTATCATTTGGTACTAAAAATTTTAGTGATAATCTCATAGAATCTCATAACTCTGATGAGTTCCCATTTCCAAATTTCTACTATTCAAAAATAGTATAATAATGTCAGAGCAGAAAGTTCTGAATATATGACACCTTTAAATCTGAGTAGAATCAGCCCCAGCAAGAGCACATGAACTCGGCAACAAGTGGTTTCCCAACAAAAATTAAGGTATCATTAAAAGGTTGAATAATAATTTTCTAAGAAAGAAACATACTCTCATGTAGATAATCACATCTCAGAGTGTTTCATGATGTTTAAATACCAATGCTTATCTGAACAAGCATGTTCATGAACATGAACAAGAACAAGAATGTTCCTTGCAGTTTTGTTACATGTATCAAAAATGCAAGATCCCTAGAACCCCCCTCCCCAAAGCTCGACCATCGTATATCAAATGGTTGACAACATTTTGTACATGAATACGAGGAAATATGATGTAGCTATTTAACAAAATTTGAAAAACTTTCCAAGATATACAAGTAAGTGAGAAAAAGCAAAATACAAGGTCACGTTAAGAGTTTGATTCATTTTTCCAACACAAATGAAAATATAGAAAGCCCTTATATCTGAATATTTATCTGTTTTCCTGGGCAAAAGCAGAACTCCTAATGGAAGCATATCATGAGAGTGAGCTGAGATAAAAGATATTATAGATTTATCTTTAAATTCATTTAGAATTTATTTGACAAGTGACAGCTTTCAAACTGGTTAAATCCTAAAAGGAGACAGCCCTGACTGAAGGGCTGAGGGTTTTAGGTATAGCTTTACCCAAACATAAACGACTATAGCAGGTGTCCTCAAACTATGGCCCACGGGCCACATGAGGCCTGCCTAGGACATTTATCTGGCTCAGCGGGTGTTTTAGCCACCACTGCCTGTCCTGCTCAGCAGCCGACTTGTCCTGGGGCCCACAGTCTGGCCCTCCAACGGTCTGAGGGACAGTGAACTGGTCCCCTGTTTAAAAAGTTTGAGGACCCCTGGTCTACAGGGTACGCTATATATCACTTCATCTCTGTGATGAACCATCATTTATACCAACTTCATTTTAACAATTGCAGCAATTCCAGTATTTACTTTATGAAGGTTTTACAGCTTGTAAATAAAAATGAAAGAAGCCTATTATTTTTAATTTAGAAATCTCTGTACATTTAAAATTATTACATTGAGCTAATATTATTTTAAAAATTAGGAATAATGTTTAGAAATGAAAATATATTAAAATAAACCAATGAGCCAAGGCAGCATGACTACTAAACCTGGGGTGTCTATTTAAAGAGAAGTGGGGTATTGACTCAATGTAGTCCAAATAGAGTTAAGTGAAGAAAATTAAAATAATTGGCGTTAAGATGTTCTGGCAACCAGGACTAAGGTTTCATCCATGGGGCACCTATGTCTAGTGGGAGAAAAATATCCTCTACAGGCCAAAAAGCAGCAGTTTCCAACAATCCTAAAATAGCCAGAAGGTTTGCGTAGAATAGAATAGGTGCCTCTGCTGTCTGTAGTTACTCTGACTTCATGTGGTTGTGTATTTGAAGCCCCCTGTCAACTACTTCATGTTTGAAATCATGTAAAAGTTAACAAATACAGCTGCAGTTAGAATTGGAAAAAGGTTATTTTAAAGTTATAGAAACTGGAAATATTCACAATTTTATATAGTGTAGGCATCCTGTGGCTGGGAATCATGTCACTGATTAAGAGGAGAGTTCAATTCCAAGTGGGACTGACTCTTGCCTTGACAAATGCTAATCATAGGGGTTCCATAAGCTTCAGTTTCTTCATCCACGAAGAGGATGCTTCAGTGATCGATTTCCTCTCCACTCTGACTGCAGCCTTCTTTACTCTGCTACCTGATTCTGGAGCTGGACCAGAATTTCTCTTTCATTTCATTTCTCTTTCTCCGTTGGAGTGATGTGAGGTCAGGAGAAGGGGCTGAAGGGACACCATCTGCTCTTGGTGCTGGTGTGCTTTTCTTCTTCTCTCTATGCCACAACTCTCTGTGCTACGTGGAGGGCCCAGTGACTCTCACCCTCCTGTAAGTCTGCAGGCACCACAGGGAACAACAGCTTTCTGCTCCCCAGAAACCCAGTGCCCAACTTTCAATTGCTAGTCCTGGCCTGCCTGTGGTGGACTAGCTTTGATATTGGCACTACAGGGCACTGCTCTGCCATCCAGGAGTCTGCAGCCACACCCTCCTTAGAGAGGCCTGAATCTCAGCCATGGGGTAGCCCTTTCCAAAGCCCTGGAGATAGTAGCTCCTCCTTGCCTTTGCCACTTCTGTATTCTTTAGACTTTTCTCTTACCTTTTGTAGTAATTCACTGTTTTTCTAAATACCATTTTTGGGTATTCTATTTTCTCCCTCTAAATTATTTATAAACTTTTTGTCTTCTCACTGGATCCTGATCAATAGAGTGGAAAATTATAAAAATCATCTCCCTTTTAGAGTTTGTTGAAAAGCTTGAATACTATGTAAAACAATATATGAACTGATAAATAAATCCTAACTATTGTTATTATTATTATTGAATGATGATTATGGTGACTTAGCAAATTCTAAAGAATGAAATGCTTCCCGGGTGGTGCCTGTGGCTCAAAGGAGTAGGGCCCTGGCCCCATATGCTGGAGGTGGTGGGTTCAAACCCAGCCCCCAGCCAAAGGGAAAAAAAAAAAGAATGAAATGCTTCCTTCAGTCTGTTTCTTTTGTTTATAATTACATTTCTTCCCATCTCAATCATTTGGGCTTACCAGTATGGCAAGATGATGTGTTTGAAATGGGTAAGTATCTCACCACCCACACTGCTAATCTGACAGAGCTGGGCAAGGCCTAGAGCTATCTCAGTTTTCTTTGTTTGCTTTCAACTAGATTATTGCCTAATATATTTCTTTAGAAAGTGTTGGATAATTTGATAGGTTTCAGGGATGCCTTCAATGTGTCTGGCATTCTTACCTTGGGAAAATGTTCTTTTAAAACGTGGTCTTTATTTTTTAGTTAGAGGAAGAGAAGTAAGAGAAGTGAATAATGTTAAGAAAGTCAGAAAATTTTACTCTTTTAAAAAAATAGCTAAATGCTATAATCCATCTATATCCTAATTAATTTTCCACTTATTGTTTTGTATAAACCCACTGGGAATTCATTCATCCAAAACATAAAATGCTAACTGTGATCTCACTTATTGGCAACCGAGTTCCACATTCAGAAGGCTATTTCATCTATACTCTGTTATTTCCAAAAGAGGTAATATATTACATTTTAATTTTCATGCTGTGTGTCTACACATATAATTAGGAGAAATTTAATTTAGCTACAAATGCCACCACAAAGAAGCCTGGGAACGTGGCTTCTGGTAATTGGAATTGCTTTTCAACTACAAATTGCTCACTTAGTAAAGGTTTCATTCACGGACCTTTTCCTAATACACTTCAAGACAATGTTGGAAGTTCAATTTATTTTATTGATACATACAATTTTAATAGAAAAATAGTAAATTGATGGAAAGGATAATAGTTATGCCTACTGGGGGGCCACTGAAGCGTATCTCAAAGCACAAAGGAAACACACATAAATAATCTAAATTTATTAGGAAGAATTGGGGTCAGAGTGAGGTAGAGAATCTGTAATCAGGAAAGCCAAGATAAAAGCCAATTTGTATTAAGTTAGGTTCCCAGCAGAAAATAGATGGCACATGCAAAATAGTATCCTACTTTATGGAGGTTTAACAAAGAGATTGTTTATAAGGATATGGGTTGTATGCACAGAAACCACGAAGAGTACTGCTATATCCAGAAGGCTCTTATTAGCAGATCTGTTACCAGTTTTAAGCCAGAGAAGGATGAGTATAGGGAAGTACTAGGTTTAGGAACCTACAATGAAGCAATAGGGCACAGGAGGTGTTATCACTGAGGGAAATATCCACCATCAGTTGAGGAGCCAACCAGTAGAGAGTAACCCTGCAGAGACAGACTGGGGAGGAATGAACTCCACGATTTCATCCTCTCCCCTCTGATCACCTAGAGAGTCTCCCATTGACAGAGTTTAAGGAAGCCTCTTAATGTATTTCAACAAAGTCAGTCTTCTGGTACAAGAACAGAACAGGGAATAGTGGGGAGTGGATTTGAAGGAACTGGTAGAAGATATCTAGCCAACTATTTTAACATAAAAATAAAACTTTTATTTTTACACCACCTTGTATGGCATGATAAAAATAAAGAAATCAGAATAATCTAGAATAAAGAAAAGACAAAAATAAGCAAAGACTTATTTCTTAACATTCCTTAAGCCCTGAAATTTGGTGGCCTACTTTAAAACAAATGATATATAGTATAAAGTAAATTAAAAGATAAAGAAAAGATAAGGTAGGAAACAAACTTTGTGGGCATTGAAAAGAGAATTGATTACAAACATTTCTGTATTTTGAAAATTAAGGCTTGCTACAGATTTATACACATGCATGTTTAACTTCATAAATAATTTTGGAATGTCTAATTTTTTTTATCTCAAAATACATTTTATATATGAAAAATCATGTGAGCCCAAAAAGTGCTCTCCTAATGTGGGGAGGAAACTTAAAAAAAAAAAAAAGAGAGAGAGAGAGATTTAAGGTATGTCAATTCATGTGTTTGAAAGTTTGTCTTTGAAAAGGATTTTGCAATGTGGAGTGCCTTTTTCATTTCACTCCTAATGCATAGTTAAAATTGCAAAACTAGTTATGTAACACAAATGCCATTAATGTTCCTCTTCCTTGATGCAAAAAATGTCCTGCACCATTTTCCTTTAGTAAATAAATTCTGCTGTTATTAACCACACACTGTTTGAAAGGATACATAATCTATAACAAATGCTTTTTTATTTGGGATATTTTGTGTTTTGGATTTCTTATCATGATTTGGACTACAGCTTGTTTGCCTTTTAAAACAGTACTTAGGTAGTAATACCAATGTTAACATATCTAAGTGAGAAGCAATGGCCCAGATGCAGACACAGAGCCATAAGGAATTAACGCAAAACCTTTCTGCAAAAAATAAAGTGTAAAATGGTTTCCAGATCACAAAGAGTCAATGGCTTTTCTATTTACTCAGTATAGGCGGGGCAGAGGAAAATCAAAGGCAAGCCTCCAGAGGCATTGTTTGGTTCCATAAAGCCATTGAAACTTCCAGATTTACATAAGGGATTTTGCAGGTTGAGTGTTTGGAAAGTAGATTTCTCAGCATGTTCTGGCATGATAAGGGTTTTAAGGCAGATGGATATAATGTGAATATAATTAAACCCTTTTCAGATAATGGTATAATAATACTATGTCCTCTAAGGATGGGCAGAATTGTAGCTTTGAGCACATTTCCTCCATTTGTTCCTCCGTGGTCTATTCTCTTCCAAGGTTTCATTAGGAATACTTTTTATGCATATCATTCCCAATACCTCATTTTATTGTTCTAATGTCACCGGTGCCTTGAATAAAGATCCATAGTGTTGAGTGGAAAAGGACAAAAAGGCACAGGGCTGGAGCAAAGAGAATGAATGAAGGCAGGATTCTCAGACTATACATAAATGCTTTTATTATAATTTTTTTCGATAAAATGTGTGTCTTTGAAATCTCATAAGATAGTTAAAAAATGAAATTTGAAGTACTGTTGGGACAAAAGACAACGACTTTTGCTTTGGTTCAAAATGATTTCCACTCTAGTACTACTCTTGACGTGCAGTAAAACTCTTCTTACTTGCTTTAATCTAGTTTGCTTGTATTACCTTCCAGAAAAGAGATACAGCCAACTTCCTTATCCACATATTTCAAGTTATCTAAGCACTGAATATTTGTCTTTCGGGGGGAGAAATTTATAACTATAAAGCTAACTGGGACACATCCATACGTTCTTTAGTTGAAAACATAAGCAAATTTTAAGAAATGTATTTTCATCCCAAATAGGGCACTTAGATGATTGAAAACACAAACCTCATTTTACTTATTTCATTGACTATGAAGTGATCAGGAATAAAGCAGAAAGAGGCCGCTTCAGGGTAAAAGAAAGATTTCATTACTTAGGCTATAAAGTAGTAAACCTTATATCTGCATACAGTTCATGTAAGAGATACACAGCTTAGATAAAAATACGAACATGCATACGCCAGGGAAACAATTAGATCATATTCATCCCTTACTCTATAATTCATTCCTAAATTCCTATCAAAACCCTTGGCATAGAAAAAAGTTCAATATTTCTTCGGTAAAAAAGCAAATGAGAAAACAGATATCCAATTTAAAAACTCTGTAGACAAAAAAAGAAGGAAAGAAGGAGGGAGGGAGGGAAAAAGGGAAGGAAGGATGGTAAGAAAAACAAAAAGAAGAAAAAATGGAAAAGAAAAAGAAAAGCAAGCCTAATCTAAGAATTATAGTTCCAGTTAAGAAGTAATTGGAAGCACCTATACTCATACGTCCATGGATCACATCATAACTCAATGACAAGTTTTGTGGGGGGTTTTGTGTTTGTTTTTTTACAAAACGAGAAAGTGCAAACCACTAGAGGCATGCCTGGTGTAATATAAAAAAAGAGACCACCTGACAGATAAAAACCTTGGCTCTGCCTTAAAGGTTTGACTATAAGTGAATCATTTATCATAGTTGAAAGTCATTTTTCTCACTAGAAAATCAAAGATTAGACTATATAGTTACATTTCCTTCTAGATGTAATATTCCATAATTCTGAAAGTAAACAAAAACTTTTATTTTTCCCTATAGAGACATATGACTTCAGAAAGAGAAGTAGAATGCTCACCATTGCCTGTAGTGACAGATTTACAGACCTAAAGCATAATTAGATAGGCCTTGCAGTCCACACACACCGAGTGTGAGAACCAAGCACAGTCAGCTCTTTTGCTCCTCTGCATATTGCTGGGCACGCACACACGCACACTCTCACACACACGCACACATGCACACTCTCACACTGAACCATGTACTCTCACACACATGTACACGTTCACACACACACATGCACACACTCACACTGAACCATGCACTCTCACACTGAAACACACTCTCACACTGAACCATGCACTCTCACACACATGCACATATTCACACACACATGCACACTCTCACACTGAACCATGCACTCTCACACACAAGCATACACTCTTACACTGAAGCACATGCCCACATGCACACACACACACGTCCACACGTGCACACACTTTCACATCCACTCACACACGCACACATTCACACTGAAACACACACACTCACACTAAAGCACATGCCCACATGCACACACATCCACACACTTTCACATCCACTCACACACATGCACACACTCACACTGAAAGATGCACTCTCTCTCACACACACACTCACACTGAAGCACATGCCCACATGCACACACACATCCACGCTTTCACACCCACTCACACTGAAACACACACTCTCTCACACTCCCTCTCGCACTGAAGCACATGCCCATGTGCACACACACATATGCACACTCTCACACTGAAACACACACCCACACATGTTCGCATGCTCTCTCACACACACACAGCCAGGCTTTTTGTCATCTTGCCTCTCCAGTTTGCCAGCTCTCTTAGTAGAGGCCATTGAATGACCACACATTAAGAATCTGTTTTTATACAAGTCAGAATCTAGAAATGGATCAAATAAGGGATAATAAGCAGGTACTTATCCCTCTATTCTTTTTGATCTATTGTTTGTTTGTTTTACATCAAAATATATATTTTTAAATGCTTAAAAATATTAGAACATCAGAAAGAGATGAATGGCCAGAAATTTTGAGAAATATGTAAAAAACCAAAGACAGATGTGAGTCAACTGAAATAGACAATGACCATTAAAATACACAATAAATAACATTTCTATGAAAAGTGGGAGTGGTTTTGTGAGCTTATTAGTTAGAGGAAAACATACAAGGTGATTGTTTCCAAAACTAAATTTACAACAATCAGTCTGGGACTTTTTTTTTTTTAACCTTTATTTCTCACTTTTAAATCCAGTTGTGCCCAGCACCAGGCCACATTCTCTGACTGAGGCTTTGAGTGAGAATGATATGGAGAGGGCCCTTACCTTCTTGTAGGTGGTAACACACAGGAGAATGACCCCCCCAATATCTAGAACACAATGATGACCAACTCCTCAGTGGTCCACGCTACCCCCCAAGATTACAAGGGAATCTATGGTAAACACAAACATTATTTCAAACACTTGAAGAAAACCAACATAATAAATGAGAGGCATAAAAAAAAAATAAAAGATTAAATATCTCAGGTTCCAGCAACTATAATACAACAGATCTCTTTTCAACAGATTTTGAAAGAAATATAACACATGTACTGAAAAAGACAAAAGAAGATAATGTGTTTTTGAAACAAAGATGTATAAACAAATGCAAACACAACACGAGTAACAATGGGTCCATAATACATTTCTCTATTTAAAAACATACTTTATTCTGGAGGAAAGAAAAAAAAAACTAGCTATAAAGTGTTAAAATTGCTTATGGGGTGGGGAGTTATTATAAAAGTTATTACAAAAAGTACATAGATAGAACAATTTTATTATCAAACATTAGAGATTTTAGCCCAGAAGGGTTTACTAGGACAAGAAGTTCACTATGAGTATACCATAGCAAATGTAAATTATACACAGAAAGACTAACAGAACATCAAAGAGTAATTGGATGTTTCATAATCACAAGGAGAGAACTGAGCGGTTTTTTCAAAAAAGAAATAAATAACTAAGTAGCACTCCATGGTATATGTATATATGTACATACACACATATGCTGCATTTTATTAATAAATATAATAATTTTTAAATGTGACCTTCGTAGCCAATACTTAGGAAATATGCTTATTTTTAAAAACTCACGACGCATTTGAAATCTTGTACAGAAACTTTGGCCCCAAGGAAAAATCAATACCTTGAAAAATGCCCATAATTTTACAGATTACATTCTTTAACAACCAGAATACATTTGGGAAAATTAACAACCGAAGCGGCGTCATCCGACTTCTCAATGTTAAAACTCCGTGCAAGAGATAATGGAGTAATATTTTAACAACTGTGACAGGGAAGAAACAACTTCACACCTCAGTATTTATATTCTGCCTTTCATTGTGAAGGTAAAGTCAGTGAAATTCTCAATCGTGCAAGGGCTCCGAAGAACACCTTGAGAAACCTGGGAGAACATCGTCAGGATTTAGAGCTCACCAAGTGTTCCTAGATGTGACTCTGAAAGTGTGATTGATGCATAGACACAAAACCTGATGAATTGCACCTCTTTAAGATGGAAACGTTGCTCTGTGAAAGCCCCTGTGCAGGGAATGAAAGGCAAGCTACAAACGGGGAGAAAATATTTACAAACCACATATCCGACAAAGGAGGTAGGATCTAAAAGTAGAATTCTCAAAACCCTCAATTATAAAATTCCCAACAATTCAATTTACACAATGGGCAAAAGACTTGAACAGATATTTCACTGATGACATGGTGGCAAATAGCACATGAAAATGTGTCTAACCTATTAGCCGTCATGGAAATGCCATGTAAATCCCTAATAAGACATTCCTAGAACCTTATTAGAATGATGGAAAAAAAGTAAGAACACCAAATACATGTGAAGATATGGAGAAAAGGGGTCACCTATACATTGCATGTTAGAATATCAAATGGCAAAGCCACTCCAAAAGCAGTTTTTACATTTGTTATTAAACTAAATGTGCCATGACCGTATGACCTAGAGTCACAATCCTAGGCATCTATCTCAAAGAAATCACCACTTTTCAGAAGCTGATCACCACTGAGGTGGGAAAAGTTAGAGAAGTATAGGTTTTGGTGGGTTGAGTATCAGGGATATGGTATAACTTAAACTTAAAATATTTATTGTAGATATCACTGCAAATGTATGTCAGTAGTTAGATGAACATAGAGTTCAAGGCAGCGTCCAGGCTTGGAACATATATTTGGGAATCCTGGGCTTCAAAATGACTTTAAGATAATGAGACCCACTGCCATCATGAAAGAATTAACTATAGTTTAAAAAGTACAGAAATTAAACCATAGGATACTAAGGAGTTGGAGTAGTTTGGAGTGATAATGCTAAAAAAAGAAAAAGAAAAAAACCAAACAAACAAGAGACAAAGGCAGTGACCATAAAAATGAGGAAAAGTAAACAAGATGTATGGTATCTTCCCCTATGGAGATTATTTTTATGTTTCTATGTAAATTATTAATCTAGCGAGTGACAGTACTATATTTTATGTGAAATCAACTTTGCATTTTTAAAATAAATGCAACATGAAGATAAAAGTGTTGTTCTTTATACGCTGATACATTTTTAGCGTTGTTAAATCAATGTTTATGAAAGACTGGATGCATGTCCAACTAACATTGTTTACTGAGTTTTAATATCCGATAAAAAAATTCTGTGATTTTTTTCCCACTATTTTTTCACTGGATTATACTAATAGCAAAAGCATTTAAAAGCCAAACTTAATTAAAACTGGAGTATTGTTAAAGAAACAAAAAATAAACCATGGAAGAGAAAGTGAGCTCAGGAATAGATCCATGTATATATGACAAGTTGGTATATGACAGAGGCCCGTCACAGCCCTATAAATAAACATGAATCACTCAGGATTTATGTTTATTATATGGATAAAACCAGATTACTACATGAAAAAACAAACCTGGCTCTTTCTATCTTACCTAAATAAAGATGATTAAAGATGTAAATGAAAAGGCTCTATACTGAATAACACAAAAATACGGCATGAAATAGAATATTTTTGTGACTTCTTCAAGGGAGTAGGCAAATGGTACTTAAACAGAAGCCCAAAAGTAGTGCATGTAACTTTAAAATGTGGTGAGTTTGACAAAATTAAACTTAAGACTTTTTAAGGTTCAATGAAGGACACTAACAAAAACTAACAAGCGACAGATTGAAAATACACTTAGAAAATATAAGATTTATAAAGAATATTTTCTAGGCCATGTAGGAAAGCGCTGTTCAAAGCAGAGAATGCAAACCCAATTTAAATGATTATAAGCACTTCAGTCAGTTCTACCAAAGAACTGGCTAACTAATCAATGAAGAGGTGCAAATATTCACTATTAATCACAGAAAATCAGGTTAAAAAATGAGGTATGTCTCCCACCTATCTTAAGGCAAGAATTTAAATGTCAGATAAAAAGTAGTTTTAACAAGGATGTGGGAAAACAAGACATTCTGAGAACTGCTACTAAAGTGTAGGCTAGAACAGCCTTCTGGAGAGGAATCTGGCAGTGCTTAGCAAAAATAATTATGTGTGTACAGTGTGACAGAGCAATTCTGAGCCTGTGGACATATCCCCGAGAAGCTCATGTGTAGATCCAGAAGGGGATATGTAAAAAGTCTATTCATCACTGTGTGTCTGTGAAAGCATTTGAGGCAGCCTAGGTAAATAAATAAATGGGTAAATAAAACGTGGTGGCTGGCTCCCCTTGCATATTATGCAGCAGTAAGAAGCAGTTGGCAAGGCGTGTATACAGAAACAATCATACACCTTAAAACTTAACACCTAAGAAAGCTAGAAACAGATTATTTTCTGTAATAATATGTTTTCATAGAAATTAAAGGATCTACGAGTTAAAGCAACAGCACATGTTTTCCATAGATATTTGGAATCACTAAAATACATTTATTCTGGGGGGAGACAGTGATTATGGGATATGATGGAGATAGGATAGCGAAATAAAATGAAAGAAAAAAGAAGCCTTACATGGATCTATGGTGTACCTTGGACCCAGATGCTTGGCTAACTCAAATCTTTGAATCTGACATCTTTCTAAAATGAATAATAATAATTATTAAACAAATGATACATAATTATTCATCTATCAGAATGGTAAAATTTAGGGAAAAGGTAGAAAATATCCTGGACTTAAAGGAGTGTGAGGAAATTAATATTTTCATGTGGTGATGATTGAAAGGTAAATTAATGCTGCTTTTTACAAGAATAAGCTTTCATTATCTACAGATATTGATTGACTAATTAATTGAGACATGGTCCCTCCGTGTTGTCTGGGCTAGAGGGGCCATCACGTCTCACCACAAACTCAAACGCCTGGTCTCCACAAACAATCATAAGCATGAGCCACATACTCAAGGATCTTGAAATAATTAAAATATATGCTTTGCAAAATTGTTTCTTTTTCACAGCAAAACCTGTGTAATGAATCACTCAACTTCTCTAGGTATCTATCCTTAACGCAATACAAAAGTATTTTTGCAGGCTGTTTACAGAGGAGAAAATTAGATATAATTAAATATTCACTAATTGGTATGTTGCTAAATAAATTAAGTAACATATACACCATATAATGCAACAATAAAAAGAATAAAGTTAACCCACCAGTGATGAGGGATAGACAATTAACATATAGTTAATTGCAACAGAAGCCAATAACCAAAGCATGAGTGCAGCATGACACCATTTATGTTAAAATCACTAAGGCAAACTATTTTTGTGCATACATATGTAAATGCAGCAGTTTAAATGAATATGTATTAACTTGAAATTAGTACCTACATATAAAGGTCAAACAGGACTTTAATTAAATTTCCAGTGTGCCTGACGGTACCTTGCATGCATGTATTCGTGTACATTTTTGTGTAACTAAAATATATATATTATGTACTTCCTACAGATAATACCAAATAGCATGCCCTAAATCTTGTTCTGCGCATTTGGGGAAAGAAATTCTTTAATTAATTAAATAAGTTGGAAAGTTAATTCAAAGTAATTTTTTCTCTTAGAAATTAAAAATATACATTAACATATTACTATCTGGGAAACTCTCTGCAGCCAAATGTTTTGATCATTGCTAGTCAAGTGTGTCCTGAACTAGCATTCTTTTCTCCCCTAAAGAACATTTAGTTACTATCCTTCTTATAGTAACTAAAAATCAGGGGGAAAATACCAAAATAAGAATGGAAGAGAATAAAGAATTGAGGAAAGAAAAAAAAAAATCCTCCCAATTCTTAAGGAGTTGCTGATTCAGTTATAAAATATTTGTCTTGCCTGGTGCCATGGCTCATGCCTATAATCCTACCACTCTGGGAGGCCCAGGCAGGTGTATCCCTTGAACTCAGGAGTTTAAGCCAAGACTGAACAAGAGCAAGATCTGGTCTCTACTAAAAGTAGAAAAACTATTTGGGCATGGTGGCCCATGCCTGTAGTCCCAGATACTAGGAAGGCTTGAGGCAAGATGATCTCTTGAGCTTAAGAGTTTGAGGTTGCTGTGAGCTATGATGCGAGAGTATCCTGCTTACTGAGAGAAAGGGAGCTGTATTACATTAAATTCTCCTTTTTTGTGAAGAGAGTGAATAAGGTCTGGTAAACAGTTTTCTATGATACTAAATTCTAAAAGACAAGTTCAAATTTGGTGAATTATGTAGATGTTACTGAGTCTTATGGTTGGGAACATCTTTAACATTGTGACATTTGTTCAGATTTCGAAGTATAGATTGTGATTTAGTAGAAATGTTCCATTTACACAAAAAATGTTTAAAACTTTTAGTGATCAAATTATGGATAAATAGAGCCTGAAATATTGAGAAGAATAAACAAATGGCATGCTTCTTATCTCTATAAGCATAATTTACCATCCATTCACCCATTTATCCAAATGGAGCATTTTCCGTCAAGCAATCTGTCCATCTGTATCAGGCACTGATATTTGACTTTGAGTTGTTGCTAGTCTACAGATCTCTCTCAATGTAAGTGCTTTGTATACCTTAAGGACACTAATACAGCCTCAGTCATGCAAAATTATAAGTTCTGAAAACTTATTTATTTATTTTTTTTGGAGACAGAACCTCAAGCTATCCCCCTGGGTAGAGTGCTGTGGCTTCACAGCTCACAGCAACCTCCAACTCCTGGGCTCAAGCGAGTCTCCTGCCTCAGCCTCCCAAGTAGCTGGGACCACAGGCACCCGCCACAACGCCTGGCAATTTTTTTTTGGTTGCAGCCATTATTGTTGTTTGGCGGGTCTGGGCTGGATTTGAACCCACCACCTTAAGTGTATGTGGCTGGTGCTTTAGCCACTTGAGCCACAGGTGCCGAGCCTGAAAACTTATTTTTAAAGCTGCTACTAAGACATCATGTAATAACATAAAGATCAAATTAATTTTGAAGAATGAAAAAAAAGGAAGAAATTAAAGTGTATTTAAGGCTCAAATCATGATTTCTATTGTAAAAACATTTTGTTCTTTTTTTTGAAACAGAGTCCCACAATGTCACCCTCAGTAGAGTGCTGTGATGTCACAGCTCACAGCAATCTCAAACACTTGGGCTTAAGGGATTCTTGTGCTTTGGCCTCCCAAGTAGCTAAGACTACAGGCACTCGCCACAACATCCGGCTATTTTTTGGTTGTAGTTGTCATTGTTGTTTGGCAGGCCCAGGCTGTGTTCAAACCCGCCAGCTCCCGTGTATGTGGCTGGTGCCCTAGCCGCTGAGCTACGGGAGCTGAGCCTGTGAAAACATTTCTGGCAGAGCTGTCTGGTTTGTTGATCATATTAGTATTAATATCGGTAAGCATTACTATTATTACATACTTTCCACAGGCCAACCCTTTCTTGTGTGCCTCTATTTTCTTTTAAGCAGGGTGCTACCTTTTACTTCGACCCTAGAGTAAAAGAAAGTGACATTTAGGCCTTGTTGCCAAGTCAGAGGAATGATGGGATGGTGACACTGACCCCAGAGCTCAAGCATTCACCTCAACATTTGCACTTCAATTGATCTTTTCCCAGAATAACAAAACAATATGCCAACAACACTATGATGCTGTTAGAAATGCCATCTACAAAGTCAACATTGTACAAAACAATGTCAACCCATTTTCATTTGTGACCAAGGAGGTTATATGCGATGAGTCTCTGGGCACTAGGGTGCAGAAGCGGAAGGCGTCTTTGCTACTGCAGTCTTGGCGTTACCCAAACATTGCTTTGGCCCTTCCTGAAGTCCTACAGCTCAACCTTTCTAGCCCTTGATGGTTTGTTTGCTCTTGTTCTCTTCACCTGGAGTCTGCTTTACGTTCTCTCCTCATTTGTTCTAGATGGTAAGATAGTGTGAAGTCATGGCCAATTTAAGCTCAAATTTTAGATCTTGGAGGTCGCACTGTCTCAAACGCATTTTTTGCTGTTTTCTTGTAACCGGTAATTTTCCCATAGACTCCTGAGGATTGACTGTATCCTGTCATCTGGCATTGCCCTAGGAAATGATAAACTATCTTTCCTCCTCACCACTAAGGCAACAGGAAAATATTTGCTGGCTCCTTTCTTTGAAAGTAACTAAAGAAATGCAAATGAGAATTGAAACTACCACCAACAAAACCACCTTAGGCTATAAAATTTGCAAAGGTTTGTATATATTTATATATTTTTTTCTGGTGAACAGTTGTTAACCACAAAATACTACATATATCTTAAGTGTTTTATTTTCATATATCCATCTGGCTTGGTTGTTTTATGTAATTATTTCCCCCCTTGCGGCATTTGCTCCGTAACAATGCATGGATAATTGCATCCATGAAGACTCCTGCAGTGCTATAATAACTATGCAAACTGAAAGATGGTTTGTCAATGGAATAAAGCAATCCTGAGGATTACATAAGAGCTCTATAATCAATATTGTACAATTTTTCAGTGGGGCACAGAAGCGAGAGAAAAATTGTTGTCAAAAACAAGACATATGAAAGGCCTTTTTGTTCTCCCTTCTATGGCAGAATGACTTTCTACAATTATACAGAGGCAAAAAAAATTGTCCAAATTCCCTAGACTATGTTCCGATCCCTGATATTTGATGTGCAGAATGGTGCTTGGCAAATACTAGAAAGTCTAATCAATGTTAAATCGGATTGCATCTCTACATAGTATATTATAGAACTCTTAGACCAGAAGTAAACAAAGCAAAATGTTTGTCATTGTTATTATTTATATTTTTCCAAATATTTCTTATGTTTTCTATCACAAGCATGTTCCTTTTCTTCAAGAGGTAATAGGAACTTTCAAAACAAAATGAATCAAACCACATTTCTTCCCATTCTTGTGGCTTTCTGACTTCCACTCTTAAGATTCAGTTCTCGCACTGTCAGTTCTAAAAAGTACTTTTTGTCTGACTCCTCATCCTTTTTCTGACTCAGTTGAGGGTTTCCTCCTCTGTAAGCTCAGATTTGTATTACATTAATATAAATGAACTTAACATACTTTATCGGGGTTGTTGGTTTATATACCTAGCCTCCCTACTCTGCAAATCCCATTAATTCACAGTATATGTTGTACTCATGATTATTTTCTTTTCCCTTCCTCGCATGGGACTTTGTGTATAGTGTTAGAGAAGTGTAATCATCTGAATAAAGCAAATAATTAGCTTAGTGAGGATACAGCAATGGTTATGACACTGTGTCCATGTTCAAGTCTCTGTTCCTTAACTTTAAAATCATTTGGTAACATGATGCCTCCAGATTTATTTTTATTTCTAAAAATTGTATTTTCTATTTGGGTTTTTTTCTGGTTCCGTATGAAGTGGAGTACTATTTTTTCAAGTTCTTCAAAGTATGACATTGGTGCTTTGATGGGGATTGCATTAAATTTGTAGATGGCTTTGTGTGGAATGGACATTTCAGCAATGTTGAGTCTGTCCAAACTACAAGTTGAATTTTACCTTGGAAATAAGAACAATGTAACCTTAAAACTGGTACTCTCATATTAATTTAAAATTAAAAAAAAGGACTGCTTTTCATTATCTGAAACACCATCAGGACCTGGGTAAATAACTATGATTATACAATGTATGGCTATGAACTTGCACATAAAGATCTTTATAGTGTTCTAACTCAGATTTTCATAGTGAAATGTCAATTTCTTTTCTTTTTTTTTCGAGACAGAGTCTCACTATGTCACCCTCAGGAGAGTGCTGTGGCATCAAGTTGCCTCAAACTCTTGGGTTCAAGCAATTCTTTTGCCTTAGCCTCCCTATTAGCTGGGACTACAGGCACCCACCACAATGCCCTGTTATTTTTCTCTTTGTTTGTTTGTTTAGCAGGCCTGCCTGGGTTCAAACTTACCAGCATCTGGTGCATATGGGTTGCTCCCTAACCACTGAGCACTGGCATGGGCCTGAGTTGTCAATTTCAAAAGAAATTTTAAGATTTTTTAAAATGACAGAAGCATCGCCAAACACTCAGCAAAAGCTAAATTTCAAGCATCATTTCTCTGAGTGTTTCCCCTAATCAAGTTTTGTTACACTCTAATCAATGCATGTCAATCTCTAATTATAGGTTTCTCTGATAAAAGTATATCGTTAATTATGTCCCTTCCTCATTCTTTTGAAAGTGTTTTATCTCTTAGACCACTAAATGACTACTCATAGCAAGATCATATTAAACTAATAACTTTTAGTTCAAAATATTGTGAAGCTAGAGGTAACTACATTTTCCCAAAAGGCTAAATAGGATTTTACCATTAAAACTTTTATTTAAGTTATTGCCTGGGAAATGTACTATTGTACATGAAAGGAGAGTCCCCTGAGAGACTTTGATTACTAAAATTCTCAGTCAACTCTATCGAAGTGTTGCAAAGAGGTTGTAAAAATATATGTGTGGTGACAATTAATGTTGTTTGACTACTCATGAGCAGAAACAGGAAAAAGTAAAATGTTTGGCATCTTAGTGAAATCTTTCAGTAACATTGACCCACGTCACCACATTCTTCCTTTTTCTTTTACATTTCAGAGAGAGATTCAGTGTATGTACATAAGGTGAACTCTAAGTAAGAAACTATTGTATTAATAAAGGAGGTATCAGTGTGAATCTAAGTTAAAATTCGGTTTATAAATGATGACAAAGAAATAGAAGTTAACCATATATCCATGGGAAGCTACTTAATATTGTAACGATGCCAATTACAAAAACATTTAGATATACATGAGAAGCAAACTCAGTACAAAAAATGCCAGCAGGATTTTGAGGAGCTCTTGCTAAATTCAACCTATAACTTAAAGAAAAAATATTATCAGTATTTAATATATTTTTAAATAGAGCAATATAGTGATACTTGCTCCCTTCCCTAATGTACTAATATGTATATTAAAACATCAATAATTAAAAAATTATTATATGCTATATATAAAGATAAGTAGACCAATGTGACATTGGTGAGAGAATGGAAAATATATGGATTATATCTGTAATCTATGAAGCATTAATATCTGGTATATAGAATACATGTCTACCAATTGACAAGAAACAAACAAGACAGTCAATTGATTTACTATTTGAATATGGTTTACTTTGGTCCAGAATCTTTGAATATGTTTCAAAATATTAATTTAATTTATCTCCATAACAAACTCATGAAGTGGAAAATATCATTTTGTCTCTTTCAAATTAAGAAAGGAAGACACAGATATGTAAGTAACTTATGTAAAGTCCACAGTTAAGTGGGGGAGCTGGGATTTGAACCCAGACAGTAAGTCTCTAGTAATGGTATGCCACTCCTCAATAAGAAAACCAAGAGACAAATGAACCGAAGATATAAATAAGAACTTACAGAAAAGAGCAACTTACTAACTCTTTGAAGTAGCTGAGAAATGGGCTCCCTCCACAGAAGAAACTACAAGTCTCCCATATGATAAAGCCTCTGGAGCTCAAAATCCATAATTGCTTGACTTCTGAGGTCAGGATATTTCTCTCACTGGCAAAGCCATCCCTCCAACTGGAAAAGTAAGGACTTCTAATTCTCACTCTCCAGTGTTTCTCAGCCCATATGGCAATTACGAGATGCATAACTTAAAACAAACTAGTCAGACATCATATGTACATGGACCAGCTTGTACTTGGCTAATGTCTGTGATCTCATAAAGGGCACAAAAATGGGATTTGTTTGCCACAGACATATTCATGTGATATGAAGCTGCTATATCCCTGTATTAGATAGCACACATCTAGTTTATTGACAATATCTCTCAGCCATGAAATTTCTCCAAGTCATAAAATTTATCTCTGTGATCCTGCAAATGTCTGCTACTGCCTGAGGTCACTTGGCATGGTATTTGGTGGTTTATACTGCTATCATTCATGGATAGGAAATAGAATTGAGAAATTGGACACCCTTCTCAAATATTTTCTACCACAATCCCACAACCTGTCAAGCAATGACTTTGACTGTCTACTTCAGCTATTCTTGGCTAACTGAGCTCTTAAACAATTGAACATTGCCAGGACTTTCTGCTGGGTGAAGCTCCTATGTATCTAGGTGTCAGGCATGGAAAATGAAGAAAGTCAGTCCATCTGACAATTTGCAATCCTTATATTTTCATACCATAATAGGGGGAATTTTATTTAAAACAAATAGAGCATACTATATCTATTGCTCTGAATCTTGCTTTGTCATTTATCAAATAATGGAGATATTTTGATTTCAGTCCATAAAGAGATTTCTTTTTTAAAATTTAATACTGAGGAGTTCAATATTTCTATCTGAGACTAAAAAATGCTACTACTATGTATCTCAAAACTTACTCTTTGGTATACATTAAAATGTAAAAAAAATTACAGAGGGGCTTGGTGTCCATAGCTCAGTGGTTAGAGTGCTGGCCACATACACTGGGGCTGGTGGGTTCAAACCCCTCTGGGCGGCCACATACACTGGGGCTGGTGGGTTCAAACCCCTCTGGGCCTGCTAAACAACAATGACAACTACCACAAAAAAAATAGCTGGGTGTTGTGGTGGGTGCCTGTAGTGCCAGCTATGTCAGAGGGTGAGGCAAGAGAATCACTTAAGCTCAAGAGTCTGAGGTTGCTGTGAGCTATGATACCATGGCACTCTACTGAGGGCTACATAATGAGGCTCTATCTTTTTAAAAAAAATACAGATGTTGGAGAGGATGTAAACAAAAGGAAATGCTTATATACTGCTGGTAGGAATGTAAATTAGCACAACTTCTATGGAAAACAGTGTGGAGATTTCTCAAAGAACCAAAAATAGAACTACTGTTCAATACACTAATTCCACTGCTGACTATATAACCAAAGGAAAAAAGAAAAAAAAATCATTACATGAAAAAGGCATCTCCACTTATATGTATATCACAGCTCTATTCATGATACTAAAGATTTGGAATTAACGTAAGTGTCCATCAATGGATGACTGGATGAAGAAAATATGTGATCTATCTATCTATATGTCTATCTACGAGGATGGACAATTAAGTTGTAAGTACTCATCCTAGAATCAGCGTGGACTAGGCACTGATATCAGGGCTTAGCTTCACCTTTGAAGGTGACCATAGGATATTCAGAACTTTTTTTCTAGGACGATTTTGTAAACTTAATTGTCTGACCTAATGTGTCTATGTCCATATGATCTATATCTGTATCTATACCTATATCTAATCTATACCTAATCTATATCTATACTCACACACGGAATACTATTAAGCCATAAGATAGAATGAAATTATATTTTTTGCAGAAACATGGATGTATCTGTAGTCTATTATCTTAAATGAAATAACTCACAGAAAATCAAATACCACATGTTCTCACTTATAAGTTGGAGCTAAATCATGCAAATACATGGACATAGCATGTGGAATAATAGTCATTGGAATAGTCAGTCATTGGAGACTGATAAGGGAAGTAGGGTGGGAGGCAAGTGAGGGATAAGAAATTACCTAATTGGCACAATGTACAGTATTTTGGTCATGGTTACACTAAAAGTCTAAACTTCTCCAGTAAGCAATATATTCACATAACAAAACTGCACTTTTATCCCCTAAATTTATACAAATAATAGTAAAAGACCATCCCACTCTTCCTTCCTCTTTAGTCACACTGACCTTTGTCTAAGTGAATGGATGGACGTTTGCACTACATCAGATTGAGGATGCCGGATGGACGTGATGACATGAATGATTTTGAATCCCTTCACTGCTAGTATAGCGCATATCATTTCCTGGGAGTTTTATGATTCTATTTCCCTGGAAGTGGGAGCCATCGCTATAGTTAACATGTTTTTTCTACATATTCTCTTTTTATGGCAATTGTCATTTTTATTCAGAAGTCATCACTGGAGACAGAATAGTTTCTACTGGCTTTAAGGTAGAGTTTTTGGCTACAGGGAAGGGCAAGCATTTTAATTATTCCCCAAAGCAACAATTTCTGCTTGAACATACATGACCTTGGTGGGGAAGAGTAGGGTAGTCACAGGGTCTATAGTTTCCTGCTTCCTGTTTCAGATGACCAGCCCCACCAGCCAACTACAACTGTCTAGTCTGTGGCTCATGGTGATGATGTATGTTTTACAAAATCTGACCAAGGGATAGGGACTATTGTCAGATACGATCCCTGTTTCTAGATAATTCCTAGTGATTCCTAGACAATCACCCCTTCTTGATGGCTATCACAGCCTCTTTATTCTGTTTGCCCTAATTTTCTATATAGATGTTTTCATCAACCAAACAAATTATATCAAACTTTCTACATTTCTTCCAGGCACAAAGTGTTATACTTATTCTAATATTTTTTGTAAGAAATTCACATAGCAGGGATTACTACAAAAGCCATAATTATAATTTTCTCCACCTCTTTGAGGCAACCAAACCTTATCATTATCTTAAACAGCAGAAAAGGCATATGTCCATAGTGGGAGATGATTAATACTAGCTGGATTCATGATACTACCCCCAAATATACTACTAGTATACTCTTTGTGTCCCTTAGGACTTATTTTTCTCTGAAGTAGGTAGGCTCTCTCTTGGGCCCACTTAGATATAAATGTATTTGCCCTTTGATGGAGGTCATACAATCCTTCATAATGACCCAGAAGAAGCCTTGGTCATGTTAGGCCCACAACCAATGCGGCCATATAAGATTCTGCCTCAGTTTCTCACAAGTATCCCTGCACAAAGTCTTTTCACTGCTCTCCCTCAAATGGCTTTTTTGGCCAGAGTGATTCTTGCACTGTCAGAAGCATTCCTAGGCTAATAAAGTTTAGATTTTTAATGTAACCAGGCTAATAAAGGATGTGTGGGCCTTCCCTTAGTGAAATTAAAAAAAAAATGACACTAAGCCATCCTTCAGGAAGCTTCTGTGTGTATGCATGTGTGCTCTCAGCTTGGGCTTTATATCTGAGTGATTTAGAGGATCCCACAAATCCTTCTAATGAGAATTTTAGTAGGTTTTTTTTGTCTGCATGTAATTTCTTTTTTAAAAATAATTTTCAAGAGAAATTGGAATTATCACTGAAGTTTCAATTAATTAATTTCCACCCCTGATGGGAAGGCTTATGGTTTAATCAGTTCTTCTAGGAACCAGTAGGTAACTAAGAAGGTGCTGAGCCATGTGCTGAATAGATGGATGGATAACCCAGGCAGTTGCACACTTGGGTATCCTATCAATGAGCTGGCTCAGGACAAGGGTCTGCAAAGTCTCCATCTGATACCGGCCCTGGGAAGCCAATTCCTGTAGGCAACTCAGGAAATCAGGATGTCCCTCTCATCATCAAGGACATATCAAAGAATAAGAAAGTCAAGATCCTCTGCTATCCAGTGCTACACAATTTATCAGGTGCTCTCCCTCTCCTCCTATTTTTCCTATAAAGATGTAAAGAAGGCTGTTGAATTATCTCTTCTGAATCGCAAACTAAAATGTTGCTACATTAGGCTGGGCTGTCTGAGGCCAGTGGGCTCGTGAAGACTTGCGAGGAACTAAAAATAATTAGCTACATAAAAGTTTCTCCAATAAATTTGCTTTGTATTTATCCTATATGCATATTATCTTCATGTGAGGCTCAACTACGATAAGGATGATCAAGTTTTCTAGTAATAAGAAATAAAAAGTAATTGAAGCCAAATGAAAAACATTGGAAAATAGTAAAATGTAGGACATGAGAACAGAGAAACACTGAGCTACTTCATGGGGAGTGTAAGTGGTTACTCTCAGCATTGTGATATATCAATATTTTAAACTTTAGTTAATATATAGCCAGCAACACAAATGAAGATGTAAATGAAGATGGTTTTCACAGCATTTTCATGGTAGAAAAAAATTAAAAGCTAAGTTATGCCAATCTCTAAGGGGGATAGATAAATATTATTTGGATATTGAATGGATAAAATACATAAACTAAGTCTATATTTAAAACATTGATAGGTTACCAAAACATCAAAAGTACTGTTAATGAAAAAGAAAAAAATGAAGTCAAGTTTATAGCTTAATAATGTTTAATTAAATTAAAAATATGTATTTGGACCAGTATTTTACAATAAAAGATGTGTAAGTTTCAAAGGAAAATGGTACATGGTTTTATTCATAATCATGGAAAAGCCAACTACAACCACACGTACAGAGTAACATGCTCAATATAAAGAAGCAAATAAAAAAGATGGAAAGCATCAATTGTTACCAAAATACATGGAATAACCACAATTCTCTTAAAGTGTTCCTAAGAGTGTTTGAATTAGCATAATGATTTTAAAGAAATATTCTATAGTCCCTAATAAGCTGAACATATGTGTACTCCATGACCTAGTAATTTTTGTTCTGGGTAAATACACACATGTGTTCATCAAAAGACATGTGCAAGAATGTTCCTCGCAGCACTAATCATAAGGGTCCGACCCTAGAAACTACCCAGATGTTCATCAATAGTAGGATCATATGCTGTACACTGTCAGTGCAGTGCCCTGACCGTATCCTTGGGCCTTCTCACTGTACTGCATATCAGTTTGATTTCCAGCTGCCAGCATCTGAATCTCATTGCCTGAGCCTTTCTCTAGTTGTTAGATTTCATTCTTCCACATTTACTCTTCCCACTTATAGGCACAGCAGGCAGTAAATGCCAGAGAATTAATAATCTCTACGAGCAGCTCTGAACGAAGGACTGTAGGGAGTGTATGCACGAGTACCTCAGCTTGTTGTTCCTTTCTTAGGGGCTAACACTGAGGCATAAATTCTATATTACCTTCCAGATTTCCCCCTTTGGATTAAGCTCTACCACCTGCAGTGTTAAGCGGCTTGACAACGTGCCTCTCTTCACTTTCTTAACTTTCCTACTAAAGTCTCCTGCTTCACCCCATTCTACTATGTATCATTGCTCCAAAATAAGATACTTTCATGGAAGCAGTGGCAATTATACGGACTGTTGAGGTGACTGGTTGTTCTCAAGTGCCTTTGATAAACTAAAGGAAGGAACTAGTAGGACCAAATTAGTTGACTATTAACTACAGTCACAGTAGGAAAGCCAGAAAGCTTTAACAGTAGCATGTAAAGGACCCACATCTCTTGCAACCAGTGGCCCAGGACGAACTTTTGAGTCTCCTGGAAGACAGAATTTATAATCTTGGCAGGTGTCGTATGCTAAATTCAAGCCCCTAAGAGAGAAAGAGTGTGGCATTTAGACCCAGCTTGGGAACATCTAGTTTGATGTGCTTGAGAACTTGGCATCCTAAAATTTATGTGAATCTTTACGGCAACAAAAATGAACCATTCTTCTTAGCTAAAGGTTAACAATCTCTTCTTGTCTGTAAACAGTGCAAAGGCTGCATCAAAAGATGATCTTGTCCTTCTCAAAAGCTGTCTCTACCTCTTCTCATTGCTTTTGGGTCAATAAATAGGTCTAGCTGTTAGTATTTGGACAAAATTGTTCTAAACATACCATTGCTGTGTAACTGTAGCCCCAAACACAATTACTTCTCAGCACAATTATTGCAAATGCCTCCCACCTGGCCTCTTGTTATCATCCTTTACTTTCTTTCCTTTTTTTTTGAGACAGAATATCTGTGACCCTGGGTAGAGTGCTATGGCATCATATCTCACAGAAACCTCATACTTTTGGGCACAAGCGATCCTCTTGCCTCAGTCTCTTGAGTAGCTGGAACTACAGGCTCCCGCCAAAACACCTGTCTAGTCTTTCTATTTTTAATAGAAATAGGTCTTGCTCTTGTTGGCCTCAAGCTCCTGAGCTCAGGCAACCCAACCATCACAGCTTCCCAAAGTGCTAGGATTAAAGGCATGAGCAACCACACCTGGCCCATCTGTCACTTTCCATTTTTTTGCTCAATGCATGCACACCACCCACAGAAGTCAGCTCAAGGGTCTGCTTATCTCAGGATATTCCAGTGGTGTCCTACTTCACCCAGAATAAAACTCAAAATGTTTTAAATGAAATCTAGAAGGTGCTCTTTGACCCGAACCCACCTGTACTTCTCTGATTTCAATCTTATTTTTCTCCCCTCCCTCAATATATGCTGTCTACTATGACTTATTTACTGTTTCTCAAATAAGCCCAGCACCATCCCATCCTGGGACACTTAGAATGGTTGTATCCTCTGCCCCAAATGCTGTTCTTCACACCATTCACATGGTTTGTCTCCATTACCTCTGTCAAGTGTTTTTGAAATATCACTTTTTTAATGGAGATTTCTCTTTCCACCTTTTCAAAATTGCTCACTCTTCTTCTCCTGGGAACAGAATCTGTAACCTGCCTACTTTGTCTCTCTCCAAAGCTCTCATCATCTTCTAATATATGAACTACTTCATAAACCTAACCTGCTTTATAGCTCTAATCCGTATATACTTCTAATATCAAATCTACTTCACATATTGTATCAGAAGGGAATTTTGTGTGCACAGTTATAACTATTTGTTTTACTCCCTTACACATCTTTAACATTTAGAGCAGTGCCTGAAACTGCTCTAGTAGTAGTAGGCACTTGATCCTTAAGTGTTGGATGAATTAAAATATCAAAGATAAAGGAAATAAAGAGAAGAGGAAAAGTGGCAATAATGGTGAATGTAGCATTAGTAGTTATAGGTATATTGCTGAAGGCCCACAAGGTGTCTTATACTACAGCATGATCCTGTGGGTTAATAGGGCCACTTCAGAGATGAGAAAACAAAGCCTCTGCTACACTCAGTGAGAAGCTGAAGATCACTAAGAAGAATCACAGGGTGAGAATTTATACCACATTATTCTGACTCACAACTCCATGGTCTTTCTATTATATATTTGCTTACCCTTCATCAACTAAATTCCAGGGAATACACTCAGTTTTAGTCATTTGCTGTTATTAATCCAGAGATATAGAGACATGTCTACATAGGTAGAGGCAATATCTAAATTCACCTGATTGCAATGGTAGGAACTGAATAAGAACACAGATTCTGGCAATGGATTACATGGGTTCATGTCCTATCTCCAACAAGTACTGGTCAAACAACCTTGAAAGCTAATCAAGCTCAGTTTTCACATCTGTAAGAAGAGGATAATGATAATACCTCCCTTGTAAGTCTCTTTTTTATAAGAGGTAAGGGAACTATCACAAATAATGCTTAGCATAAGTACAAGTGGTATGCTCATATGACATAGCATTTTAAAGTTTTATAGTGTTTTCCCAATGTTTTCATTAATACTTTTCAGCAATTTCATGAGTTAGAAAAGAATATTTTGTTCCCATGTTATCTTTCAAATTGACAGTTCTTTATCATTTAATTTTTGATATGTTCTAGTCTAAGTTTTAGGCCTAGAGGGATAAATACAACAGTTCCTGTTTTCAAGAACACGCAAATAGGAAAAAATTGCTTAGTGGAAGAGATGCTTGGATAAAGATAGTCCAGAGGTGCTGAGAAAACTAAAACCCACAGAGGTTAAAAAGCCTGTCCAAGATTACCCAGATAGTAAGGCTTCTTGCTCCACATCCAGTGTTTCCTCCCAGAACACCAGGAGGGATAGTCAGCAAGGTCATGTGGAGAGGTGGAAGGTAGGGGGTCCGAAGTTTTTTCTTTCCCTTAAAAAAATTCTCAAATTCTCCTTACATCACAGTAAAGAATTGATCCTTCTTCCTTCATTTGGTTTCCGTTTCGTTGAGTACGATCCTGTTATCCCTAAATCCCTATTCCGTGTTGTTGAGTAAGATTTTATTATCCCTAAGTAATAATTCTCATTTTGTTCCTTCAATTCATGTGTCCATGAATTCTTAACAGATTGGTTCACAGAAGATTTTGGTGAAGTCAATATTGTACTAAACTGGGAATTGTAAAGTCTGAATAGAACCTTAGGCAAATGATTTGATGTCTCTGAACCTTGGTGTTAACTGCCATTAATACTTCTACGGTCTCTAGAATGACTTGTATGGAAATCACATAACATACTAAAAAGAAAAAAGGCTCCGTGTTGCTTCAGAAAGTTCATTTCTGTGTTGTTTCTTCATTGTCTTCTCCATCATGTAGAATTCTATATGCCTCTTAAGCTATGGGCAGAGCCTAGCACACTGCTTTGTGCAGTGTACAAATTCAAAAACATTTTCTCAATGAATGAACTGTCTTCCACACAATAAAACATACTAGTAACTCAGTGTTTAGAAAGACGCATCTATACATCTTTAGCTCTCTCTAATCAGACACAGCCTCATTTTTAGACTCAATTCATAACACCTGCAAGTCCTTTACAGTGTTCTATTTCTTTGCGAGATTTTCCCCACCGAAAGACTGTTTTCTGCCACAGCTGCACCAATTAGTCTCCCTGCCTCAGAAGGGTGACAATAGTGATATTTCCTGGATGAATGGGAGACCTACTGCAGAGCCCACAAATCAAAATGTCAATTTTCTTTTCTCATTCAGTTTTTTTGTATGTTGTGTATTTGTATATAATTTCTTCTATGAAAATGCCCTTGGATAGAGAAATATGTACACATATATTTTAAGTTTAACTAAATAATAAAGCAGATCTGTGACAGATTTTGACACATTCTGAAATTATGGTTGTTACCTACAAACTGTGGCAACAGCATGAGAAATTCTTTGAAGAGAATGATTTAAAAGTACCAATAATAGCTAAAAGGGAGGCAGACCAGTAAAAGGGTAAAGCTTAAGTATATTCTTGATAATTATATAAAATGGAAAAACGGACTTCCAACTTAAGCTGAAAGTCCTCAGCTCAAAATATTTATATTGTAGGTATAATATCATCATTTCTTTATGATTTTGTTATAGCCTAAATATTTTATGGTATTTCAAATTTATATGCAACTTTAAATACACATTAACACTTACATGTACAAGTTGAAAACCAATATTAAGGACAGGACAATTCTATCAATTTGTCTATTTTCTGTTAAAATATTGCCAGTGATTACCAAGTTTTCAGAAGATTTTGTTTTTGTTTGCTTTGATTATTTAAAGAAAGTTTTGGATTAACATGGAAATTAAAGTATGAAACTGTTCTAAAAACCTCCACCCAGAGACAACTTTTTAAGTACATAACAAATGATGAAAGCATAAATAAAGAATGGATTTGAAACATGACTTCATAGTTATAAATCTTGAAACAAGTTCTGGGAAAAATGAATAAACTATGTTTGCCTCAGAGTTGCTTAACTTTAGAAAATGGCCATATTTAAAGTGGCTTTTAAGGAACATTAAACATCACCTTTTTTTTTGAAAATGTAATGGCTTAAGGGTCACAATTTCTGTGTTGATTTCTGACATGGCCCACTTTAGTTGCTCAAATAGTATCTTCTGAAAGTTTATTCATTTTTTTCATATAAAATATCTCCAATGCATAAAGTGCCATGCTAGATGGGTGCTAGGAAAAAATGGAAACAGAATGCTACACTCATATGTATATTCAATTAATTATAAATGAGAGAGAAGCAAATACCCATAAGAGCTAATAGTATGGCTCTAAGAATCCAGAAGAAGGAAATAATCACTATCAGATAGAGAGAATATAAAAATCCTTCTAGAGCAGGCAATATGTGAACTGGGTCTTAAGTGACAAGAGACCCCCTTTACATTTGCATAACAAGATGCAAAAGTAAAGAAAGTAAGTACAGCGAATGGTATATGAAAAAGTAAGAATGTTCAGCCAGCCAATTTAACTGACAAAAAAGAAAGGGGGAGGCCAGATTGTGAGAGTAAATGATGATGCAATTATGGATGCCTGAAAACCAACTTGATATTTCTAGAAATATTGTAATTAGGATATAAAAATGTTGTGTAAAATATAAAATATCATACAAATTTATGTTACTGCTATCGGATTTTCTATCTGGAAAATATGGAAAATTTAATATTGATGACTTTAATCTATTAGAATGAATAGTTATTAATGGAAACTATGTCATATATTACTATATGTTGGAAAATATCAATATAATAATGTAGATGAGATGTGAAAACCTACAGAATCTCTGAGTCCTGGACAGTTATGTCTTGGAGTATCTTCTAATTTTTCTCTTTTATGAGGGGACACATGAATATAAATGAATATTTTAAGTGCGATGTTGAGACCTACTGCTTAGTAAAAAAAGATTTCTTTCAAAACTGTTAGTGTTCATTGACAATGCACTTGGTCATGCAGGTGCTCTGATGAAGATGTCCAAGAAGATTTATGTTTTTATGCTTATCAATACAATGTTAATTCTGCAGCCCATGAATTGAGGAATAACTTAGAATTTTAAGTCTTATTACTTATGAATTAAATTTTATAAGGCTATAGCTGGCATAGATAATGATTCTTCTGATAGATTTGGGTAACATAAACCATAAACCTGCTGGAAAGTTTCATTCACCATTCTAGGTGACATTAAGAACATTCCTGATTTATGAGAGAAGGTCAAAATGTCAACAATACCTGGAGTCTAGAAGAAGTGAATTCTGACCCTCATGGATTACTTTGAGGGTTTCTTTTTTTTTAAATTTTTTTATTGAGTCATATACATGTAGACCATGAATACATTTATGCATATGTGGGGTACAATGTGTTGATTTTTTTATACAATCTGGCATGCTTTATATTAAACCAATCAACATTGCTTTTGCCTCATTTACTTGATTATTGTGTTAAGATATTTATGTTCTACACTTGACAGATTTGACTTGCACCCTTGCAATATGCTCCATAGGTGTGGTCCCACCATTTACCCTCCCTCTATCA
>NW_003852404.1:31708597-31741004 GCF_000181295.1 Otolemur garnettii
AGTAATGTATTTTTGGTATTGCTTCAATTGCCCTTGGAGTCCTCCTCATAAAGTTTTCTCCCAGGCCAATTTCTTCAAGTGTTGCTCTTGCACTCTTTCCAAGAATCTTTATGGTTTCATGTCTTAGGTTTAAGTCTTTTATCTGGTGAGAGTCAATTTTTGTTAGAAGTGAAAGTTGTGGGTCCAGTTTCGGTCTTCTATAAGTTTCCAGCCAATTCACCCAGCACCATTTGTTAAATAGGGAGTCTTTCCCCCAATTTAAGTTTTTGATAGGCTTATTGAAGATCAAATGACAATAAGTGTCTGGATTCATCTCTTGGTTCTCAATTCTGTTCCATACATCTACCTCTCTATTTTTGTGCCAATACCATGCTGTTCTGATCACTATAGATTTATAGTATAGTCTGGTAGCATGATTCCACCTGATTTGTTTTTATTTCTGAGTAATGTCTTGGCTGTTCAAGGTTTTTTCTATTTCCACATAAAATGAAGTACTAGTTTTTCCAAATCTTTAAAGTATGACAGATGTGCTTTAATGGGGATTGCATTAAATCTGTAGATTGCTTTGAGTAGTATGGACATGAATTAACAATGTTGATTCTTCCCAGCCGTGAACATGGTATCTTTTTCCATTTGTTGACACCTTCAGCTATTTCTTTTCTCAGAGTTTCATAGTTCTCTTTATAGAGATCTTTCACATCCTTTGTTAGGTACACTCCCAGATACTTCATTTTCTTTGGCACTACTGCAAAGGGAATAGAGTCCATGACAGTTTATTCAGCTTGACTATTGTAGGTATATATGAATATTACTGATTTGTGAGTGTTGATTTTTTATCCTGAGATGCTGCTGTATTTCTTGATCACTTTTAAGAGTTTTGTTGTTGAGTCCCTGGGATTTTCCAGGTACACAATCATATCATCTGTAAAGAGTAAAAGTTTGATATCCTCTGACCCTATATGGATATCCTTAATTGCCTTCTCTTGCCTGATTGCAATGGCTAACACTTCCATTACAATGTTAAAAGGCAGTGGAGATAGTGGGCAATCTTGCCTTGTTCCTGATCTGAGTGGAAATGTTTTCAATATAATATATTCAATATAATATTGGCTGTAGGTTTGCTGTAGATGGCCTCTATCAGTTTAAGAAATGTCCCTTCTATACCTATTTTTTTAAGTGTTATGCTCATAAAAGGATGCTGGATATTATCAAAAGCTTTTCTGCATCAATTGAGAGAATCATATGGTCTTTGTTTTTTAATTTGTTTATGTGATGTATTATATTTATAGATTTACGTATATTGAACCAGCCTGGGAGTCTGGGATAAAACCCACTTGGTGGTGGTGTATAATTTATTTGCTAGGATCTTACTGAACATGTTTTTATCAATATTCATTAGTGATATTGGGCTCTAATTTTCTTTTCTTGTTGACTCTTTCCTGGTATGGGGATCAGAGTGATGTTTGCTTCATAGAATGTGCTGGGAAGTATTCCTTATTTTTCTATGTTTTGGAAAATGTTAAGTAATATGTGTACTAGTTCCTCTAGTTCCTCTTTAAAGGTTTGGTAGAATTCTGATGTGAAGCCATCTGGTCCAGGGCTTTTCTTTTGGGAATATTTTGTCGATGCTATTTCAGAACTTGACTTTGAGGGTTTCAAGACTTCAATGAAGAAAGTAACTGCTGATATGGTAAAAAATTGCAAGAGAACTATAACTAGAAGTGGAACCTAAAGATTTGGCTGAATTGCTGCATTCTGATGATAAAATTTGAATAGGTACAGATTCCTTTTTATAGATGAACAAAGAAAGTGGTTTCTTGGGATGGAAATTTCTCCTGGTGAAGATGCTCTGGACATCGTTGAAATGACAATAAAGAACATTACAGAACTTTAAATGATAGATGAGTGGCAATTTTTGAGAGGATTGACTCCAATCTTGAAATAAGTTCCACTATGGTAAAACATTATCAAATAGCATTGAATGCTGCAGAGAAATGTTTCCTGAAAGGAAGAGGTAAGTATTATCAGAAATTTAATGTTTGCCTTATTTTAAAAATTGTCACAGCCACCCCAACTGTCAGCAGCAATCCTCACTCTGATGACTCCCCAGCCATCAAAATGAAAGCAAGACCATCCATCAGTGAAAATGTTATAACTCATGGAAGTCTGAGATGATCACTAGCATTTGGAGCAGTAGTATATTTTTAATTAAAATATTTTTTTTTTAGACTTTGTACACTTAAACTACATTTTGCACACTCAGTAGACCACAGTATTGTGTAAATACAATTTTTATATGCACTAGGGAAACAAAAATTCACATGACATGTATTATTGTGATATTTACTTTTATTGCACTGGTCTGGAACAGAACCCATAATATATCTGAGGTATGTCTACACTTAATAATTTGGAGATATACTTAGGGAGTAAGAAAAAAGATTATAGGTCTCCAATTTAATGTGAAAAGTTGTCAGAAGTCATAAGATTTTTTAGTAAATGGAGTTTGAGTAGTTAAAGCCATCAGTGCCAAAGTAATTTTATACACTTGACCCTTGAACAAGTGTTTGGACTACAAAATCCACTTATATGCATTTCTTTTTTAATATATCCCTCCTGCTTCCCCTTCCACCTATTCATCTTTTCTTTTTTCTTTCTTTTTTTTTTTTAACTTATTTATTTATTTATTTATTTTAGAGACAGAGTCTCACTTTCTCCCCTGTGGTAGAGTGCCGTGACATTATAGCTCACAGCAACCTTCAGCTCTTGGGCTTAGGTGATTCTCTTGCCTCAGCTTCCCAAGTAGCTGAGACTACAGGCACCCACAACAATGCCTGGCTATTTTTTGTTGTTGTTGTTGCAGTTTTTGGCAGGGGCCAGGTTTTAACCCACCACCCCTCGGTATATGGGGCCAGCACCCTACTCACTGAGCCCCAGGAAGCCACCCCCTATTCCTCTTTTCCTGCCTCTTCCCTTCTGAGATTATGAGACCAACCCCTCCCTATCCTCCAGCCTATCCAACATGATGATGAGAAGGGATGAAGATGAACAACTTTATGGTGATCCATTTCCATTTAATTAATAGTAAATACATTTTCTCTTTCTTACAGTTGTGTTAAGAACATTTTGTTCTTTCTAAATTACTTTATTACAGGAATGCAGTGTGAAATACGTGTAATATACAGAATATGTGTTAATTGACTATTTATATTACATATCACTGAGGCTCCTGGTCAACAGGAAGCTGTTAGTAGTTAAGCATTAGTGAAGTCAAAAGTCATAAGTCGATTTTTGACTGTGGAGGAGGTCATTGCCCTTAACCTCTGTGTTATTCAAGGGTCAACTTTATATTTTCTATTTGAAACACGATAGGGCAATATGAAATTCTCAGCACAAAAGGGGAAACTGAAGAGTGGAAAGCATAAAGATCCTTTTTATTTTACCAACCATATGATTAAAAAGAACAAGCAAACCTTATCTTCAGTGCATTAAAGGAAAGGTCATTGAGCAACTTTTCATTTTCTTCTTTGCATTTTCCTTGCGTTACAAGTGTCAGTTCCAGGCAAGGGCCTATCACTTGTTATTTCATTTTTTTTTCTCTCTCTCTTTCAAGATACTCCAAAATCTAAAAATATCATTTTTTTTTTCACTTGGTTATTTCTCAAAAAGACACCTTTCTACCCTTTTACCCTTCTACCTTACTTTGTATCCTGTGGACATATTTTTGCTATGTGATTTTTTAGTTATAGTTGTTCGTTTGGAAGAGGGTTAATATCAATTCCTGACCCTGTGAAATAGGGGTGAGCCAGAAAGCAACGTGCCTTGATATGAGATACAGTAAATTCAACTGGAGAAAGCCAAAGAAATTCAATCTTTGGCAGTTGCAGACTTATCAGCTTGCAAACTACTGATCATATTATAAATCATTAACATGCTTATATTGACACTGTAATTTATTTAAATGAAAAATTTTGCTATAAGCTGAGCTGAATCTGTTTCAATTCTGAGTACAATTTTAGAATATACAGATGTGACACACTTTGAGCAAGAATCATGCAGCTTAAAATGTTTTTAAAATAAAGAGCTGGATCTTTATGAAGAAGACTAATCATTATCTATTCATTTCTCATTGTGTTTCTTAGCTACACTGTGAAACTAAAAAAGTGAGGGAAAAATATACAAAGATATAATTATTAGTATCATATTTCTCAAGCATTTGTGAATTTAAGGTACAATAATGTCAAAATAACATAGGCTCAACCTAGACTTATAATTTAAGCCTTTTCCTCCCCTCACTGTATTCTTGTTTCTGATAGCATCAAACATTAATTTCTAAATTCTCCAATGCTGCCTGGATATATTATTATGCTTATAAGTTTAATTCTGTAATTAATAACCTTCGTAAACATAAAAGCAAATATAAATATGCACACATTTCTATATATAGTTAATGAGGCAGAATATATAGATAATTCATAATTATTAGTATTTTGGGAGGGTCTTTAAGTGGAAATTATCACAACACTTTATTTTGTGATAATAAAGTGTGAGGGAATAGAACTTATTATATTAAGATGGTGTCTAAGAGAAGGAAATAATGTATTATTTCATACTATATAAAAAATTGTTGTGAGTTCTAGGAGACAAAACTAGAAGAAATGGGTTTAAAAATAAGCTAAACTGGCTCTGGCCATGTAGTGTATGGAAAAAGTAGTCAGCCTCTGGCCTATTCGTTTTACAGGAAACAAAACGAATGAGTGGAGGAAAGGAAGATCAGTCCTCCACTTGAATTGCCAACAGCAGCTGGCAGGAAAATTGGAGCGCCACCAATTTCTAGCATAGGTTAGCTCTTTGTTTCAGCCAATATGGGCCATTACTGAAATCTTGAGATGCACAAAAATCAAGTAACATAAAATCTGCAAGGATGTAGACAAATGATGTCCTCCCAGCAACACTGATAAGCAGACCAAGTTGAAACTTACATGGGCAAATCAGAAAGGATGCTGTCAACTGTGATTCTCAGATGTGCAATAATGGACCAAAACACAATCTGTCTCAAAACTTTTGTAGAGACCCAAATACCATTGGTCTGCCAAATCAGAGTGCTGACACTTGTTTTGGTGGAGAAGGGGTGGGATGGAATGTCATCTTCATTCTCTACTTCCTTGAAACCACTGGGCAAAGGGGTTCCCTTGGTGTTTGACTGTAGGACAGTAGATATTTCCAAAATTAGTTTTCTGTTCTCTAGATCCTTCAGAAAACAGGTTTTGTCAGAAATTTATGTTTTTGGCTTTGCTTGTTGGAGGTTATGTGTTGAAATCTTCTGTAGCATCTTCTGTAAGATACATGAAACAGTAAAGAAAGGGACCCACTGTCTCATTAAGTACCACAGTCCCTAGGCAGTCCACCTTCCTGTTTCCATCTTTCAGAGACTTCTGTACTTCATTAAGTACAGGGTTTTAAACCATACTAGGGACAAACTTGGGGAAATGAGTCTACTCTATTTTGCCTAAAAATAGAAGTACACATCTTTCCTTTTGTTATGTTCATAATGTTGTAGCTGTTTTCCTTTCACGTCTTTTAGAAATGAAGATTTCTAAAATAACTTCTTTTTGTGTGGTAATGTAATTTGAGTATGTACCTGAGAATTATAGATAATAGAGTACTACCCATAGTTGAGGATCCGTATTCTCTTTTTCCTGTGGGGAACTACCGTCAAAATTACACTGTAATAATTCAGACAATAAGGAACTTAACCAATATGTCATATGGTTGATAGTTACGAAGCCTAGATTTTAAACCAGGCTTGTATTACTCCAGAATTTTAAATGTTTTTAATTTATCCATTACACTCCATTCTTTGTCAAATGGAATTATTTCTTTGCATTTCATTGCTGCTACCTTATGAGTTCTTTAATGAAGGAAGAATCAGTCTTAATATTTTATATCTAGTGCTTAATGCAGTCTCAGGATTTAATAGAATTATTTCTTAAATAGGTACTAATTTGAGCCCCCTTTTAAAAAAATTACAAAAACTTCTTAAGGAGATCAAAGTGTACATTGAAAAATAATATAATATGAATAATTTTCTGTGAAAAGGACTTCTTCCATATGAGAAAGAAACAGAACTTCAAGATTTCTATAAAGAAAAGGGGAAAAATGAAATAAATGTAAAATAGGGCAACTTAACCTAAGACTACACGTGGTAGAACATGAAGGGAATTATTAAATCATCTTTCAGCTTTATCTACAGGGAGTCATCAGTTAAAAATGCCAGATGAAGGGTTTGTGATGGAGAACACTTGCTGGATCAAAACCAAGTAGGAAAGGTAAGCTTATGATTTGTGACAAATATTTATCATGTACTTTTCAACTTAAAGGAAAAGAATAAAAAAATCCTAAATAAATCCAGATTTCCAAAGCTTTGTTTTTCACATAAACAAATATATCTAGAGACAAAGAAAGGTCTAATATCCAGGACAGCTTTTGTTGGTTTCTTTTAATTTTTTTCTTAACTTTTCTTCAATTAGAGGAAGATAGATAGCTATAGTTGAACTTGTTAAAACCTATGTTTGCAGCTAAGCAAGAAACAGTGAAAACTTAATTTTCTTTGACCATTCCCTGAAGAGCATATGAACAAAAGATTAAGATATTCTTCAAGTGTGGTTCTTCATAAAAATTATTTCATGAACTAGATGAAAGAAAAAGGATGGTAAACGTTAGTTCTGAAAATAATAGTAAATATCTGATATACCTAGGTAGTAATTTTCTTCTGGAAAATTCAGTCATGGACAACAGGGAGAGAACATTACATAAATGAGATAACTGAAGCCAAAAAATTAATGTTCTTTGATGTTCAGAATATATAATGTGATGAAAATAAAATTGCCCTAAAATTATTTTTATAAATTTCACATACATGTATAGAATAAATAATTCTATATTTATTTTCAAGTTTAAAATTTGTTTGTTTGTTCTAACTATTACAAATATATTTATTTGATATTATAAATAAGTGTTTTTACGTTTACAGAGTAAACAAGGATTCTAGCTAGGCAAGATATAAACTATTTATCTCAGTTGTGGAAATTGGTATCACCCCTTTTCTCAACCAATTGTACGTGGGGCCTGAGACACACAAGAGGAGGGATGACTTTAACCATAACCACAATAATGGCTTTTACACAATAGAGGCATATCTGAACTCTGGGGAAAGGGAATAATCAAAAGAGGATGAAGTATGGAAAGAAACAGCCTAGTTCAAGTAAGAGACACGTTTTTCAGCACAAAGGGAGGAAAAACAAAGACTACAGCTGGGAGCCAGACTTGATACATAGGTCTGAGAGTCAGAAAGGAGAAAGGTTTTAGCTACAGAGTGACAGAAGTTTGAACCCCCCAAAACTCAACTCCTCTGAAAGGGAGTATGCTTGTCAATTAAGAGGTCACATTTGACTCATTTTACTTTGCTGTAATTTTTAATCTATTCTTCTGTCCTTTTAAGGAAATAGGTGAAGAAAGGGTGGTAGAGATGGCTAGAAATAGCGATCATAATGTGCATTCACAATATCTTAATTTATTCATTTTGCCAGAACAAATATAATCTTAGTTATTTCTCATTGGAAGTACTATTATTTTTTAAAAAAATCATTAGGTGCTAAACTGAAAGTTTTTAGAGTTGAGTGACTATAAAAGTTTAATGTTTTTGTTTTATTTGGCAATTCTCAAGTTTGACTTTTAAATACATGACCTATATAATCAATGTTTTCTGGGAACATAGTTACATTTGTGATTTTTCACAATATCATAATAATAAAACATCAAACACCCTGTTGAAATTTCTAACTTTTAAGATTTTATATGTCATCAAAAAGTATTTTCGAAGACAAAAAATTTTCAATCATTAGATCTGTAACTAGCGCCAAATTTGTCAATTTTAAAACTAAAATATATCTAACTAAGAAAAGGATTATAGAAACACATTGTGTTTATATTAATTTCTCCTGTTTTGGAAGGATAGCATTGATGTTAAATATTTTAATTATGAAATATTTTCCAAATTTCAAGAACATTTAAATTTAAATTTGCCACTAGTAATTTAGAGTAAAAGTGTGAGTGTCTATGAAAAAAAGTGTGTGTTTTATTCTGCTGAGACTGGGATTACAAAGCTGCACTCTTTTGTAAACATAGGTGTGCCTATGACATCTTGCAGGAAAGACAGCATAGTTAAAACAGATAATTCAATTAGGTTAAATGTTTTGGTAAAGCAAAGACTGTGTAATTTGATGAAGAATTCTTGCAAAATGGATGAAGGATACCCCACAAAATAATTTTCATCAAATTTCATGCAACTGGACCATATTTAAACAAGTACTTGTGTTTGCCAATTAATTACTCTCAAAAACTATTCAGCACATATCATGGTGATACGGGATTTTTGACTTTGGATTTCCAGTCTCTTAGTCTTGACAATTCGATGAATGAATAGATGGACCACAGGATGAACAGTAAGTTAGATTTTATTTACAGAGGTATTATTATAGCTCTTACAAAGGGCCAAACCTTGCAGAACAGGATAAGATAAGTGTCACAGCTCTTACAAAGAGCCAAACCTCCTTGCAGGGCAGGATGTAAGTGTCACAGCTCTTACAAAGAGCGAAACCTCCTTACAGAGCAGGGTATAAGTGTTACAGTTCTTACAAAGAGCCGAACTTCCTCACAGAGCAGAGTATTATTGTTACAGCTCTTCCTCTTCTGCTCTCTTTCCCTCAACCATCTACGATGATCTGAAGTCTTGCTCTTCTGCTCTATCTTCCTTGATGATCTGTGATGATCTGCCCCCAGGCTCTCTGCTCAGGGGTTTATGTAGGGGTGGTAGTCGTCCAATGAGCTGAAAGCTGAGCTGATTGGTCTATTTTCTCCTAAAAAGAGCAGTATTGAAAATGGACCAATCAGGGATGCACTGGAGGAATCGCCAGTGTTATCCCCTCATCCCCCTCATCGGCTGGTAGTCTTTGTTACTGGAGCCTCTGGTGGGAGAGGAAAGCTTCCCCTTTTGCTCCAGCCTGCTGGTTTCTGTGCCAGCTGCTGCCAAAGCAGAGCCAGCAGGTCCTCTAGCGCCTCTACTGGAGCCTCTGGTGGGGAAGGGAAGCGTCCCACCACTTGCTCCAACCTGCTGGTTCCTTTGCCGGCTGCTACCATGAAGACAGAGGTGGCAGGTCCCCAAGCCACTTTTCCGGTATCATTGGTTCCTTTCAACACACGTGCTTATTGATAAAAATGAGAGGAAGCAAAGAAATAAAAATAAGGTTGTATTAATGGAGTGGAGTCATATACACTAACATGAGTATAGCAGAGTCAAATTTGAGGGGGCTGGCAATTATATCTACAGGATACCCAGAGTCTGCTTTAGGGATTTCAGTCTTCATCCTGATACCGCAATTTTGTTTTCAGAAGGGCCTTGGTCTGGGTGATTCGAATGAAGCCACCGACCACAGATGAGTGGTGAGACAGGATTTATTTTACAGAAAAGAATATAAAAAACATGAAAGTTCCTGGCAAAGATTAAACAAACCAAATGAGGAAGTAGGGTGGGGGGAGAGCTCTCTCTCTCCCTCTCTGTCTCTCTCTGGGCTCTTTGTCTAGGGGTATCCCTGGACATATATATACATATAAATGACTTACATATATAAGTGTATGTGTATATATACATATATATATACACATACATAAATGGCTTCATTGGTCCTCCATAGTTACATTTAGTGGGACTCAGTAACAAATGAATGGCTACAATCCCTTTCATTCCCAGGCCTAAGAAACCTACAGAAAACTGACCAGGCCTAGGAAACTGACCTGAAATTGACCGGGCCTAGGTATTGGCAGTTCCCATTCAGCCCCAAGTGCAAGGGGAGGGAGACCTAAAGTGCTGGAGTCTCCCCAGTAGTTGTCTGGCCCCTCTGGCTACTGGAGCCTCCTGTGGGATCCCCCTGCCTACCCTCCAGCCCACTGGTTTCTCTGGCGGCTGCCACTGCACCAACACCACCAAGGCGGAGGTGGCAAGTCTGCCCCTCAGCTCCACCAAGCTGGCTGGGGAGCCACATGGCCTGTATCAATCCTCTTGAAGTGAAAGGTAACTATGCACTTTAAAGAAATAATACATAGGGCATGTTTTACCCTTAAGATTGTCTATAAGATAATTGTATTTCAATTGATTGGGTGGACTAAAATCCATTTGGGAAAGTTTTGAAAAATGAACAGGTATATTGCCTCTAAAGTTCTTTGAAGCACTAAAATTCCATAGTTCTATGATAATCCACTGAGGCTGTATAATCCAGTTTTCTGACATCCCGGTTGTACTTGTCATTTTTCATGTCTTGCCAGAAATGTAAAGCTTAGATAATCCAATGTATAACAGTGCTGGCCAAAAGATAATGTATCTTTTCATTTCTTTATTCACTGAGATCATTCTAGAATACACAAATGTTTGGCAATGCAAGTGATAAAAAACAGATATGTTGAGACTTCTATTGGTATGGATTAATTTTATCTGGTTTCCCCCCCTAAACTTAGCAGCCGCTTTTGACATCCCTCAAGTTAATCCATCAAGGTTAGAAAACGTATTGTGGCATATTCAAGCACTAAATCTTAATGGACTAAGAATAGCAGTGTTTCCAGGTCTTTTTGGAATTAACTACAACATACAGAGTGAGGTTTCTGTGGTGGTGTTTTGTTTCCTTTCAGACAGCAGTCCAGAAGAATTGTTTATCTGTTCCAAATTAGAAATCAGATGAACCATTTTTTATCATTCTTTCACATCATAGAGAAATTTAGTATTTTGAAAGATAAGTAAGTGAACAAGGAATTAAGTTTAATACAACACAATGAATTTGACTAACCATAGAATTAAATAAACCTATAATATATGGTGAGTAATAAAGGGATTTAATATGAGATGGTGGTTCGGTGGCTATGGGCTCCCTCAAAAAGTTACTCTCCAAAAACTGAAAAACTGAGAAAACAAGAGGAGAAACAATGTAGCAATGACCAATAAAAAATAAGTTTCTATACTTGGTACAAAAGTGAGGGCTTGATGATGTGTTTGCTTCAATCTTGCTCTCACATGGTAGGGAATTCTTGGCCATCTCCAAGTATCAGTGTACACAGGAAATATTAACTGCTTAACATACCAAGATCTCTCAGGTCCACTTAGAAAGGGACTAACATTCAACATAAAACCATCTAATGTTTAACAGTACCTACAATTTATGCAAGTCTTGGCATATATGATTTGTATTTAACAATATTTTCTTTCTTAAACCTATAACTGCAACTCTGTGGTAAGTATGCCTGCTATGTTTGAGGAATTCCCAGGAGCACTTGGAACATGTGCACTCTCCAATTATACCTTGTGTGGCTGAGTGAAAATTTGCATAAATGGGTATACCACAAATGCTACTTTGAGATTCCGAGGCTGATTGGGAGAAAATCAGTCATTCTTTATCTTTCATGGTTTAATGTCATAAAGCTTGAAAACTGAGATGTCTTAATCTAACCAACTTTTCAACACTACTTTCACCATTAAACATCTGCAAAACTACTCTTGTAACCACAATATTTTATGTGCATACATACATAAAATGTATATGAACATATGTATTTACATATATATATGCACACACACACATATATATATATATGTATAATTTATTTTCAAGAATTTTCTTAGATTGCAGTGCTCCAGGTCTCTAGAGTTTTAGAAGAGTTTTTAAATGCCACTAATACAAATATACTACATCCTAAAGATCAAGCTTTATCATTGAATCAAAAGTCAGGTTAAGTCTCTGTCCCATCCCTCTCTGTGAAACTCACAAGAAACCTTTTTTGTTTTCAAGTGCATTTTATATTCAAAAAAGATTTTCCCCTAAAGGTTAACAAACCTGGGAGTGAATTTAGGCAAGATTGGGTTGAACTCATCCTGAGTATTCAGCGATTTCTTCCAATAACAAATTGGGACCTGGAAATCTACATTATGTGGTTACCCCCTGTTAAAATTCCAGTTGCTGATTGATTTAAAACCTGGAAGACTTCAGTGAAAGATTTGCTCTATGTGTTTGGACAAATCTCCTCTAGGAAAGATATAATTTAAATCAAATCATTTCACATGATGATTGAAACCACTACTCAGGAAGACTCGTAATCAATGCTTAAGTGAAAAAATGACTATGTATAGCGTGATGTAACTTCATATACTTTTTCCATAATTCAGATGTAGATGTTTTACATTAGAAGATAAGGACTTTGTGAAGCTGTGATTATGTTGTTTTGCATTACATCTGTCATTATAGTGAAAACATTTGGTGGGTTTAGACACGCCCAAGGTGCATCCACTCATCTCTTAGTGCTTATGAGGTACCAGTATACAAATGGATGGTTACAAAGATGATTACATTTTATTCTTTATTTCTCCTCACAGATTCTTGGGTAACAGAGGGCAGTGTGTACACTCATTATTCTTATTTCTTTTATATGGTTGTTATATAATAAATGTGATTGAGATGAATCTTTTGCTTTTCTTTGCATTACTAAGTGTCTATAATTGAAACAATTTTCACATCTATAGTTTTTAGATGTTTATTTTTAATTTTCAGTGAAAGTCTGTTACTCTTTAAAAAACAATATATATGAAAGCACAGATTTGGTTGTGTGCCTAGGTGGTTACATGGCTCTTAGCACATAGTAGTTGTTAGATACATATTTAATGGGTAAATTGAATATATATATTCTAATACTTCCTTTTTTCATAACTCCCCATCTGTAAATAAATGCCATTACGATGTCTCAATATATTTGTAGAGCATATTTTAGCTTCTAATGTGGTTCTGAAAATATTATCCTACAGGCTAAGGGCCTGTTTTTCACTACAGTATCATTCAAAGACTGAATCTTATTAGTAGCTCAATTGATAACCTTTAAAAAGGTAAAACTTAAGATATTCCATCAAATGGTTCTCTAAATATGTTATTTGTCAATGACTGTTATACTGTAGATATTGGCCTCTCAAAATTTTTATTTAACTTGTGCCTCAAACTTTTTAAAAAAGTATTGAAAGATATCTTTCTTAATTTAAAAAAAGCTTCGGTATGAGATTGTCTTTCCTCAGTCTCAAAGGAGATGAATTATAAATCATATAATTACATTAAAGTTGTACACACATATATGGCTTGGTATGCAGAAAAATATTTCTAGCACAATGTTGATAGGAATTACCTCTGGGAATCAGCTCTACTAAAACATGTCCTTCAAATATTATAGATTTGTGTAAAGTATGAAATGTAAGAACATTTTATGATGATGGGCATCACAAAAATATGTTTTAAAGAGGACAAAACTTGAAACAGTAGTTCTTCATGATAATGCATATTTTAACCATTTGTTGTAGAACAAAGAAATTACACAAAACCCCCCAAATCCCCAAGGTTTTTGTCATTAAAATTTACCTAAAAAAGGGTTAAAATTTTTTAAAATAGCAACTAAATCATTACCTTTCAGAAAACCAGGATGTAATTAATATTTCCAAAGATAGTCGAGTAAGACATATTACTAACTTTAATCTTTGAATGTCAAAGAATAGTGACATAAATATGAAACCTATTTTGAAACTATTGTTTCAAAAACTATTTATTCAAAAATAAATGAAACAGCCAAATATGTGCTGTCTTTTGTACACTTACATAGAGAGGCTATTTAAATGCAATCTAAAAAGAACTATGTGAAGTGTAATTTCACCTATAAGTGAATCAATTTAATCAAGCTTGACTGTTTATTTAACATGGCCTTCACGATAATGTTCCATGAAATTCTGAAATATTGCATACTTGTTTGACTAAACTAATCACAGCAGTCAATGAAAAAGATTACCTTCAGTAAAGTTTCTCAAAAAATTGCAAATAACTTATGTAGAGAGAGAGAGAAAGTGAGAGCACATGAAAGAACCAAGAGTGTGGCAATAAAACTTTTGAATGAAAATTAGTAATGGAACTGATGAAGGCTTAAAGGCTAATTTTTTTTTAAAGGCTAATTTTATTAGGAAAATATTCACCACTTCATCTGAAAGACACACATGCTTCACTAATTTAGTTCACCTGAACAGATATTTGCACTTCAGTTGAAATTTTACATTGTTCATTTCACACGTAAGACTTAAATCTTTTTGTTCAGGGGCCTACCTAGGTGAGATATTGATACCCTTTTTTGAATAAGAATAAGAATGTATACGTTCATTTCTAAACAACACAGCAAAGATTCTTTGGCTATCTCATTTACAAAACCTAAAGCTAAATTTCATCACAGTGTTTGTTTTTTGTTTGTTTGTTTGTTTTATCCTCATGACCAAACTATGAGGATGGTATTTTTATTTTACAGATTCAGAAACATATCCAAAGTCTTGCTGCTTCAACATAGATGGTATTTGAACCTTGGCAGTGGTCTGGCTCCATAGCACAATAACTAAACTATCACATTATCAAGGTGCTATAGAATTATTTGTAATATACTGGAATATCTTCTCTTAGACCCCCCCAAACACATTAGTGTTTATAATGTGAATATTTGCATAGTATAAATAGCAGAGTCTTCCTCATGTACTTTCCTAACCTTTCCCCTTCAAGTTATTCAGTCTCTTGAAGTTTATAGTTATCACGGCTTATTTCTTAACAGTTTAATGACCCTAACATGCATCTTTAGACATCATTTTTTAGTCCAGTTCATCATTATTGTGTGGCGTCTCTGTTGTTCTACATACCCCTATCTATTCCTTTCTTTTAGTTACTGTCATGGTCGTGAATTGCTTAATGACAGGGCTATATTCTGAAATAAGTTTTTAGGTGATTTTAAAATTCTTTTTACTTTTGCAAATCTAATATTTAAAAATTCAATGGCAGATGGTCTTATTCCATGCAGAATGTTGAAAAGGAGGGGAGCTTTGTTAAGCAGCTTGAAATTTAAGGAAAGGTAAGACTCTCCTTAAGTCTTGGAGATGGAGAATGTTGGCCCCCTTTTGGCAGAGTTTAGAAGGAAGATTGTTCCAGGATTGTAAGAAAGACACAGGTAAAATTTTCATTGAGGGGTTCAAGTGTAGTAGAAATGATTGTTAGAGTAGAAACTCTGGCAGCAATAAACATGGGAACTTTTAAATAACAATAAAAGTAACTGAGTGTTCAAAAGAAAAACTGATTAGCAATATTAGTTTATAGCACATGTAAAGTAAAATATATGAAATAATAGCATAAAAAAGAATTTAAAGTACACTGTTAATAAACTTGCTTGTTCCTTCATAAAATACTTAATGTAATATTATTTGAAGTTAGACTGTGACTAAAGTTAAATACTATTAACCCAAAGGTGACTGAAAATGAAAATGATAGCTAAACATAGTCATAGTATTGTAGATAGCATAAAATCATCAAAAAAACTAAATTAATTTAAAAGTAGGCACATAAATGGACAAAAGGAATGAGAAGAATTGAACCAAGGAGAAAACTAATATCAGGTTGTAGATTTAAATCCAGTTATATTAAAAATTACATAAACAAAAGACATATACACATAATGATGAAATTAAATATATATATACATGTATATAAAATATATATATATACATATATAAAATATATATATATATCAAATAGCAAGACCCAACTATATGGTACCCATGAAAGACCAATTTTATAAATAAAGATATAAATAAGTCCAAGTAAAAGGTAGAAAAATCATATACATTGCAAACCTGAGCAGAAAAATTTGGTAGCTACATTAGTGTAAGATGAAATAGACTTCAGGACACATAATATTAGCAGAAATGAAAAGAGAGAATGCATAATAATAAAAAGGTCATTTGTCCAAAAGACACAATGCTGAATATATTTTCCTAATAATAGAATTTCAAAATTACATAAGCAAAACTGACAGAAGAAATAGACAGGTCAATAATTTGAGATCAATAAGAATTCTTTTCTTTTCTCTCTCTCTCTCTCTCTCTTTTTTTTTTTTTTGAGACAGAGTCTCACTATGTCACCCTTTGTAGAGTGCTATGGTGTCACAGCTCATAGCAACCTCAAATTCTTGGTCTTAAGCAGTTCTCTTGCCTCAGCCTCCCAGGTAGCTGGGACTACAGGTGTCCGCCACACACTCAGCTATTTTATGTTGCTGCTGTTGTTGTTGTTGCAGCTGTCATTGTTGAGTTTAGCTGGCCCAGGCTGGGTTTGAACCTGCCAGCTTTGGTGTATGTGGCCAGAGCCCTACTCACTAAGCTATGGGTGCCGTCCTAGACTGAATTTTTGTGTCCCCTTCAAATTCATCTTTTGAAGTTCTGATTCCTAGCATGACAGCATTTAGAGGAGGGAGCCTGTAGAAAGTAATAAGGTTTAGAAAAGGTCAATAAGATTGGTGTCCCCATTTTTGGGTAGGGCTCTTATGTGAAAAAGAAACAAGAGATCGTTTCCACTTTTTTTAATATGTAAGGACTTTGCAATGAGGCAGTCATTTGCACACCAGGAAGAAGATCTTCATGAGATGACAAATCTGTCAGCACTTGATCTTAGAATTCTCAACCTCCAGAACTGTAAGAAATAAGTGCTCATTATTTAAGCTACCAAGTCTATGCTAGTTTGTTATAGTACCCCAGGATGAAGAAGATGAAGAGAGTATGCATGAAACAGTCACTAAGAGAACCAAAACTCAACATATTTAAAAAGATTGAAATGATAACTATGTATTCGTATGACCACATTCAAATTTAACTGGACATCAATAACACAAACTATTTAGAAAATATTGAAATATTTTGAAATTACAAATTATACTTATGAATAGCCATCAGGTCATAAGAGAAATTAGAAAACATTTTGTAAAATGAAAATGAAAACACAACATAGAAAATTTTATAGCATAAAGATAAAGTAATATTCTGAGAAAATTTAAAACATTAAGTTTTACATTAGAAAATAAGACAGTTCTCAAATCAATGATCTTTTGACCTAATCTATTACTGTAAGAAATAATAATTGAAAAAGAATATTAAATCCATGTAAGTCATAAATAAGGTCACCATAAATACAGAAGCTAATAGCAGAAATCAATAAAATTGAATAGACAAAAATGGAGAGCAAAACAAAGTAGTTGAAGTTGGTTATTTAAAAACATCAATGAAATAGAAAGCTAGACGTTACTACCCAATATATAGATGACAGAAGGTACATCATTGTTAATCCTAAAGATATTTAAAAAGTAAATACATAACAATAAAATCAATTTCATACCAATAAATTTAACAGCTTTGATATAATTGGAAAATTCCTTAAAATAAATAACCAATGCATCCAGAATAAACAGATAACTAAGAACATTTCTGAATATATTCTTATGCTTATTAAATAAATGTAATTTGTCATTGAATACCTTGCTATATACAAACACACAAAACAGGCTTAGATAACTTCAATGATAAATTCTTGCAAACATTTAAAAAACAAATTATACAAGAACTATACAAATTTTTCTAGGAATTACCATATATCAAAGCATTTCCTAAGTCATTTTTGTTACCAGTATTACTCCAACAGCAAAATCACTTACGGGCATTATAGGAGAATAAATCTGCAAAGTCATTTACTTGTTCAACACAGATGCAAACAATAATAAAAAACAATAGCAAATTTAAAACAACAGTATATAAAAAGGATAATAAATGCATTATTACTAATTAGTAATAATCTTAGGAAGGTAAATTTGATTCAACATTGAATAATAAAACTAATGGCAACAAGCTAACAGGGTAATATAATTTACCATTCTGAGAACTAAATGAGGACGGTAGAGCAAGATGACGAGACTGGGGAAAGAAAGAGAAGTGTGCAGTGAGGTGGCGGCGTATAGGAGACAGCGTGTGATCCAGAGAGGTGGAATCTCATACACTAGTTTTAATGAGGAGGGTAGAGCAAGATGACGAGACTAGTTTTAATTTCCTTTACCTATTCTTATTTTATTAGTATCATTTTCTTTTTTCCCTGAGAGCTGAGGTGACACAGCTCTTTTTGCTGAGAGGTGGAGTGGTCTATCAGGGAATGAGGCAGTATTCTGTCTTAAGAAGGTCAAGAGATCGTGGTCTAGGGAGCTTCTCTACCTTTGGCCCTGGGAAGAAATTATTGGCAAATCCACACTACAGAATTTTTGTATTTTTTTATTCTTATTTAATTTTTCCTTCTTATTTTTCATTTTTGCTCTTTCCTTTCTCTTCCTATTTTTGGTAGAGGAAGAATCTGGCTTTGCTCAGGATGATAAGGAGCTCCTGATTTTGAGGAACCCACTCATCCCAGCCCCTCAGAATCCTTGAGTTACAGGCAAGGCCTTAACATTATGTCAATCAATACCATTTCTTCTATCACTGTCATTCTCTTTCTGTCCATCTGTTCTTTAATTTTTTTCTTTCATCTCCCTTGCATTTTTCCTTTTCTTTTTTTCCTCTTTTCTGTTTTTTCTTTTTTTCTTTCTTTTTCTCTTCTTTCTCCCTATTTCCTCTTTACCCTTCTCTTCCTTCTGGCCTTATACCAAGAGGTCACTTCAACGCTTAAGCTCTGATACAAGGTAATTTGAAGCAAAGGAGGAAGTGAGAAAGAAAAAGGAGGACAAAGAGATGAACAAGAAGAAAGCATACATGAGGAGGAACCAACACAAATATTTGGGCAACATGAAAAACCTAAACAGAGCAAGTCCTCCAGGGGACCATGAGGCGGCTACTACAGAAGACTTTATAAAGAATTAATGGAGTTCAGTCAAAGCTCTTTCTTAGATGAAGCAGCTTCAGAAAGGGCCAAGGTCATGAGTAGAGGAGTGTAATTTTTTTTTTTTCAGGAAATAGTGTGATATTTCCCGTGTGATGCTGGGTGGTCAAGTGAGTGAATTTTCATGTGGCTGGGTGGGTTTTTGCCTCTTTTTTCTCTTGCCCCATTTCTGATGCCTTCTCTGGATTTGGCTAGAATAGTTGAGGTAGCCAGCTGTACCTTTTCTGCCTTCTGCTTGGGAAACCAGCTGGTGTTCTTTGGTTTGCTTTGTCCAAGCACTAGGCCTGTGCTGTCCAATATAGTTACCACATGTGGCTATTTAAATTTAAGTCAATTAAAATCACATAAAATTAAAAATTCATACCACACTTGCACTAATCACATTTTGAGAGCTCAGTCACCACGTGTGTGGCTTGTGGCTGCTGTATTGAGTGAGCTGAGGCCATTTCCTGCTATTGGAGAGTGCTGCTCTAGAGAACTAAACTGGCTTAGGAACTCATAGCCTAGGCTGTGCTGGGATGAACTTTGTCTCCCTGAGCTGGGGGTAAATGGGGGGAGGGCTGATGAGGACAATCAGTGTAAGTTTTCAAGCAAACTGTAATTTTTTTAGCATATCATAATGTGGCTCTGTGGTTCTGAGTGTAGTAAGATTTTTTTATAATGGACAGGCTCTAGCTGAGACTTCTCTATCTCTTCTCTTATCTTCTTCTCTAGCAAGTAACTTGGGGGGAAATAATGTTACTGCTGCATACTTACATAATTCAGGACGTTTATCAAAGATTCCTTGGCTAATGTTCCTAAATTTTTTATTGTTTATGTTCACATGAGTCATACTTTTTATGTATACAAATTCCTCAGAATGACAGTAGTATATTACTATTATTAATATAATTATTATATCTGGTCTTTATAAAGTTCAGTTATCACCATCAGAGTCTAGTTAACTCATTCCTCATATCATCTGGAATTCTTCTATCCTATTTTGCTGATTCTCAAACATCTATTTCCAGTTTAAAAACCATGCTAATGGCTCGGAAGAATCAACATTGTTAAAATGTCTATACTTCCCAAAGCAATCTACCGATTCAATGCCATCCCTATTAAAATACTAACATCGTACTTTCAAGATTTGGAAAAAATTATTCTGCATTTTCTATGGAACCAAAATAACCCCCTATAGCTAAGGCAATTCTTAGTAATAAAAACAAAGCCAGGGGCATCACTATACCAGATTTCAGGCAGTACTAAAAAGCCATAGTGGTCAAGGCAACATGGTACTGGCACAAAAATAGAGACATAGACATTTGGAATCAAATAGAAAACCAGGAAATGAAATTAACATCTTACAATCACCTAATCTTCGATAAACCAAACAAGAACATACCTTGGGAGAAAGACTCCCTATTCAATAAATGGTGCTGGGAGAACTGGATATCTACATGTAAAAGACTGAAACTGGACCCACACCTTTTCCCACTCAAAAAAATTGATTCAAGATGGATAAAGGACTTAAATTTAAGGCATAAAACAATAAAAATCCTCAAAGAAAGTATAGGAAAAACACCGGAAGATATTGGCCTGGGGAAAGACGTCATAAAGATGACTGCCATGGGAATTGCAACAACAAGAATAAACAAATGTGACTTAAACTGAAAAGCTTCTGTACAGCTAAGGAGACAACAACCAAAGCAAATAGACAATCTACACAATGGGAAAGGATATTCACATATTTTAAATCAGACAAAAGCTTGATAACTAGGATCTATAGAGAACTCAATACACATGAAAAAAAGCCAACAATCCATGGGCAAGAGACATAAATAGAACCTTCTGTAAAGAAGACAGAGGAATGGCGAACAAACATATGAAAAAATGCTCATCATCCCTAATTTTTAGAGAAATGCAAATCAAAACTACCCTGAGATATCATCTAACCCCAGCAAGAATGGCCCACATCACTAAATCTCAAAACTGCAGATGCTGGCAAGGATATGGAGAGAAGGGAACACTTTTACACTGCTGGTGGGACTGCAAACTACTACAACCATTTTGGAAGGAAGTATGGAGAACCCTCAAAGAACTCAAGCTAGACTTCCCATTTGATCCTGCAATCCCATTACTGAGAATCTACCCAGAAGGAAAAGAATTCTTTTATCATAAGGACACTTGCACTAGACTGTTTATTGCAGCTCAGTTTACAATCGCCAAAATGTGAAAACAACCTAAATGTCCACCAACCCAGGAATGGATTAACAAGCTGTATATGTATACCATGGAATACTATTCAGCCATTAAAGAAATGGAGACTTTACAGCCTTTGCATTAACATGGATGGAAGTGGAACACATTCTTAGTAAAGCATCATAAGAATGGAGAAGCATGAATACTATGTACTCAATTTTGATATGAAGACAATTAATGACAAGGGGAGGGGGTGAGCAGAGAGAGGAAGAAGGAGGGAGGAGTGGGGAAGGGATTAGCAGAGAGAGTGTCAGAGGGAGGGGGGTGGGGTCTTGGTGTGTGCCACACCTTTTGGAGGCAAGACGCGATTGTAAGAGGGACTTTACCTAACAAATGCAATCAGTGAAACCTGGTTTCTTGTACCTTCAATGAATCCCCAACAATAAATTTAAAAAACAAAACAAAACATATTTTTCATGAAATGTCTTTTTCACTCTACTACTCAAAATTCTGATGTGAGCTTTCTACTCTAACTCTATTAGCTTTGTTCGTCCTCTTTCTTGATAGAAAGTGCTCGCTGAATTTTATATTCTAGCTTAAAACTCACTTCTTTACTCTTAGTTTTCAGCAGATCAATTTTTTATTTGCTACTTTGCATATACTTCGCTTGTTAGTATTTTAAGGTTTGGTGTTGCTGTTTTGTCTCTTGGGGTTGACTGTAAACATCTTGATGGATGGAACTGGGTTATCTAGCTGTTCCACTTTTTCTAAAGTTTTTAGTATTTAACCAACAATTGGTATTTGATGTATGTTAAGAAAGTCACTGATTAATTGATGCAAGCTTTCAGTCACTAAGAAATGCATGACTGTATTTTAGAAAACATTTCTGTGGAACAGCTACTCATCCATCATACTTATTTTTCTCTTGGTAAGTTCAAATGTAAATGTTTTGCTACTATTAGCATATATACCTGCACAGTATCCCTTATGAGTTTCCTTTGCTACGGGCTTTTTCCCATATCTGTCATTATGCTTGCATTGTTCATTCTAATGCATAATGGAAAATCTGTGTGCGCTGTGAGCAGTGACATAATGTATCCTTCAGGGTGATAAGTTGTGTTTCATGTAATGTCTATTCCTCTCTCAGAATTTACTCTGTTCTCAGTAGATGTGTTTCAAATTAATAGAGCATTAGTCCCTAATCAAGGAAGTATTTAGGAAAATGCTTTTAATTAAAATGAAATATGGGAAGGAATAAATAGTCATGGACTTTTCTGTGTTAATTTGACATAATACATTACCCATGTATCTCTGTGCATTATCAAAGATTAGACCATTGGTATTTTTGTAACCCAATATGTATAAAAATTAAAGCAAATGGAAAGAAGCAGATTTAATAGAACATTAAAAAATAAAAGCTTAAAATCATAGAGGCTGTGATGGAAACCAAATCATAAAGTACATACTTGTCAAAACCCAAAGAAATTATACAATCAAGCTACCCAACGGCTTATAAGTGATGAACACTACATGATAGAAGCTTCATCAGCTGTTTTTGATTACAGGGACTGTGTGGGTACCCTTGGTAGTGTTATCATCTTTGCCATTAAGAAAGTCTTTCACAAGTGAGCTTCAAAGAGCAATGCTTATTTTTTTTCATTTATTTATTAAAATATCTTCATCCTATTTACAGAGCTCCAAAAGATGTATATTGCATCTTAGGCATGAAATATAAATGCCCAAGTTCTAACTTGAAAGATTTTATAGTTAATTCATACACATTAGCAAAAATTCACATAAGATGAAAAAAAGAGAAAGAAAGACTGAGATCTGCCAAGTAACACTTGTAAACACAGCTTTATAATCTTTCAGAATATAAGAATTGGCTACTCAGGAGGCTGAAACAGGAGGACTCATGACCCTGGGAGTTGGAGGTTGCAGTGAGCTGTGATCGAGACTCCACACTCCAATCTGAGTTTCAGAATGAAACCCTGCCTCACAAAAATGCATTCCATATATTGTATGATTCAGTATACTCATATTTTAGGTAGAATATACACGTATGTGTGAGCGTGTAAGCTATGTGGAGCTATATATATTGTCTTAGTTCAGCCCCTTCCCAGTATAATAGAAGGCAGGCAGATTGAGAGCATTTTGTCTAAGCTGGGGTACTGAGAAAGACACAGCATAAACAAACTAGCTATTATAGTCGAATGTTTAAGTATCAGGTTAACTTTTTGCAAGAAAGTTAGTAGAAAAAACATTTAGAATTAAAATATATTTTATTAACCAGCTTTCAATTCCTGTCTGTATCTCTTTTGATAATAATGTTGCCAGAAGTCTAGACAAAAACGCTCAAAATAGATATGCACGTGACCTAAGTTGGTCCAATGTTGAGAACAAGTGTAAGGGCTGACTTGATTTGCTTACGGTAGCTATCACTGCAGTTTACTGTCAAATCTGCAACAAGCTGTGCAGGGGACCAACACAAGGTGAAGAATGCAGCAAGCAGCTCGCTTATGCCTCGTGTGCCCCTCGGGGATGCATCAGTAACCCCGGAAGTTCAGCAACATGCTTGCTGTGACTAGGTCATTCCTGACTGAGGAATGCCAAACCAAAAGTTCACTTTACTAGGACACAAGAAAATTCTCGATGTTCCCAAAGTTACCTACAGCCACATTTCATCTCTCGTATCAAAATTGGTGCAACTTTATGGCTGGCCCGCGCTTAGCTTATCACAAAGAAGAGCAAGAATATGATACTAAATACTATATTTTTCTTACTCTCTCCTACAAACTTTCTGCCTCCCCACTTTGAAGAAATTGAAAAATACTTATAATGTTTATAACCTTTATATTTTATATTAATATAAATGTATATAAATCTCTATCAAGAAAAGCTGCCATCCTCTTGATAGAGAATAAAATATTCTCTCTCTCTCTCTCTTTTTTGTGGCTGGGATGGGTTTGAACTGGCCACCTCCAGCATATGGGGCCGGCGCCCTACCCTTTTGAACCACAGGTGCTGCCCTAAAATATTATTCTCAATGACAATATATCATAGACAGTACAAAAAAAAAAATTCTAACATACGTTCCTCAGACGACTAGTGTCTGAAAATTATTTCAATGGTAAAAATATTAAGAAAATACAGGATGTCTTAGTCATAAGGCTCAGTCAAGATTTCTGACTTCTTCAGAAGGTGTAAAAAGCTAAAAAGAATCTTGCTCCCATCATAGCAACAGAGAGCTGAGAATACAGGGCAACAAAATAATCCCAGAGTTGTAAAAATACTAGTTCCTCCAAGAAGAAAGGGACGCATATTTGCTTATCTGCAGCAGTTTTGCCAAGCACCATAAAAGCTGGTTAGAAGAATTTGGCTAAAACTGTTACAAATTGTTAATGTCTCAGTTTGGGCTAACATGAGAATTGAGGACGCCGCGGAGTTTCAGACACAGGTGAATTAGTTTCCACTCAGGTTCTTCCCCACCGACCTCACCAAGCGCTGGTAAAACACCTTTGGCCAAAACATGTCTTGAGAAAAGTTCCCACATGGTATAAGCTTTGGGGAAAGGAAGAGCAGCTTTTCTCTAAAAGGCACAAAGCCCCACCTTAATCCATCTCCCCCGTGTCCCCTAAGGAACCTTAACGTGCTGGGGACAGGAAGCAAACCCCGTCATCCCTGCGGCACTGGCCACAGCCCGCTGCAGGTGGGCAGAGAGAGCAGCAACACCGCTCTCAGGAGGTGAGAAGACGGGGCACAGACCGATGTGTATTCTGGGCCCAGACAGGCTAGTAAGGAGGAGGAAGAAAATCACTGAATCCCTCACTCCTGAAACCCAAACACAGTGCCTGCCTAAGACTCAGACTAAGTGAAGTCAGCAGAGAAGAGCCTCTCCGCGCGCAGCCCCCAGTCCGAGTCACAGCCCATAGCCGTCAGACAGTGCAAAGAGGACAGGGGGCACAACGCGAAGGATGGGTGTTGACAAAAATCCTCTGTCACATCGTTTCCGTTCAAAAAGAGTTAAACCAGAGAAATTTGCAATCTTCGGTTCATAATAACAATTTAATCTAAACAGAGTTCAGTTTCCGACCAAGTTATCACAAACCACACACTGAATGCTGAGCGGAAAACCTGCATGGCCATTTCCAGGCCTCATGCTCTGCCCTCAGTCTCTCTATCCTACACTACAGCATGGACGAATCTCAAGTGCTTTCTGCTAAGTGAGAGGGTGAGAAGCTGTAGGATTCCATTTACTTGGTGTCTGGAAAGTTCGAATGATAGGGAAAGAAAACAGAAATATTTTGGCACCCAGACTCATAGCTAGTTTATTCACAATAACTAAAACATGAAAACAACCCAAGTTTTCATCCATAGATTAATAGATAACAAAATGTAGTATAAAAGGAAGAAGATTCTAACATGCGCTACAACAGGGATGAAACTTGAGCACATTTTTCTAGGTGAAATAAAGCAGTCACAAGAATATACATGCTGTGATTCCACCTATAGGAGATAGCTTAGAGTACTAAAAATCATAAAGACAGGAAAAAATGGTGGTTGCCAATGACTGGGGGGAATAGGGAATGGAGAATTATTGTTTAATGAGTACAGAGTTTCAGTTTTACAAGATTAGAAGAGTTCTGGAGTTGGACAGTAGAGATGGTTGTACAACATTAGGAATTTATTTAATACCACTTAACTGTACACTTACAAATCACTAAGATGGTAAATCCTGTATGTATTTTGTTATAATAAACAACTGAAAAAGAAAAGGTAAAGTATAATGTTTTTTCCTTTCTTCCATAGTCTCTCTTTAGGCCTATCATGGTCTTTTTTCTTACAACTTAATATCCTGCTCCCTGTGCCCTGGTAATACTCACCTGGTATCCTCACACCCACACGGGTCTTTGCAGATGTCTCTGGGCTCTGCCTCCTGAACTGTGTTCTCACAAAAGAGGAATCAGCCAGGCAATTGTTTTCCCCTTGTCATAGCTTGTTACTCTAATCCACAGAGGTTGGATATGCCACCGCCCCCCCAAAAAAAATTGCAACCAGCAGCCCATGTACCTGCTTTGGGGATGGGCAAGAGTCACCAGCCTAAAGCACCATGGTAGTGCCCAGTCAGGGTCGGGTGGTTCCTTTCGTGCCCTACCCTGAGACTCTAGTCTGAAAGGGAAGAAGTGCCTGTACCCAGCTGAGGCTGTAGCTTTCCTCTTTGTTAAATACCCAGATTTCTTTTCTCCATTCACAGAGATCCTGGTGTACGTAGTCTTCCTTGGGGCCCAGAAATCTGCATGAGTAAGAAGCTTTACAATGATTTTGATAAGCAGGCTCATTTGAGAGAAAATATTATACTTGTGAATTTGCCAACTAGAGGTCGCTATAGGCGGGGCAAGTTGGAGAAAGCTGAGTTCTCACATGATGCTAAATTGGCATAGAATAGCAGGGCATTTTCTGATTATTTGAGAGAGGAATTCACCTTAGATCAGTCATTTTAAAAGTGTAAAATTCATCTCACTTTAGATCTTAGAGGAGCCTAAGAATTGGAAGGCGGGGGGAAGCTGTTACTGTGGGATTTGGTGTCGGAAGAGTCCCTTAGAGGTGAAGTCCCATAAAAGCTCCTAAGAAGCAAAGTCGTCTCACAAGAAGAGAGCAATCTTAGCAAACGCTTACTCCCTAACATGAAAGAAGCAGATGGGGCTGTTTACTTGAACTGTATAAAAATAAATTTACATATTATTATATTTGTATAAAACCAGATTAATTCTAATGTAATCAAAGGATAGAAACGTTGCCATTTTTCATGCTCTCTTGTTCTAATGATCTCAGCATCATTATCTGTAGTATATTAAACAATTTTACAATTTTTAAAAAGAAAAAATATTTAACATTCACCTATTTTAAACAAAACAAGTAGCTTCTTAAGTTTTAAACTTATTTGAATTTTAATTGTGATGACCTGTTAAGATAACACCAAGGAACTCATAAATATCGATAATCCTGGGCAGCTGGTTTATTTTTAACCTATCTCTAGTTCTGCTTTTCCATCTCTCTGAGGGGCATCTCTCTAAACGAATGATATGATCTTGTCACTACTTTACTAGACGTCTATGACTTTCTAATGGCTTCAACAAAACATCAATTTTTTAGGCATTCCAATGGCGTACAAAAAACTTTAAAATTTGGCTGCCTCATTGCCTGCAATCTCTTCCTATATCCAGTCTTTATAGTCTCCAGTGTTTCTGGACTGCTTGCTTTCAGATAAGTTGTTTTCTGCCCTCAGCACCAGATCAATGCTTCTTTATTCTTTGAGGCTAGGCTTAATGTTGCCTCTTTGGGTCTGTTATAATTTCATAAAATCTTTCAAAAAAAAAAGATGAAAGAAAAAAATGGGGAAACATAAAGAGGCAAGCATTGCGGCATAATAAAAAGAACTCAAAACAGGTTCCTTCATTTGGCAACTCTGTTGTCTATAACCTCCAAATGCCACTTTATCCTCTCTGCATTGGTTACCTCACTGATTAATTAAGAAAGATAGAGCAGATGAGCAGTAAATTACATTACAAGCCTATGGGCATCCTCTTCTATGGTGTTATGAGTAAGGAGAAAAATAGTAAATGTGGGGCAGTGCCTGTGGCTCAAAAGGGTAGGGCGCTAACCTCATATGCTAGAGGTGGCAGGTTCAAACCCAGCCTCGGCCAAAAACTGCAAAAAAAAAGAAAAGAAAAACAGTGAAAGTGAAGACAAAGTAAAATAAGAGCATAACCTCATCTCAGACTTTTCTCCTTTTTAAGAGATCAGAGATGGGGGAGAGGAAATGTGAATGTGCATACCCAAGTCCATGGCCAAGGGCACGCTGAAAAATTAAGTTTCCCACAAGAGAAATCCTAACTTCTCCCAAAATGTTCACCATTTAAAGAGAAGAGAGGAAGAAATGGGAATACATATTTAAGGATCTTAAAATAAGGGGTAGTAGAGACAAGAGAAAATCAAACATGAGTTAAGCAGCTACACTTTACTTATTTATCAACTATTTATTAAGCATCTATCAAATAGGATTTTCTGTCCTAGGCTCTGGGACTACAACAGTGAAGAGAATAGACGAGACAACCTTGACAACCTTGACTCTTGCTCTTACAGGAAATCATTAAGATCATCAAATAGTAGTTTTGGTTAGAGCTTGAATCTGTGCAAGACCCAATTGGCTGAGACATAATTTGCTGCAGTAATACACAGCAGCTGGCTGTTGGAGAGGAAGAGGCCAGTGGTGCTTCTTAAGGATTTAGTGAGGAGACAAAGGTTAAAGATGAGGAATCTTAGGATGATTGTAAGTTTTATTTAAAATGCAGTTCTAGTTAGTTGGGAAGGCAAATGAAGCCTGAATATAAGTCAGTGACTGAGGTCAAGATGAGGGTGAAGAGTGAATATTTTCTACGATATTCAGTTACAAATGATGCAATTTTATGATTTGAAGCAAGCTAAGCATAACCAAAACACATAATGCACAAGGCAAGCAGCCAGGATTCACAACGCAATGATATTACAGCCAAATGAAAATTATTAACTCCAGTTGTACACTTGATTACCCTTGAGCAGTTGCAATTGATTTGAGTAAGACTCACATATGAGGAAATGTGAGATTTTATCCTTTATTTTTGGCTCAGTTCATACTCCTCACATAAGCACTAACATGCAAGTCCAAGGACTTAGATAACATTCATTGCATAAGGTATTTTTTTTTGAGTTGTTGGTTTCTTTATGAGGAATTCTAAATGATAGTGGTGGTGTTTTAAGAAAAAAAAGGGAACTTTATTTTGACAATGTGATAGAAACGTGCTAAATTAAAAAATATTGTAGGTGAAGAAGACAGATCTTTAAATATTTTGTTTAATTTCAGAATAATAGAAGGGTACGACGATTAGGTTATAATATTTGCTTTTAGTAGGTCAGGTCCCTGTGGTGGTTGTGCCCCTCACCCAGGAGGCGTGCCATATCCCCTTGCACTGTGCCCATCAGAAGAGAACACGCTAGTATCTTCAGATATTTAATCTCTTATGAATATCAGTCATAAAGGAATTTGATCTTTTAACATGAAAAATCCAGTGCAGCAGAGTCCCCAGGCTTTGTCACTGCATTTCAAATGCATGAGGGAATAACTGTGTGCGAATTAGTTATTGATCTTTATCCTGAGAAACTGATATTGTCATGTCATCTAAAACAATGATTCACTAGGAGAAAAAGAAAAAAAGGATATAACACTTGATTAGCTTTTACGAAAGAAAATTATTCCTAGTGAAACATGATTAAAATATAATACCCCTCAAACAAATGCCACATCATTTTTTACTTACTTAAAAATTAATATACTGTATATTGTGGTTTGTATAAATTTTTACTGAAAGTATTGCCATATTCCTCATTTTCTTTAAAAATGTTACCAGATAGCAAATTGAAACAGGAAACTTCTGTTAAAACTGGGCCAATGGTATTGTCAACAGGAATTCATGTGGTTATTTGTCCTGGAACGATGGCAGATTTGAATGCACGCAGGGCATGCTACAAGCACAATATAACCTACATGTATATAACTCTTTGCTTCTGTGGAAACTGGAAAATGAAGGCAGTATCTAATTAGTCACCACAAGTCCCTGATACACATAGCTCGGTATCCACACCAGTGCTTCGAACAATGGCTTTACCTATGACCTGAAGTGGGTGCACTGAATCTCTAAATGACAGTGACTCCTGTTTGGAACACAAGGTGGACTGCTGAAACTATGCAAACGTTTTCAATCACAAGCAATAAAATCTGAAGCTATTTTGTTAGAAAATTCCTTTTTGTTCTCGAAGCTGTTAGAGATAAAACTAAAGTGTATGAAAAAATCTAGCCCTGTGTTTCCATACCTTGTTTATTTATTGATGCCTGTTCTTTGCTCAATTGCTAAGCATTTCTTATAACCATCTGATCTGAAAGGAACTTCTGTATACCTAACTGTGCTTTCCGCCACAGCCTGGAGATGATGAAGCGTTGCTGTTGTGCAGCTGCAGATTAATTCCCGGACAGATTTTTCTGCTTCGCTACCTCTTTTGTAGGTGCCAAAAATAAGAGCTGATTGTGCCAAGTTGTGTCTTTATCACCTGTCAAAGAACTCAGTGCACTGTTGTGTGGCATCGAAGGTACCTCTGCGTTTATCTTTGCCTCTACTTCTCTCATGACACTCGATTTAGAAAGCGCTTCTTTCTTTCATTAGCCTTTGTCATCGGTCGTATGAAATTAGCTTGAAGTCTACTGTAATGTTTCTTTTTTCTCATTTGCCTTTTCAAACCTAGTGGGTTTTTCAAGCCACCTAAATTTTTGAAACCAAAAAAGAAGAAAAAGTGAGTGTCCATACCACTTAGCTATCTTTTGCTTTTAGAGCTTATCAAACCACAACTAAAGGAAAAAATTGAAATGGAGGGAAGGTAAATTCTGGACCATCTCCAGAGAGTTTTCTTCCCAAACTCCAAGAGACAAGGTTGGCCACTCCATGATTCACATTCAGGAAGTACTCTGATTCCATGCAACTGGTAAATATTAAGAATATGCTTTTGTGGATTACATCTTAGCTCTCTGTCCAACACTACTTCATCATCATTTGGATTGGCTTGTTCATGAAAACACCTAAATTAAAAAAAATCACCACGTTATATGCAAGGATAAACCTTTCAGTATCATTTGTGGTTTTCTTTCTTAGTGACAGATTTAAAGAAGCTTTATTTGCATTTATATTTGCAAATGGAATAAAAGGTACAAATACATTTTATGCTATAATTTTATAAGGATATTAGCTAAACTTTAAAAATTATTTTCTATATCTACATCACCATACAGGATATTGTGTAATATGATATCCCTGGCTTTCTAATCGCCTGGGATTCAAACAGGAGTAAGGAAGATCACCTTTTTTTTTTTTTTGGCAATAAATGGAAGGAAGTCATTTTGATTATACAATCCAAACGGGGATAAAATAAATAATACAAAACCTGAAGTTTTTTTTTCCTATTTTTTCAGGTCATTAACTTTTAATTATCTAAGACAGTCACAATAAACAAAGTGAAGTATAATTTATATCTTGATAATTGGTAATCTCAAAGGTACTCTTCTGCGTTAAAATTCTATAGGTGAGAAAAGAGATATTATTTTTTCTATATTAAGGTAGAACATTATATTTTTGTTATATATCAGGAAAGAAAATATTGACATACATTACTTTTGCTTCTATTTGTCAACATATTACATTTATATACTTTTTAATGAAGATCAGATTTAAAAGATTACCATCTATAATCCCAAGACTCAGCTGTCACTTAGAAAGTAGTTTCTATTCAGAATGACAAAGAATTGGTACCAATGGCAACCTGATTTTGATGAATATGTTTTGAAGGTTTGCTCTACTTACTGCCAAAAATAGAAGACTTGTATAACGGGCTATGGGGAAGACTGCCAGGGAAGGCGCTGGGCCAAGAGATTTCACCTCGCATGTGCCAATGACCAGGACACCCTACACCCAGTGCATTTGCCACATTTATTGGAATTAGAATCTTGGTCTATGGGCTACACAAAGGACAAGTATATATGAATTTAAAAAACAAAATTTATACACATGTCTATGAATGTATACCCATATCTCTGCATGCACACACTGCAATTGTGTGAGTTCTGTCAATCTTATATTTTGGGAAGGATCAGAATTTTTCTTTGTTTGAATTGAGTGCTTTTGAAACATTTCTGTTTTTAAATTTTAGAATATTATGGGGGTACCATCGTACTTCAGTAACCTAATTTGCTTTTGTGCAGTTTGAGTCAGAGTTATCAGTGTGCCCGTCATCCAGATCACACGCCCTGTGCCTGTCCCCTTCTCGACTCTCACCCCTGCTTGGTTTCCATTGAGTTTTTCTACTATCTGTGACGTCTTTGAAACATTTCTTTTTTTTTTTTTATTAAATCAAAGCTGTGTACACTAATGCAATCATGGGGTACAGTGTGGTGTTTTCATATATAATTTGAAATATTTTCATCAAACTGATTAACATAGCTTTCTTTTTTTTTTTATTATTAAATCATAGCTGTGTACACTAATGCAATCATGGGGTACAGTGTGGTGTTTTCATATATAATTTGAAATATTTTCATCAAACTGACTCACATAGCCTTCATTTCATTTTCTTAGTTATTGTGTTAAGACATTTATATTCTACCTTTAGAAAGAATCACTTGTACCCTTTTAAGATAAACCATAGAGGTGATCCCTCCAATCTATTTCATTCCAGATGTTTGTGGTAAATTCCCTTTTGGAAGGGAGAGGAATGGGAAACAAGCCCAAACGTGGTTTCCCTGCTCTGCAAGG
>NW_003852404.1:31741024-31924655 GCF_000181295.1 Otolemur garnettii
TTTTTTTTTTTTTTTAATTTGTTACCATCACCTTAGACTGAGGGCTCTTGTAGTCAGTCTCCTTTCTACGTTTGGGCTCAAGGGTTGTTTTAATGTGAAATGTTTCTCAGTCTACATTATCATTTTTTGGGAATAAAATTTCCTCAAAATTTAGGAGACTTGGCTCTGTGCCTGTAGCACAGTGGTTACAGCATCTGGCACATACACCGAGGCTGGCAGGTTCGAACCCAGCCCAGGCCAGCTAAACAACAATGACAACGGCAACAAAAAAATAGTCAGGCATTGTGGCAGGCGCCTGTAGTCCCAGCTGCTTGGGAAGCTAAGGCAAAAAGCCCAAGAGTTTGAGGTTGTTGTGAGCTGTGATGCCACAACACTTTACCGAGGGCAGCATAGTGAGACTCTGCCTCTAAACGAATAAATAAATAAATAAATAAATAAAATTTGGGAGACTTTGAAGTTATTTTCTGCTAGTCATGTTTATGTGCCAGTACCCACGACTGAATTATTTTTCTGGACATAATTCTCAAGCATCACTTCTTTCTTTAGTTTTCTTTCTTTATTTCACCCCCTCTTTTTTAAAACATAATCTTGCTCTGTGGCTCTTGTTAGAGTGCCCTGGCATCATACCTCACAGCAACCTTAAACTCTTGGGCTCAAGCGATCCTCCTGCCTTGACCTCCTCAGTAGCTGGGACTACAGGCACTCAGCACAACTCCTGCTAGTTTTTCCATTTTTAGTAAAGACAGGGTCTTGCTCTGGCTCAGGCTGATCTTAAACTCCTGAGTTCAAGCAACCCACCCACAGCGGCCTCCCAGAATACCAGGATTACAGGCCTGAGCCACCTGGCCCGGCTTTGTTTTCCACTTTCTCTCTCTCTTTTCTCCTCCCTTCCTCTCCTTTTCCTCACGTTTTAAACGGCAAACAATTTAAAGCTACTAAAAAAAATGTCCTTCTGAAGGAGTAGGCAACAATCTTAATCTGCTTATCTGATCTTTGCTGCAAGACTGAGTACCAGAATAAAGTGGGAAATATGACTGGGCCTTTGGTACTCACATTATTTTTTTCAGTTTTACCTACTATGTGACCTCTCACAGTCATCTTTTCCAAACTATCGAGCCCTTGATTGCTCCATGAAAGCCAGCCAATCATTGCCTGAATTCATCTCTCCCTTGTAATGGTTTGTCAGAGGCAGCCAAGAGTAACCAGTGCACATTCTAATACTTGCCAGCAACTTACTCTAAAATGACAGGTCTAGTTCTCACAAGGCCTTACTTGAAATGTATCTGAGACATCTACTGCTGAAGTGTTTCTCGTGGTAGAACACAGGGGTCCCAGCACAAGGCCACTATATCTGTATCTATGTGCTCAGCATCTGCTGCTAACCCAGTCAGACAGTGCTGCGTTTTAGGTTTTCATACCAATTTATTTTTTTTGGTAATTAATGCTAGTTGGTAAAATGTCAGCTCCAATATTGCAGTGAATCAACAAAATGGAAATTAATTGTCACGCATATGGAGTTCAGTTAATAGGAGGAAGGGGGCTGAGGGTTCTTCTCTCATCGTCACTTAGTGACTCAGGCTCCTTCCATCTCCTAGAGTCTGTCTTTTACTGAATCTTGTGCATCTGTCTGTGAGATGGGGAGGTAAGTAAGGATGATATGTGCATATGTGGTTGATTTTTGTGACCCCGGACTAGAAATGGCACATTTAACAACTTTTTTCTATTCCCTTGGGTACAGTGTAAGCATGTGGCCACACTCCACTACAAGGGGGTCTATGTGTCCAGAGAAAAATAAAGCCCTGTGTGTACAGTGACCAAGGCTCTGATGCAAGTAATAATCAGTCAGCTTTTATTTTTCTTAATTTGAATTCAAATGACCTGTAAAACATTTCTGAGTCATAGATTTTTAATAAATTGTTTTCTTAGAAAGTGTCTTCGTCTTTGTACCTTCAATGTTCCACCATTACAATTTATCACTTAAAACAAAGGTAGGCAAATTATGCCCCATGAGTTGGCTGCTTATTTTTGTAAGTAAAAGATTTATTGGAACATAGTGTTTCCTATTTGTTTACATATTTCCTATAACTCCTTTCACACTACGAAGGAAGTGTTGATTAATTCCAACAAAAATCTTCCTTTAAGAAAACCTTGTTGACCCCTGACTTAGGAAATTCAAAATCAGCTTTGCATCTATCTACTTAGGACAGTGAATGAAAAAACATTGCTGTTCTTTCCATAAATCATCTTTTTATTGATTGTAAGCCAAGTTCAATAATATTTTATTTAAGGAAGTGTATGATGATTTACTTGACAGCATCATTTTCAATGCCTGATCATCAGAGAATTAAATACTTAACACAGGAAATGGCATTTAATTATAAAATCAATGTGATTTTGGCAAACTGCCAGATGTGAACCTCCTTTCTGTATCTTTTTCCACCTGCTCAAGATACAATAAAACAGAAATATTTTCAAAATATACATTGCCATACTAGGAAAAAAAGTGATGCTCAATGTTTGTATAATGAAAACTCTGGAATGTTGAATAGGTCCTAGATTAGTCAGTGAATATGGGGTTCATATTATGCATAGATTTAACAATAATACCAGGTTTACACTGGCTATTTGTTTTTTAATCTCAAGATTCCCATGCACGCATATTATCCTCAGTTTATAATTCTGGAAACTGACAGATCAATGTCACCACATAGGTAAGCTATTGAATGAAATATGGGACCATGACATCTGACATCATATCCATTATGGCTCCCACTGTGATGAAGCTATTTTCAGATTAACAAGTCTATGGGTTTCTAGTTAATTTACCAAATAGCCTCAACACTTCAATATGTTGTTGTTTTACTCCTTGCAGTCAGATGCCATATCCCTGAGCTCGCCCCCATGTTTTTACCCTGTGATAAATTGAAAAACTGCCTTTGCATTGAGCTAGGTGCTTCACATGCCTTATCTCATTTCCTCTTTAACAATAGTTAACTTGTACATCAGTTTTATTATCATACTGATGAAAGAAAGAATCTAAGTGGCTTTCTTAAGCTTACACAGAAAGAAGTTCTTAAATGTTAAACCATTAACTATGGTTTTTTCACGAACACATATTTTCAAAGAAACAAAGAGGAAAGTGTGATGAATAGGTGGGTAGAGTGAGAGGAGACCTACAAAATGGGCGAATGTAGAAAGTCTCCCTGAAAAGGTGATATTTATATTAGCACCCCTAGTTGACAGGAAACTCTTTTTCTTCTCAATAGAAGTAATAGCATGTGTAAAGATGTCAAAAGAGAAATAAGTGTCATTCTTCCTTTTTTTCCTGAACAATATTCAAGTCATGATTTCTCTTTTCTACTGTTAAACACATCTATTAAGTTCCTAATTGTGGAAATTTTGCCCTTAGGTTCAAAATAGTCATCTGTTCTATTTTTAGATTTCAAATCTTTGTTAATTTTTTTCAGCATTTCTTCTGTTTTCTGTCATGTTTTTCAGCATCTCAAGAGTTATGGTAAAATTTACTTCTGAGAATTCCAAAGATCTTGATCACTAGTAGTTTATTTCTATTCCTTATTTTTTTCTCTAGGATTTTCATAATCTATTCCTATATCTTGTCATGCTTTGCAATTTTTAATTGAGGGGCAATCATTGTGTGTGAAATATTGTAGAGACTCTGAATGATGTCACCTTTCTTCAGGGAAAATTTCATATTCACCTGTTAGGTTGGTGGCATATGACCCTATCACCTTGCTTCAATTTAAGACAGATTTGTCTAAGCTGGTTTTGGATTTTGGCAGACTTGGTATGTCAATTTCTACTTGGTTCTTGAACAGTTTAAAGTACTGGTAATTTTAAGTGAAAGGCTGGGCTCTTTCATCTTTCTTGGTGTCCAAGAAGAGTTTTCTTATCACCATTAGACTATTAAAAAGTTGTTTAATTTTTCAGACTTTACCAACCATTTCCTCCTAATTTCTTGACTTTTTGAACCTTAATGCAAAGATAAGAATAAATATATATTTATATATGTGGTGCAGAACAATGTTTCAGGGAAGAACCACTGCGTATTTGATAGTGGTCCCATAAGATTGTAATGGAGCTAAACATTCTTATTGCCTAGTGATGTCACATTACCTTTTTGTTTTTGTATGTATGATTAGGTTACATTCTTTGCATTTGTAAGGTAAAGTTTAGGTTGCAGTAAAGTCCTTTACCAAACATTGTACCCATGAGTTGGGAGCTTACTTAATCCCCTCTTCCCTTCCTACCTCCCTCTTTCCCCTTCCCCCCTTTTGAAAATTTTTTTTTTTTTTTTTTTTTTCTTATGTGGGCCTATAGTTGTTCATCTACCAGTTTCAAATTAGTATTGAAGACATGGAATGTTTGCTTTTCCATTCTTGAGATACTTTCCTAGGGAGAACGTTCTACAGTGCCATCAAATTACTTTTTCTGTGTTCAGATATGTCTAGCTAGACAGATCCCTACCCCTGTGTTGCAGGTGCCTACAGCATTTAGCACAGTACCATCCTGTACAGATTTATTTATAGTCTAGGAGTAATAGGCCACACCTTATAGCTTAAGTGTATAGTAGGCTATACCATCAAGGATTGTGTAAATACACTCTATAATGTTTGTCAATGAAAAAATCATTGAAACATGCATTCCTTGGAACATATTCTTGTCATTAAGTGATACATGACTGTGTGTGTGTGTATCTCAGCAGAGCATCTAGCATGCAGTAATCAAGCAAGAAATGCTGGTTCTTTCCTCTTCTCTTGTTTTATTCAAAGGTCATGTTTTTGACTGTTCATTGATCAATGTTTGTCAGATCCAGTGACATTTCTAAAATGTATGTAATAAATTTTTGATAAAAATAGAGAAGAAATAAATATGCATAAAGTATAGCATGCATAGACCTATCCCAAGAAATACACTTTATCTGCATGCTTGTTAACTTCCCAAATATTCAACTTTTTATGAATTTTTATTACAATTTTTATTATGATATGCTTAGAATGACCTAAACTTAAAAAAAGAACAACAAACAAATAAAGGATTATGCAATCAAATGACTTAATTTTATTTCATGAAGATACTCAACACTTGGTGAAGAGAAAAAAAGTATGCATTGATTGCATTTGTACTGCCAAAATATATATAAAATGGACAAAATAATATAAGCTAGATTTTGAGAAAATACAAATATGTATATTTGAAGGCATTTGTAGCATTCCCTACCAAGTAGTCAAAAAAATTGTTAATGCTGTCATCATTCACATGAATATATATTTATACTCATTTATTTAATGAATTCACCATTTTATTTACTATCTCATAAATTCTTTTCAAAAACAGAAATTTATAGTAATTGATAATCATCTCTCTTGTTTTTCAACGTGGGATTTCCAGAATTAGTCCTGTAGATTTGTTTTCATGGTGGCTGATCGCTTATCATTTCACCTTTCCAGTGCTAGCCACCTAGCAGATCAATGAGAAACTCATTGCCTTGAAGAGATTAGGTGGTAAGTTTATTGAAACTATTTGCTCCAGTCAAGAAATGTGTAAAGTTAATAGGTCGTTCTCAGAATGCAGCCCAAGAAGCAAGCAATTTAATCATTATATTCTTTGTTTTAGTTTGAATGAATATGAACGAAATACAAATCTGGAAATTAACTTAATAAAAAGGAATTCAGGGAGTCATAGCCACAGAGCAATGAAGCAGCTCAGACACAGGTCAAAAGTTCACTTTTCCCAATAGATAATGTGTATTAAGTAAAGTGATCATTGGGATTGATCAAATCACACCAATCACCTTAGATGAGGCATTTTAACAACACCCTCTTCATCTCTTCGTCTCAGCCTTGGGTTAGCATTGCTGAAAATTTAGTTTAACCCAGCAGAATAAAGTGGTCTATTATATATACCATAATAGCAAATAAACCCAATAGCAGCAGTTTTCAGAATTTCGTATTTCCTGGACCAATAAAATTTTGAAGAATTTTAAAAAACAATACATTTTTACTTTATCAAAAAGGAAAGTTTTTTTTTTAAAGCAAAAGAACCACTGGGAAAAAGTATAACCATAATCATTTCAGAGGAGAAATATTTTGAAAACAAAGGAATAATAATACAATTTTAAAAAAAATGAATGATCTTGAGAAAAGAAAAAAACTGTTGGAAGCGTGGATACGCATGCATACACACACAGAGGTACAGCCACACTTTATTGTCATCTTTGTTTAGCAAACCACTGAAAAAAGAGCAGAGAGTAGCTTCCATCTGAGCCCTAGCTTCACAGCGCACCTGTTACAGGATCTGCTTTGCATGCTTCCCGGGAGCAATCAGGTACCATCGCTTTATTATTTTGTTTAACTCCCTTTACCCCCGCAGAAGTTTTGATGCTTTATGTAACATCCTCCATCCTTTTCACCAAATACCTTCAAGTTATCATTCTAACATGAGTGTGTTTTTTATTTCTGTTTAACATTGATCATTAATATGTAGTATTTTTAAAGTGAAGGTAAATGTGTGTTTGGGAACGGACAAGAAATGATAAAGTAAGTCCCCGTTTCATCTCTTAAGCCCGTAAGATTGTTTTCCAGTCCATGGATAATATGAACATACAGTCAGTCATTTTAAAATTATTGTTTTTTTTTATATTAGAATATTAGAGGGGTACACAGATTTTTGTTACCTCGTTTGCATTTGTACATTTCAAATCAATGTTATAAGCATGCCCTTCACCCAGAATACGTAGATTACACCAGTTAGCTGTGAGTTTACCCTTTTATCTTATCCTTCCTCTTCTCTTCCCTCTACTAGATTTCCATTGAATTTTACTTCCACAGATCCATGTAAGTGTTAATCAACTCATTTCAATGTAGTATTGAGGACATGTGGGGGTGTTTGTTTTTCCATTCTGGTAATACCTTCCTTAGAAAAATGAATCTCCAGGCCAGGCCTGGTGGCTCATGCCTATAATCCTAGCACTTTGGGAGGCTGAGGCACGTGGAATTCTTGAGCTCGTGAGTTCGAGAACAGCCTGAGCAAGAGTGAGACCCTGTGTATACTAAAAAAAGAAAAACTGAGGCAAGAGGATTACTTGAGCCCAAGAGTTGGAGGTTGCTATGAGCCTATGGTGATGTCATGGCCCTCTACTGAGGGTGACAGCTTAAGTTTCTGTTTTATTAAAAAAAAAAATGGTCTCTACTCCATCCTGGTTGTTACAAAAGATACTAAATTGTTAATGGCAGAATAGTATTCCATGAATACACTTTATTAATGCATTCATTTGTTGATTGGCAGTTGGGTTATTTCCATATCTTTGTGATGCTGAATTGTGCTTCTATAAAGGTTCAAGTGCACGAGTCTTTTTGATAAAACTTCTTTTATTTTTCCTTTGGATAAATGCTTAGTAGTGGAGTTGCTGGATCACACATCTGGAGCCGGAAGGACAGTGTTGGGATGCGTGTTCTCCTCTGCCCAGGAGCAGGGCAGAATCTTTACAGAATATTAATAAAAACTGATCAAAACCCATTCTTTTAATTTAAAAGAAACTGGCACAATATGGCTACATTTTCTGGCATACAAGATCATATGTCTAAAATCTAAAACAACCATGCCAGTAAGCACTTGCGCTAAGTAAGAAATCATAGAGAAATACAGAAAGTATTTATATATTTTCCAAATTGATTTTAAGAAGAATTTTAAGGCTTGGTGTCAATAACTCAGTGAGTAGGGTGCCAGCCACATACACGGAGGCTGGCAGGTTTGAGCTCAGGCTGGGCTTGCTAAAGAACAATGACAACTGCAACCAAAAAATAGCCAGGCGTTGTGGCCCCGGGTCTGTAATCCCAGATACTCAGGAGGCTGAGGCAAGAGAATTGCTTAAGCCCAAGAGTTTGAGGTTGCTGTGAGTTGTGACACCACTGCACTTTACTGAGGGCAACATAGTGAGACTCTATCTCAAAAAAAAAAGAAGAATTTTAAAAACTTATTATATAATGTATGTATAAGAACAAAGTAGCTTAATTAATTTCTAAAAAGCAAATGAAAAGCCCAAAAGTAATCATTCATCTTACCAGATGTTTATAAAACACACTATAAATTTATCATTTTAAAATAATATAGTATTGTCTAAAATACAGAAAAATTATACACACATGAGAATGAAATAGAAATTCTGGAGTCAGAGTGCTAAGTAAGTAGGTCAATTTGAGATGTAAATATCCCTTGTCAAGAAAGACAGAGCTTTGCTCATGTTGTGGGGTGATGCTGATACATTACCTGGAGCAAAAGGAAATTATTTTTTTTAACTAAAACAAAGGTGAACCATATAGATTAAGTGAAAATAAACTTATCAGATTTAAAGAAGGGCATGCAGGAGAAAATTGTGTGCATTTGGGTTATAGAAAGTTAGTGTTGACAAGATCCAAGAACACCAACTAAATATGGATTTTGTTATATTAAAAATAGTTTCTCCAAAACAATCACCAGAGATAAACATTTTCTAAAAATCCTTGTAGAGGATTTTTGCATGATTATTAATTATAAGGTATTATTCCTTATCAGGTAATGATTATGAATAATAATCAATATGTAAAATACTAAAGAGACTTGTAAGATAAACAATAATAAAACCAAAAGACAGGCAACACATTAGAACAATAGGTAAAGGTTGGACTAAATGAGAAGCAGAAAGAAAACTCTAAATAATTAACAGATATGTGGAGGGAATCTGTTGAGTAAATAGAGCCATATAATTAAACTAATAAAGGGTATAAGCATCCAGCTCAGATTAGCCAAAAAAAAAAAGAAAAGAAAAATCAGTTGATCAGGTACTAATTATTGGTGAAAATGTGCAAAAAGACTCAATTTTGGTACAGTATAAACTAGCATGGTCCGTCTGGAGAAAGCTGTAATACTTGATGAGATTAATATTCACATAGACGAATTCAAAAATTCCACTCGTCATACGTTAACTGCCATAAAGTCCGTAAGACAAGCTCTTTAAAGTCATTCCTTGCAGATTGCAGGGCCAGGGATCTGAAGATAATGTAGGTGGCCACTCCTAAGAAAATAAATATGTAAGTTGTTGTGGATCGGAACTATAGCTTATATTGGAGCAGTATGCCTATAGCAACACGAGACTATCTCCTTCTTAGCCACCAGAAGTAGTTAATAGAATAACATCTATAGCCCAGTAACATTTATATAAATTAAATTTTTTGATAGCTCTGTATTTTACAGGGATATACACATTGATCGTTGTTAGTTTTTGCTTTCAGATCCATTCTCGATATTTCACCTACAGGGTGTATTTTTATAGGTCCCTTGCCAACTACCTTCTGGTGATGTTTGGTTAATGGAAGCTCTGGTTGGGGTTGGTAAGGAAGAAAAGGGGATGAGGATATTATTTCCCTTTTCCCTTCCTTGACCTACCGCTCTCCTTCTCTCCTTGCTCCCCTCCTCTCCGCCCCCTCCTCTTCCTTCCTCTCTCTTTCCTGCCCTCTGTTTTGTGTGGGCATTTTTCACTTGCCTTGTCTTCTTCCCGGTTGTAGCTTTTTACTAAATAGAGCACTTCTGTGGTCCCACCTGCTTCAGAGCAGTTCCTGATATGGTTCTAGAACAAGCCAGGGTTCCCTGATGTCTGGATTTGGGTGAATCTCACCCCTTTTCCAGTGTCCTTACACCCCGGAGGCACTGTTGTGATCTCCTGCTGTTCCCTGCCCTAATCGTCTCCTCCTGCTAATGTCTGGTTGCTTTTACATCCTGTGTGTTTCCTCAGCTTTTTACCACTGGCTTAACTTATTCTGTATGTCAAATTTCTTACCTTAAATATGAGAGTAGTTTCGGTTTCCTGATTTTAATCTGCTTGATATAGTATCTCATGTTGGGAGTGGTCCTGGGCAATAGACCTTTAAATGGGATGCTGAAATTGGGAGGCTCATCTTCTCAACTTTTCATACAGTGACAATGTCGTTGAAGGTGGAAACTGATATTCTAATAACCTGTGGCAGGCAAGCATCATACACATAGGTACTTGAGGTGAACACTGGTAGAAAGGAAGAACTTGCAAGATGGAAGTCTGAACATAGCCCTCGTGGTAACAGTGATGGCTACAAAGGACTGTATCTGTTTCTAATTGTGATCAAGGCTTTACAAAAAGAAAAGGAGAACCTCTGGGCCATGTTATCTTCCCTGCTCTCTGTCACAGTATGGTGTGTCGGTGAACTTAATTAGCACATTCCACAGAACATCACAAACTTATGATGATACTCAGTTTGTTCCTGAAGAGTAGCAAGAAGCAAGTTACCCAGATGCCTTAATAAGATACTCAGTGGTCGAGGTTGAGAGAAAAGAACAACAAACATCCAGCCCCCTGACATTCAGATGATGTCTGTGAGGGTTTAGGAGACTGAGACATGTTGAGATTTCTTCTCTGGACTGAAAGATCACCTTGGATTTGGGAGGTAGGATGTACCATATTTGGAGTGCTGATCCAGGGAATTTACTGAATAATGTTAAAAGTTTCCTGCTGTCTCCTGACTTTCTTTGCTTTAGCATCTGTTGAGCTTATCACTGATAAAGCAGTTCCATGATTTGAAATCCCCTCTGTTTGAAATGATGTAGTTTCCATTTTCTTCAACAGTCATTTACACATAAACATGTATCTAAAGACAAGATCCATACGAACTACAGGGAGCTGCTACAGGAGATAAAACTAAAGAGAGCATCAAGGTAGAAATTTAGTGATAAGATGTCACAAAAGATGGAACTTGAAGAGAGTGTGCTATAAATGAAAGAGTATAATTAACTCTGATCATCTTAAATGGAAAAACATGCACTCATAAAACTACCATCAGGAGCCCTATTAAAGTTATGGGATATTCATAGTGCCAAAATTCAGACTAAAACTCTCATCTCTCATCTTGCAAGCCATTTTAATGATACTTGTTACCATTTCAGACTCATTTATATGTTTTAATTTTTATGCTACTGTTGTTGAGAGTCTCTTCTAGAGAAAAAAAATTAGGATATATTAAAATGCATGCTGGAAAGCAAAGAGTGTTGAGGACGGGGATGTTGCACTTGAAGGAGGATAGTTATTATAAGAACTTCCATTAAAAACACAGTGTTAGATTTTTCACCCAAAGCTCTGTGGTTTATTTTTCTGTCTTTGGGAATTTCACAAACAACTTGCAAAGTTCGAGCCAAACCTTTGAGGTTTGCCTTTCCATAAGTACATGGAACAAGCCAGGGGTTGTAATCATAGCCAAATGAAACAATGAAAACCACAGACTTGCTGGCCTTGCTCCCCTTTCCTTTACTTGAGTTTGAGCCTCTGGAGAGGAAACCACCTGAGTTGCATTTGTATATGGTTAAAGCTCTTGAGAACTAAGCCATTCTAGCTAATGGTTTCTACTTAACTTGAAATAAAGGGCCAGAAGTGGTGAATACTAAAAAAGCAGAAACACTTTTGTTCCCACCATTCACGTTGTTTTATTTATTGTCTTAATTGCTAACAGTTATAAGGAGGCTCTGCAGAGGGGCATGCAGCCACAGAGTGCTTCTATTTGGTAGCGTTGAGGAGGGCACAGTGAGAGGCATCTCTTCAGGAAACCCTTCAAGACATGGAGTCTGCTGGGCCCCACCAGCTGGTATAATAGACAATCCACTGTTTGAAAACAGAGGTAACGTATTTTAAGATTTCTTTCTTATTCTCTGGTAAACCTCTAGTATATTCAGGAAAAGTTTTATTTTTAACTCTTTGGCCCAATTTATCACCCTCCACAGGGCTGTGTCATACACTCCATTTGATTTCTTTGCAGCCTTCCAGTGCTATGCCCTTCTCTGGTCCCAATACTTATTACACTGTTTGTTAACTCAACTTAATTTAAGACTTACCAAGCAATATAATCTTGGAGCCTGATGGCTGGAGTTTCTTAACATTTTGATGCCTCAGTTTTATTATCTGCTTTATCCTTCATAGGATAGTTGTAAGATTAAATGAGTGAATGCATATAAAGTGTGTGGCACATTCTAAGTGCTCAATAAATATTTATTGCCAATAACAGTAGTAGTAGTATTGTCCAGTAATATGTTATGTATTGGAATATAAAAAAATGGAAAATTCTCAGTAGCCTTAAGAAATATACTTAAAACGTTTAATTGACATTTGATAACAGGCCTCTCTCTTCTGTGTCACTGTGTTTGGGATCACCCAACAAACCTAAGATACATTAATAAACTCCAAGGTTGATACTTCTTGCACTCAGTAGAGAACACTTGGAGACCTGGGCATATCTACATACTAACCTATTTAATTATTCATCTATTTTTCTTTCAGTAAATAGGGTAGGGTAATTCTAGCTTCTTCCACAAATAAATTCTAAAATTTTAGCGTCTTAAGAAATTACAAGTTTAATTCTGGCTCAGGCACCAATCAATGTGGAGGCTTCTGATTGAGACACAGTTTTCCTGGCTATGGCAGTTCAGGGGACTAGATTCCTTCCATCTTGAGGATCCACTACACCGGCGATTCTCAACCCATGGGGCGTGGCCCCTTTGTAACAATGAAAATATATTGTGGCATTAGGAAGGTTGAGAACCACTGCACTACACTCACGCCTCAAAGTACTAAGCTTCTCACCACAGATGGAATTAAAAAGTATTGATAAAGCAAATTGCTTTTTAATTGTTTTGTTCTGAAAGTGACAGATATCTCATATTCCTGATAAGGTCCTATCCAGATGCTTGGTTAGCTACTTATCAAAACCAAATCTATCTGATTGAAGAGGATGAAGACATTTTATTGTATAGTCGGTCATCTCTTCCATGCTGGGATACAGAGATATATGTGAGAACCACTCTCATTTACCAAGGGAATAGTGGAGATAAAGGCTGAATCCAAGAGACAGGATTCTCTGTGACGTCTGGAAAGGTCAAACAATGCTTGAGTGAGGATGCTGGCAGCACTGTTGCCTCCTGAATGAGTACAGGCTAGTAATATAAAAGGAAGGATGTCATTAAAGGGACCATGATTTACAGAGATACTGAGGCCTACTCCTTCCACAAGGCTGAAACTTAGATATGTCAAGCTGGCTGGGAGATGTGTTCAAAAGAAAAATCTTTGGCTAAAAAAAAAAAAAGTTAAAACACAAACTAATTTGTAGAAAAATAAGCCCAGAGACAGGATAATATCTTGAAGATTATTACAGACTCTGAAGCTAGTTAACAGATAAAAAATCCTAAGTGGAAGGATGTGGACACGGTGAATTCTGCAGAACGTTCAAAAGAGTTTTGATGTTTCACCTCCTTTATGGTTACTTGTCTTTTCTACATGTGTTTTAAGAGGCAAATGGAAAATAAAAAAACACAATTTTGTTAAAGGTTTTGAGGTTTTTTTGAATTTATGCAATTTTATTCTTTGAAGGAATTTATTTTTAATTTCAGAATATTTGGAGTGCACATGTTCTGTTTATATGCTTTGTTTTTGTACAGATTGAGTCAAAGTTATGTGTGCCCTTCATCCAGATAATGTGCTGATAGGTGTGAACTTACACAGCCCCTCCTTCCCCCTACACCAGCTTGACTTTCATTGAGATATATTTCCATATGTGCAGCTAAGTGTTGATTGACTAATTCCAATTTTGTAGTGAGTACCTATATTGTTTCTCCATTCTTGTGATGTTTCACTCAGAACTTAAAACTACTCTTTATTCCTTTGTGAGTTATATCACAAAATAATAAGAATGAAGGTCAACATATACATATAGGGGGTTATATTTTGCATGGTGAATAAGGAGTCACTATGCTGAAGCCTGAAACTTTTAACAGATTTAAATACACACTTGCATACACTCGTAGAGCCCATTATATGGGGAACACAATCGATTAAATTTGAGTATTAGGGAAAGGAACATTTAGCCCTATTTGTCTTTCTTCTGACCACTTACTTCCCATAGTGGATGTCCTAGTGATTGTAAATCCACAAGGAGATTTAGCTTACATATGAGTAACCATCATCCGCTCAATATTTTCTGGGAACTTGGCTGCCATTTGGGTTCATCAAATATTTGAGGGTTATTTTCAAAGACTTCAGTCTGTTCAGTGCCAAGCTATCCTTGGCCTAGCAACTTATCCCTGATTCCTAAGTAGCTTTTTTGTAGAGAAATTGAATCTGTATGTTTCTAATCCATTTAAAGTTAGATCATCAGAATATACTTTTATAAAAGCAATCCAAAATCCTTGTGAGAGAATTTCTTCATTTTATTCCCATTAAATGGCGATGTCTTTTTTTCCCTGAAGCTTCAAATTTGTTGCAAAGCTACAATCCCCTTACAAAGTGATTTTAAAAGTTGGCAGCCTCTATTGTCTTAGCCCTAAGCATATAGTAGGGACTCACAAAGTTCCTTTTTGAATATGTTTTCAGAACATTGCCTGCAGTTTACTCATGTAGGAATGACTTCCTTCCTTTCCACCAAGCCACAATTCTTCCTCCACTTGGAGCCTCTCCTGAATTCAAAGGAAGCTACACAGGTGGAATGTCATGATGGCTTCACAGGAAAAGATTTGGGACAGACATTTCCAATTTTCTGTCCAATATAATCTTAGGCTCTTCTATAAGCAAGACTGTGTTCAAAATCACTTCCTGCCACAAGAATTCTGAATTGCATTGTAAGTTTCCTTGAATCTAGCTTGCTATCATGATCAATCCCATGTCAAAATGACCTTTTACAAGTCTCTATTTTATATATTTTCCTTATAGAAACCCAGAGAAATTGATAATACTTGTTGAATCACCTTTAAACTTTATATTTATCATAATTAAATTATGTTATGGGGTGTTACATGATTTCTTAGTTTATTGGTATTACAAATAAAAAGAGAAGATTAATTTTTTATCACCATTGCCTCAAAGGAATTATATTATTGCCTATCACTAACTCCATTTATTCACTGAAAAACTTGTGGGAAGCTAATAATCAGAAATAATTTTAGGTTCTATGATAAATACAAAGAGGAATATGATAAAAAGCATTAATATACAATGCTAAACTTATTAAACAATGTATCGTGCCTATGTGGGATTCGTATCATTAATGCTTATTCAAGGGAAATCCCTAAGCATTTTATAACAAGATCAATAACACTGTGTTTTTAGATTATTTAAGCGGGCTTGTGATGTGTGAAAAATTAACATATCCTAATGGAACTTTCAGATAAAAGTGATTCAATAAAACAGAATTTTGGCTCCTATGATATTCCTACTCATCATGCTGCCATATCTCCATCTAGCCCCAGAGTCACCTCCCTGCTCTCATCTGTGTCTCTCTCTTTTATCTCCATCTCTCTCCCTTTCCCCAAACTCCAATGGATCTATTGGTTCTCTTTTGTTAGTGGTTATTTCCACCAACACATTTATATTGTATCACCCATCTTGTACCAAATCCTAAAGATACCTGTCAGTTTTCTCCGCAGCACTCAGCCCTGTTGACTACAAAGCCATCATACAGCCCTATTTGTTTTTATAACAACACTTGGTGCTGGTTGTTCCTGTCTCACCCTTCCCATCATTTCTTACTGTTTTACATTGGTTCCTTCTCCTTCCTAAAGACAACCTAATAGATCAGGTTTAGAAATGACAAATATGAAGATGCTTTATAATTACCAAGTAATAAATTGAAGAACTGGGATTTGACACCCATCTGTCTGCTTCCAAAGCCAGTGTTTTTCCAATGTACACTTGGCCTTCCTAGGCCATGCCTGGGCTGGCTCCAATGTTTGCCCATCTTTTCCTGTTGAAAGCATGAGAGGATCAGCTATCTTTCCTTTCTTTTTCTTTTTCTTTTTTAAATTTTTTAGTGCTCTTTCTGTCCATGCTGCATCTGAGTGCCACACATTCAGTCACATATGTTTCATCCCCCTCCATGTTTGGCTTTGAATAGCACAGAGTCTTCCAAGTTTACCAATTTATTTCTTCTTGCTATTGTTTGAGGACTTTGCTGCAAATCAAATGACATGCCATGTAATTATTACAAAGGTTGAAGGAGCATATCACGTTCATAAAAAATCCATGTAATCTGCTTATGATCTGCTTACATATAAACTAGTGCTCATATTTTACTTCCAAGACATTATAACCCATATGCTTCTTTATACAAAGGAGTCACTTAAATGTGCTTAGTAAATAGTTGTATAGTATCTATGGTATTTATTTCCTAGCACTTTGCAATCAAACGCCCCACCAATAGACATTATGTAGTTTAGACATTTATAATTAGCAAGAGGAAAGTTGAGTGTAATTAATCTTTGCTAACTCTCTCAGTTTTCCTGTACACTTTAGTTCTATCACTTAGGAAATCATTGAGATTTAGGTGTGATTGTACCTAATACATTCCCATACGTGTCTAACACCTCTTCTTAGCAGCCTCAGACTTCCTTATGCACGATCATTTTGGAAAGTGTAGATTTATTCCCTTATGAGCGTTTTCGAAAAGGTGCAAACTGAAGTGTAAATGGCATTCATATCACCAAATCAATTGGAACGTAGCTGCTGTTAAGGTGGTTGAAAGGGGGGAAAGGGAATATAATGCCTCTTATCAGCGATAAAGAATTTGAATGCGGACTATCTGAGCACTAGCATCAAATGCAGACTTGGTTCAGGCAATGTACATTGCAGATTTAATTTGGGGAACAGTGGTTTTGGTGTGAGTTAAGGACAGAACTTGGAAATATGGACAAATAATAAAATAGGTTGTTGCAGACGTACCTAGTGTGTTCCTGCTAACAATGCTTTTGGAAGAGTGAAGTGGGTCTTTCTCCCGTGACAAATCTACTCAGCTCTCTCATGCATGCAAACACAATCTAAGACTAGCTGTGAGAGTAATTTTGTTTTCAAATAATTTATTCATTAAATAATCTCCTCTACATCTTATTAAAACCCAATAAGTATGAGAAAAAAGGAGCACTGCTATGAGACACTACAATCAATCTCATTGATTTAAAAACAGAATTGCATCACCACCTTACTCCTCTTAATTTCCTAGATTGTAAGTTCCTTAAATGAAAGGACTGGGATTTAAGAATCTTTGTTTTCTCTTCAGTAGACATAAAATAAATGTCTGTTGTAATAAAAAAGACAGAAATATTGCATCTGTTCATAGACTTCACTTAATCACCAAGTAGGGTAAAATGGTGGAGCAGCTAGATAGTCTGCTATCACATGGTTTGAAATTGGAACTAATTGTTTTCTTGTTTGTCAGATGAATTTTTCAAGTTGCTAAAAACCATGAGGTTTATTTTCATAGATGAGATTTATAGTATGAATATACATTCAACATTTGGTTTTAATTGAGGGCTTCCTCCCACCTCTGGCCACCCAAAATCTTCTTTGTAAGAATAGGTTTTGTCTGTATGTTTTCTTCCCTGTTACCAGTTGCTGATACAGTATTTAATTCCTTTCATTTATGGACTGGAGTATAATAGTCTGCCAATTGAAAGACAGTTCACTAAGAAAAAAAAAAAAAATATATATATATATATTCCAGTTTTCATTAGGAAATCCAAAACCTCCATATTCCATTTGAATGCTGCATTTCACTATTTTGTCCTAATTCACTAGTTACAGATGTTTTAAAAAGAGCTGGAAGGCATAAGACCAAGTTCTAACAGGACTATGGAAATCAACTCAGTAGGTATCCCAAATTCTATATACCCTGAACCTTCATATTAAACTTACACGAAACCAAAATAACTAGTGAATTCATTCAGTTTAGTTTTTTTAATGCATAGAAAATAATGGTTTCATTCCCTGATCTTAACAGAGAGATATATAGAGAGAGACAGAAAGAGAGGCAGAAACACAGAGACAGAGAGAATGTGAGTTTGATAACTTATCAGTTTGTTTTCCAAGTCTGGAAGCAGGCAAAAGTCCTAAAGATTTCCATGTCATTATATTGCTTCGCTGTCTTCATGATTAGAGCAGCAGCTGTAGGCTCCAAGAAGCATGTGCTCACAGAATCTGAGAACCAGGTCGTAAAACGACACTCTAAGTACAAGAATAAATACAGGGTGAACAGAGTAATGCTTTGTAGAAGTAACTCACCCCAAGAAATGGTTCATAACTTTGTTGCAAATAGAGAGGCTTGTGATTTCATTAATTTTCATTTATTTAAAGAAATGTACACACATAGGAACATGGTATTCTATATATAATTTGTGGAGAACAAATAAAGTAAAAGAATAAATCAGTAGCTTTCTAGTATTATTGAAGTAAAACCAACGCAATATTTAAGAGGCATCAGCACTTGAGCCATTAGGAAGTTGTACTCTATAGGAAAGCAAAGATAATTTTCCAGACTCTACCACAGACTGAATGAAATATCCCTTAAGACCACACAGATCCCTTTGCCTACACTGCCTACTCAGCATATATTTTTGTAGTAAGGAAATGATGCCACAGCATGGAAATAAAATTACTCCAGGCACTAGAGAGGCATGCTGGAAAATTGTAGTCTATGTTAGAAAAAACAAAACAAAAAAAACAGTATTTTATTTTATAAGCTAAAATTTGTTAAAAAAAAATTCAACCAATATCCATTGAGTTAAGCATATAAAAATGAGTAAGACACATTCACTATATTGAAAAAAATATAAATATGAAAAAATGGAAAGAAAGGCACAAAGTCCACTTCACTGCAGGTTCTAAATATTCAATTTAGAAACACAGAGAAAGGAGATTGACGTCCTTACGGTTTAAAGGCAGATAGGAGAGAGCATTGCTTCTGCCTGGTTTCATTGGCTAAAAGCTTCCTGCATGAGTGGACATCAGTTTCAGTGGAGAGCTTGTTTTTCATGAGTTTAGTTAGCATAAATTGGTTTATTTACATTTTATAGGGAGTGGATCCCTGAAGTTTGTATCGCTCCCCCTTTTTTTCTTAACCCCTCTTTATACTCTTAACAATAACACTAAGCACTAGAAATGATAGGTTTGGTTAAGAATATATAATAAGTAATTTTGAGTGGGGCCACTTTAAAATATATTGGCCAGTAATAATATCAACAACAAACTTCTTAAGGTCCCCAAATATTTTATCTCATCTTCTCTCTCCATCATGTAGAGAGAAGATAAATGTACCTACAAATGGGTACATTTATCTACATGCTAAAAATAGTTAATTCAGGAATATTCCCCAATTTCTGAATGTTGGAATGTCTAAGGTAGTATCCAATGCTATAATCATGAAAAGTTAAGGGTTGTGAAGGAGAAGATAGCTTTCTTAAAGTGACCCCTCAAGGAAAAAACAAGCATTGAATATCTGTTTTTTAAAATTATTTCCTATAAATGATCTACCACAAACATTCAAAGCATACGACTTTAGGAATCAGTGAATCCGCAGCCAAGCATGGGGCAAGTATTGGTATAAGGCATTTTAACCAAAATAAAGTGATGATAAGTTTTTAAAGTATTTCCTGAGGCATGAAAACATAAAATTATAATGGTAGGTCCCTTGTGGAATTATAAAATTTCTATGCTGATATAGTGACACTCTTGGAAGTCTTCATGTATGGATTCAGAAATAAATGATAAGTCAATATAGACATTGATCATGTAGGTATTTATATATGTATAGACCTCTCTGATCAATAAAAACATATATAGACATTTTTTTAACTTTTACAAGACCCCATGAGGAATATTCATGTTTAAGACTTTTTTCAGTAACTACTATGACAATATTAGGAACCTACATGTTAAGGTGTAAGACAAATAAATACATATCAGGATAGTTCCAGGGTTTCCTGAAAATGGGAGAAGAATTCAAATCAATATCTGAAATAGTCTAGGGTAAGTATTTACATCAAGAAGTAAAAATTCCCCTATAATGTTAAGAAAAATATTATTTGCATATGAGCCATTTCCAATCAGAAACTCATACTGTAAGAATACAAGATAGAAAATTTTAAAACTAAGTTATGAGTTTTTTTATGTTAACCAGCAAGATATAAAATGATTTTCTTTACTTCATAAATGTTTGTACTATACAGAGAATTTATAGTTTTAAAGAGAATGATTGATGTGTTGAATTTTAAAAAGTTCACATAATTTAGTAATATATCCTCCTTTTCTGTTATGATTTGAAGCATTTTCAGCTGTAATGGCCTTTGAGTCTCTGGGATAAAGGCCTTAGCCAAAGCCAGGAGTTGCCTATAAAGTTCTTTTTGACAGAAACTGGGATGGAATCCAGGCTCATTTCAGCAATATTTGTGGAGAAGAGGATTGAACTCAATATATTTGACCCCAAAGTGCATTTTTGGGGCTTGCACTATATTTATTAAAGCCTTGTGGCAGAAGTAGAAGTTATTAAATGGGTGAGGGCTGGCTTATAAAGACACAGTTTTAAGCAATAATAGTTGGACAGATTTTTACCGATCACCTACCTGAAGCCATATTCCAAACTCATGGTTATAAAAAAAAAGACAGAGAGATAAATATCATCCACAGATTCAGGCAATTCAAAGTCTAATAGAGAAAGAAGGCAGTTATAAATAGTTGTAACACATGGCACAGTGGGAGGAAAGATTGTGACAGAGACACAGAGTGTGACAGAGTCACAGACACTGAAAGATCAGGACTGCATTCGAGAGGGAAGTTGCGTTTGAGTGGGTGCGGGTGAAATGGCCCATCCAGTGTGTGTGGATGGTGAGGCACAGGACTTCCACTATAAAATTAGTAAACACAGAATGCCCTTGATGAACTGAAGTTAGCATTTCAGGAAGCAACAGTTTGGCTGGATTGTAAGATATATGGCTTTAGAAGAAAATATAGAAATAATTAACCTATAGGTAAACACATCATCTTACACATGATTTAAGAATGATATAAACCAGTGATTTTCAACTGGTGTGGCATGAAAGGATCTGAGGAGTGCCCCCCCCCCAATTTTAAAGATAATTAATTAAATTATTTTCAAAAGAAGTTCAAAACACAGTAAGTATGTCTTTTACTGTTTTACTTCTTTTACTGTTCTTTTTTGATAAACATAATTTAAGTGTGCTGTGGACGTTTATACATTCAAGTGTGCTGTGAGACTAAAAAAAGGTTGAAATACACTGATATAAACTATTTGAAATTAATATGGTCACATCTCCGTCATTTACTCATTTGCAGTTGGAAAGATTCTGGCCATTTAAAAAGGAAGATCACGGATTTGGAAAGCAAATACGAAAGCATTAAAGTCACTACTTCATTGCTCACTAGTCAAATGACCCCGTGTATTCGTTTCTTACTGCTGTGGTAACAAATTACCCCAATTAGTGGTTTAAAACAACACAAATTCATTCTCTGCCAGTTCAGGAAGTCTGAAGTTCAAAATGGATCATCATGGCTGTATTTCATCTCAAGTGCTAGGGGAGAATCTGTATTGTCATTTCCAGTTCTTGGAAACCACCTATATTTTGTGGCTCATGACCCTTTTCTCTATCTTCAAAGTCAGCAGCACAGAATCTTCAACTCTTTCTTCTTTTCTGGCTGCTTCTATAGATCCATCTTCTCTGACTATGACCCTATCATCTCCCTCTTATAAGCATTTTTGTAAAGCACCCTTGTAATGATAGTGCTTGTCCCAGTAATTTGGCATTAGCTTTCCAACTCAGAATTTTTTCTCATGTCTGCAGAGGTTCTTTGGTCACATAAGGTAACATATGTCCTTTCTTTAGGGATTGGGATGTGAACATCCTGGTGGACCATTACGCAACCTGCCATACTCATTCTCAAAGCTTAACTATTTTTCTCCTTTTTAAAAATAGGTATGATAATAATAATGCCATCTCACATTGTTGTTTCGATGTTCAAATAAGAATGTGAAACACTTAGGATAGTGCTCAATACATATTGTAATTACCATTGTTATTTCTGTTAATGGTGTTATTTTTGAGGACTCTGAATGACAGGTTGAGTTTTACCCACTTTGATCGTGTTTGTTTGAACAGTAAAGTTACATGATAAAAATGTGATAAGTGAACAGTGAGTTTTTGAAGTTTGTTGTAGAGAGATTGGAGATGTAAGGAAGGCTCTAGAGTTCGGGGTTAGTTATAAGACTCCAAAGGAAATGTAGAACAAACTACAGATGTCGGCAATGCATATGATCCGTTTGGAATGGATACTCTTAGGATTTTTAAAGGAACTGAAAATTAATAGGGAAATGATATTATTCCAATAGAAAAATGAGCAACAACATGATAAAGAAAAACTCCAAAAATATATCAGTGAATGAAAACAATGCTAAAAATATTTTCACAATCAATAATTAAAGAAAGGTAATTAAAACAATAAAATAACTAACTGACAAATATTTAAAATGATGTTCACTCTTTGGAGTTACTTTTCAGCAGGTGAATATCAATTAATAGCTACCAAATTCTGGAACACTTGGCAGGTATATACTAACAGTATTAAAATAGCCACAGTCTTTGGCTAATAACTGAAAAAATTTTCTGCTGATAATATTTTTGTGCAAAAATGTGTTTACTCTCTCTGAGCTTGTTTTGGCTAACAAAAGAACATAACAGATGTAAATTCCAAAGTGGATTATGACATGAACCGCTATGTACAGATATTAAAGTATCTAGGAATCAGAAACTTTACATATAATTGGAGCTTAAATGATTCATTTTTTTTCATACAGACAAAAAAATAGAAGAGATGTCTTTAGAGAGAACTCTTCTGTGTTCCCACCTTAACCCTGTTGGAAAGGTTGAAGGGTAGAACTTACTCTTTTTATTTTTTCTTTTGCATTTTTGGCTGGGGTCGGGTTGGAACCCACCACCTCTGGTACATGAGGCCAGCGTCCTACTCCTTGAGCCACAGGTGCCACCCTGATAGGACCTACTCTTACCTCAATTTTGTGAGAGAGACATCAGTGCACCCCAGAAAGAGCTTCATATTGTTTTCTGGCCATAAATGAAAAACTGTGGACTAATTACAGCAAGAAGACAAAAGATGAGGGACGAAGTGGTTAGATATTTTAGTCATAGGGAAAAAGAGAGATGCTACTACATAGAATATGCCTGCAGTAATAGAATCTGGTGATGTAACAAATACTTGAGCGTTTGCTATATTTCATAAAATAGGCCAAGTGAAATAAAAAAAAGAACATGATAAGAGGTAAGATTGGATCCTATCCAGATGAACCTTCTCAAAGGGTGAAACCTGACCTTTTGGAAGCTTAGGGACAATAGGCTCCATTACTATGGACACATACAAATAAGGGACCCTGAGAGACACATGATGCAGCATAGAGTGGAAAGTCCCTACCAGTGGCTCATGGCACACTTAGAAATATATCCACCACTGGGCACAATGGCTCATGCCTGTAATCCTGGCACTCTGGGAGGCTGAGGTGGGTGAATTCCCTGAGCTCAGGAATTTGAGACCAGCTTGAGGAAAGTGAGACCCCATCTCTGCTAAATATAAAAAAACTAGCCAGGTGTTGTGGCAGGCACCTGTAGTCCCGGCTACATGGGAAACTGAGACAGGCGGATTGTTTGAGCTCAAGACTTTGAGCTTAAGGGTGACAGAGTGAGACTCTGCATCAAAACAAAAAGAAAGAAAGAAAGAAAGAAAGAAATGTATTCACCAAAGGATAGCCTTTGAACATCTTCTAGGTCTCAAAGGTACCGAGGTGGCTTATGATAGTGCCAAGCAAATGAAGAAGTCTCATTTTCCTTAGCTTTTCTGGCTATTTCTTTTCCGACCCAAAAGGCAAAACAAACAAAACAAAAGAAACAAACAAGCAAAATAATCAGAAACTAGAAGATGGAGGAGATTCAGGGAAAAGAAAAACAAAACCAACCACCCTTAATTCCTGAAGTTGGGTAGTCCATGTCAAACCAGGTCTGAAAGAGTTGGAAAGGACTGTCTTTGAATGAAATTCAAAGTATCTATTAATACAAGAGGGTAAATACATACATCTTACAACAAATTTGAAAACACATTTGGCTGTTTAAAGATGCAATGGGACTGTATCCTACTTAAAAGTGACTAGAAAAGTCATGACATTTCACCACTGAGTGATTTCAGAGGGAGTGTGAAAGAAACTATTTAGTTTCTCCATTACATCTCATGGGTGTTGCTTATTCTGAGCACTTACTGATTTAAGCCTCATTAATATACACAAAACTGGGAAATAAATATTCAGCAACAGATAAATGATGAGATGATCATAAATGGAAGTTTATATGTCATCGAAGACTAACTTTATCTTAGAAGTTGTGCAATCGTTAAAAATATATCTACTTCAATATAAAATTAATGATATAAATTATTCACCATGAAAAGCAATAATGATGTTTACCAATATGTCAATTTGGACTAAATTAAAAAGGATTGGTACTGCCCTCTAGGCTTATTACCTAAACAATTCCTTTTTTTGCACCTTAGATTTATAATAATTTTGTGAGGGAAGTGCATATAAAAATAGTCAAACCAGGGCAATGACTAAGAAAATCTACTCTGAATTATTACAAAGAATAACAAAATGAAATAAGACAGTAATGATTTTTACACTAAAATTTTGAGACAGCATTTGGTTGGAAAATCATAGGTTTTTTTTTTTTTTGGAAAAAAGATTAATTATTTCTTTTAATACATGTTTCTTGACTGTTCATTATGAATAAATAGCCACACCAATTTACAGGAATACAATAAGGAAACTCTGAACAGATATGGTTCTTGGGTTAGTAAGGAAGCTAGATCTTAATAAAATACTTACAAATGCATGTAATATATTATAACAAAGCTATTAAAAAGAAACTTGCAGTATTAAGTGACCATAAATTAAAAAATGCTTCAAGAGCAAGTGTCAATTGAGATAGTATTTAACACAAAGAAGCAAAGAGAGGGACCACATTGCAGCAGAGGAAATAGGCTCAGGGAAAGGAAGAAACTTAAAAATCGGAACGAAGGATACATTGTTAGACATTTAACCCAAAAGGAAACATGAGATGAAATATAACTAGAGAGGCAGATAATAACCAGACAGGATGGAACTGGTTAGGTCATGTTTGGGTTTTTTAATTTTGCAATAGTAAAATGCTTTAGTTATTTAACATTTCTTTTAAAGAAAATATTTTGTTATAAAAGATAAGGGCAGTGAAAACATGAACTAATATCATTGAGGATTCTTGGAAGAAGTCTGGAAATGAAAGAAAGGAACTAAAATAGCAGCTGGAACGTTCTGCCAGTATGATAATTATTTTCAATCAGCAGAGACATCTGCATACTTCCAAGCTGATAGGAATTAGGTGAGAGATACTGAAATGAAGACGTTTTCACTTTCCTCTCCATTTTTATTTTAACCAGAGCCAGCAAGAACAAACACAAAAGAATTACAAGTGGAGACTACTTCTATATTTAATGCAACAAGTAAAGAATAAGTACAGCAGAGTGATTTTTTATATTCATCAATGGAATTCTATTTTATGACCATCTTGTCTCCCTATTTCAGGCAACAGATATGTAATCTAAGAATACTGACCCAGGCAACAAAGGCTGACTGAAGAATAGCAGAGAAAGTGTCAAGTTCTTCTGATTTGTGAACTCAAAAATAGTTTTCTAAAGTTTCCAATGCACACAGCCCTATTATAAAATTAATTTATAACTTTCATATGAAATCTATAACCTAATAACAGCCTAAGAATATAGGAAGGAGGGAATGGGTGGAGGGAGAGTGATTGGAGGGATCACTTCTATGGTTTATCTTACAAGGGTACAAGTGAATCTTTCTAAGAGTAGAATATGAACATCTTAACACAATAGCTAAGAAAATGACATGAAGGCTATGTTAACCAGTTTGATGAAAATATTTCAGATTGTATATGAAAACACCACAGTGTACCCCAGAATTGCATTAATGTACATAGTTATCATTTAATAAAAAAAAAATAGTTTTCTGAAATTCATAGCATGGATGATAATTTGAAAGAATTTGATCTTCTGAAGTTGGCTTATTTGAGTTACAAGATGTTTGAAGTATGTGGCCTGGAGTGGCGGCCCAGGCCTGTAATTTTAGCACTCTGGGAGCCCAAGGCAGGTGGATTGCCTGAGCTCAGGAGTTTAAGACCAGCCTGCGCTAGAGTGAGACCCTGTCTCTAAAAAATAGCCAGGTGTTGTGGCACGTACCTATAGTCCTAGCTACTTGGGAGGCTGAGACAAGGGGATTACTTGAGCTCAAGAGTTTGAGGCTGCTATGTGCTGTGATGCTATGGCACTCTACCCAGGGCGACAAAGTGAGATTCTGTCTAAAAAAAAAAAAAAAAAAGAGAGAGAGATTTTTGAAGTATGTGGGACAGAATGTCTATGGACTAAATATATGCATGAGAATAATGAATACTGACGTGGGTGCCAGTTTTCCCACCATGAACTGGATAAAGACCCTGTGTTAGTCTGCTTTGTGTTGCTCTCAAGGAATACTACAGACTTGGTCATTTATAAAGAGAAGAGGTTTATTTGGCTCCCAGTTTCACAGATTGTACAAGCGTGGTACCAGCATCTGTTTCTGTTGAGGGCTTCAGGGAGCTTCTAATCAATGGCAGGTGAAGGGGGAGCAGATGTGTCACATGTCAGAGATGGAAGACACGAGGAAGGAAATGATGCCAGACCCTTTAAACAACAAGCTCCCCTGTGAACTACTGAAGTGAGAGTTCACTCACTATCATGGGGGAGGCACCAAGCCACTCATGGGGGATCTGGCCCCATGACACATGCACCTCACACTAGGCCCCACATCCAACACTGGGGATCAGATTTTAACATGAGATGTGGAGGGGCCAAATATACAAACTGTGTCAGATCCCATAAGCAATAGAAGAGAAAGGTGGGCAGCCACTGTGGCTCAAAGGAGTAGGGCACCGGCCCCATACACTGGAGATGGAAGGTTCAAACCTGGGCCCCAGCCAAAAACTGCGAAGGTTGAGAGAGAACGATTCTAGTCTCTAGGTACCTATAGTAGGTAGGGAAGGAGGAAGGGAAGTAGCTCCCAGGAGAGGACATGGTGACGAGCTCCCCAGATGCATGAGGAAAATCTGACAGTGGGAGAGACACTGCTGTCTCCAGACTTCCACTAAAACCCCTGATGGGACCCTGATGGCATCAGACTCTCAAGTATCTCCCTATACCAGAAGAGTCTCATACTAGGACAAATCAAACATACATGAACCTCTGGTGGTACACCCCAGAGGCATTCCCACGAAGCGTCATGTGCAACCAGAATATTATTAGAAAACAACCACATTTTCTTTTGCGCTGAGAAAGGCAAAGAAATTTGTAGAGAATCTGCCACAGATTGTGAAAGGGGAATCTGTTCTGAAATTGGCTTGGTCTTCAGGCTTCAGCAAATATTCATGTGGTGTCATGACTAAGGTTGACAATCAGACATCTCAGATGATACATTCAAGTCACTGATGGGACCAGGATGTACAGATGCTCGGTCATGTCGTTTTACCTCTCTCAGATTCAAGGGGATACATAAGCCAGGAGGAATTTGAAATGTAACTCTGGAAAGAAGATAAAAGAGGTTAGTAAAAAATGTTGGGTGAAATCTGAAATGATAAATACACTCGAAGGTAACTAGATTAATTTTAAGAACCAAATTTGGTTTTGGACTTGAAATTGTACCTGAATTATAAATTATTAGGGAAAAACAAAACTGAAGTTACGATGCATCTGAAATTTGTTACTCATAAATGTTGTGCTCACTCCATAAGAAATTAGCTATAATCTAAAATTATAAATCATATATATCACAATTCAAAATAATAGAGAGCATGGAGAACTGAATTATACTTGTTCAGACCTTGAATAGAAAAAAATCATAATGTAGATTACTGCCTGAATGAAAGGCAAAGTATCTGTGCTGAGCTCCAAGCCAGAAGTGAAGTTGGAGGTATACATCTGAAAACCAGATGTATACTATTGAACAGCAGGGGCAGGAATGCTGAAGGTCAAGCCCCATTGATGCCCTATTATGAACTGTTCACAAACTAGCACTCTAGGTAAAGAAGACTTCCGGAAGTAACACACAGTACAAAGCAAAGAACGAGGGTGCTATAATCGTGAGATGGGAACTTGACCTATATTATGAATGCAGGAAATTGAGCAAAGACATATGCCAAGAAAGAGAAAATAGTACTTTTAATAAAAAACTCTAAAAAGCAACTCATAATCAAACCAGATTGTGTCCAACTCATTACTCTACTTTCCCACCTGATATCACCCCTTCTGGATTCCACCATTATTCAGCATATAGAAGATACCTTTCAAAATTAAAAGTCAATAAAGGAACCAGCATAATATTTAGCCATGGACTTTATACTTCCACCCGCCCCATCACCTTGCTCTCAGGTGACCCAAGTGGAAGCCAAAGGGCTTGCATATCTGCTGTTCCTAAACCCTCCAATTCCTGTGGAGTTACATGGAACCTATTAAAAGAAGCATCAGTTTGAATAGTTGGGGAAATATTAATCTGGTCTATGTAATTCAAGGTAAATTTAGAATATTTAAGTGGTTTTGTCTTGAGAAAAAGATAACTAATATAACTCATTGGATTGCCCTTTTTATATTAGCTTTTAAAACTTGATTCCAAGATTGTAACTTATGTACCTCACCTTAAAATTAGTACTGTGTATATTTTAGTCTTGTTTTGGGCTATACTTAACATTCCCACTTTTTAAATCCTTTATTTAATTGAATCTCATATTTAAGCCACTTTTGCATTTATATAGTCTTGCTAAAAACACATAAGTGATTTATTTGAATGGTGAAAGTGAGTCAAATGTTAGTAGTAAAAAAATCATATTCACATAGAATGATTTATAGAAAGTTCAAAATAATAGCATGTGATTTTCATTGGGAAGGTCAAGATTTTTTTTCTAGTTTTTTTCAATGTTTCTCAATAATCTGTTAGAGTATTACTTTTTTTATAATGAGAAAAATTATTTTTAAAAGTTTAGATGAGTATATTTTTGTTCAAAAATTTCCTTTATAAAAATAATCTTCTAGATCTCTGGGTCTTTAAAAGTTTACTTCTCGCCCATGCATTTCCAAAATGCTTTTGTAGGCTCTGTTTATTACAGTTTCTCATGGACTCAGGGTAGTGGATATTTTATTTAGAATGTTCTTCATTATCACTGCCATAAGGAAAGAGAGACAAGGTAGAATGTGCACTTTTTTGAAAAATGCACGTATCACATCCCTTTACACCTCATAAGTCAAAGCAAGTCACATGTCATGGCCTAACTTCGGGGGAGATGGGAAAGGTACTCCTATCATATGCTTGGAAGTGAGACTCAAAATATTTTAAAAATATAAATTATGACCTCAAGTGGTGTTAATTATTAGAATGGTGGGAAAAAGTTGATAAGGCCTATTGCATGCAGAAAAAATTACATGTACATATAAATTATATGTAATTCTCTAATATATATATTTTATATATCTATATCTCAAAAATATTTGATAGATTTTTAGGTACAATGAATGAAAAAATAAGTGTGGTAAGAGAAGTATAAAACCTATGGGAATTGTATAAAAGAAGGAGAAATGGTGACAGATTATTTAAATAAGTAATTTTTTAATTAAATAAAGGTAATTTTATTTTATTTAATTAAATATTTAATTAAAACACATTTACATTTATTGAATCCAGATTAGAAGTAATCAGCATATAATTAGAAATTTAGATATTTATTAGAAAATATTTGGAAGTCATTAATTTGGAGACGGTGATAGCTGATGTTATGGACTTAGCCAAATTTTTTTTTTTTTTTTGAGACAGAGCCTCAAGCTATCCCTCTGGGTAGAGTGCCATGGCATCATGCTCACAGCAACCTCCAACTCCTGGGCTCAAGCAAGTCTCCTGCCTCAGCCTCCCAAGTAGCTGGGACTACAGGCGCCCGCCACAATGCCTGGCCATTTTTTGGTTGCAGCCATCATTGTTGTTTGGCGGGCCCGGGCTGGGGATTCAAACCCGCCACCTTAGGTGTATGTGGCTGGCACCTTAGCCGCTTGAGCCACAGGCGCTGAGCCTAGCCAAAATTTTTAAGAGAGAATATTCTTGGAAATAAGTGCCATAGAAAGATGGAGGAAAAAACTGAATGTAAGAAAGAGGAGAGAAATTACGGATATCAAGATAAATGAGATATAGTTTGGTGTCAGAAAAGCAAACAAATTTTAAGGAGTATGATACAATTATATCACTGAAATAATATGAAATATTGTGGGTACCTTTACTAGCAGGAAATGGAGGGAAAAGATTTTATCTGTTGTAAAAGATTTTACCTGTTGTTCCTACCTGTTCAGAAGGAACTACCAGAAAGCTTCCAGAAGAGTGAGAGGATGCACATTAGAATGAAACAATGTAACAAGTAACAGGATGGTGAAAAAGTAATAATATTGGCTGTCAACAATTCTTTGAAAGTGGTGATTATGGGTAAATGAGAGGGGCTCTGGATCAGGAATACTTTGTAATAATGTATTGGCAAGGAAACCTGGTAGAACTGGGAATAGAAGTAGTGATATGTAGATGGAGAGGTAGATGAGAGAAATCAATGCAATAGTGAAATAAATACACACGCAATTATTAATAGTCCATGTCCAAGTTGCCATGAGTCTCTGGTGGTAATCAATATTTATTTAAGGTGGCCCCTTTCTTTAATTTTTATTTAATAAGTAAATTTTGTCATCACTCTTGCTCTTCTTTCACCACTTTGTTCTATAAGTAACTGAGAGAAATATGCTAAGATATCTGAGCATGATTATGGATTTTTTTCTAGTTTTAATTCTATGGATTTTGCTCACATATTTTGAATTTATGTTATTCGATGCATAATTTGATTTTTTCTTAGCTAATTAAACTGCCATCTTCAGCAATTTTACCATGATGTCCTGAGATGTTGCTTCCTTTTAGGCATTGTCACACTTTTTTTTTTTTTTTGAGACAGAGCCTCAAGCTTAGGCTCTGGGTAGAGTGCTGTGGCATCACAGCTCACAGCAACCTCCAACTCCTGGGCTTAAGTGATTCTCTTGTCTCAGCCTCCCAAGTTGCTGGAACTACAGGCGCCCACCACAATGCCCAGCTATATTTGGTTGTAGTTGTCATTGTTGTTTGGCAGGCCCGGGCTGAATTTAAACCCGCCAGCTCTGGTGTATGTGGCTGGAGCCTTAGCCACTTGAGCTACAGGTGCAAGCCTGTCACACGTTTTGAATCTGTGACTTGATATCTTTCATCAATCTAAAAGAGACTTAGCCATCATTTCTTCAGAAAAATGTATGTGTTCCTTTCTATTTCTCTCTCTCTTTCTTTTTTTGAGATTCAGTTTCATGAAAACTGTCCTACTCTATTCTCCATGTCTCTTTCTCTTTTCTATTATTTTCCCCTTTTATTTCTCTTTGTTTCTTTGTGGACCTTCTCTTCCCATGCATATTTTGGTGTGCTAATTTTTTCTTCAGCTCATTGAATCTATTACTAAGTTATATCCTTAGGTTTTGTGTTGCTTATGATATATCTATTTTATGTTTTAAATTTCTTTAATTTTTTAAATTCCATATTTTATGCAGAATTACAAATCTTAGTATTCATCTCTTTCAATATATAAGAATTAACTAAAGAATGCGTTTGATAATACTATTCTCCATTTTCTCAAATCAGTTTGCATTTGATATTTCTCTTGATAATTTTTGAAAGAAGAAATAATGAGATCCAAAATAATACTAAAGAAAAAATTCAATAATATGACATAATAATCCATAATAATTCAATAGTAATCCATAATCATAATAATCAATCATATGCACCTAATGTAGGAGTACCCAGATTCATAAAGCAAATCATACTTGAGTAAGCCAAGAGATAAATAGGTGGTTTCAACACCTCACTGACAGGACTTAAATGGTAGAACAAATGGGTCTAACACATATTTAAAGAACAAGTTATTCAAAACTACTGGATACATATTCTTTTGATCAGCACATGGGACATTTGACAATTTGATCATATCTTAGGCCACAAAACAGTTTTAAACAAATAAAAAAAAATAGAAATCATGCTGTGTCTCTTCTCAGACCACAGTGGAATAAAACTACAAATGAACTCCAAGAGCAACACTCAATTCTGCACAAAGCCATGGAAATTAAACAACTTTCTGCTGAATGATTATTGGGTCAATTTTTTTCTATCTTTTTGTTGTAGGCATTTAAGGACATGAGTTTCCCCCTGAGGTATAATTTTGTAGCTTGTGTCCCTTTGTCTTTCAGTGTGAGAAATATTTTTATTTCCATCTTAATTTCATTATTGACCCAAATAATCCAATAATCATTTCTCAATTTCAGAATTGAGTGTTGCTCTTGGAGTTCATTTTTTCAAAAAAATTCACAATTTTCATAATTTCATAAAATTATGAAAGATAATTCATTTTCATAATTTTTTAAAAAAATATTTTTTTGAGACATAGTCTCACTTTATCACCCTTGGTAGAGTGCCATGGCATCACACAGCTCATAGCAACCTCCAACTCGTGGGCTTAGGCAATTCTCTTACCTCAGCTACCTCCCAAGTAGCTGGGACTGCAGGCTCCCACCACAATGCCCAGCTATTTTTTTGTTGCTCTCTGGCCGGGGTTGGGTTTGAACCCACCACCCTCAGTATATGGGGCTGGCACCCCACCCACTGAACTATAGGCACTGCCCCACATCAAAAACTTAATCCACCGTGACCAGTGGATTTCTTCCCAAGGATGGTTCAATATACAGAAATCAATAAATGTGATGTATCACATAAAGGGAAGCAAAGAAAAAAAAAGGCCATGTGATCATCTCGATAGATGTACAAAAGTCATTCGACAAAATGCAGCACCTTTTCAAACAAAAACCTTCAACTAGCTAAACATAAAGGGAACACATCTCAAGATTATTAAAGCCATGTATAACAAATCTATAGTCAACATCATACTGAATGGGGAAAAGCTTAAAGCATACCCACTAAGAATGGAAGAAGGAAGGGTGCCCACTGTCACCACTTCTTTTCAACATAGTGCTAGAAATTCTATCTAGAGCAATGAAGTAAGAGAAAGAAATAAAGGCTATCTAAATTGGGAAGGAGTAGATCAAGCTATCGCTTTTTGCCATTGATAGGATCTTATATCTAGAAAATCCCAAAGACTCTACTGAGAGAATCCTGGAATTGATAAATATATTCAGCAAAGTCTCAGGTTATAAAATCATTGTACACAAATTAATACCATTGCTATACACCAAAAACAGTCAAACTAAGAGTCAAATCAAAGACTTAATACATTTCACAATAGCCATAAAGAAGATAAAAATACCTAGAAATATATACTCAAGGAGGTGAAAGATCTCTACAAACAAAACTATAAAACAATAAGAAAGGACACAATTTTAACCCTCACTCAAGTGTAACAAAGCAATTACAAACAAATGGAAAAACATATCATGCTCATGGATCAGTAGAAACTAAATTGTTAAAATGTTCAACTACCCAAAGCAATTTACACATTCAGTGCAATCTCCAATAAGATATCAAATCATATTTTGCCAATATAGACAAAAATAATTCTGTGCTTTGTCTGGAACTAGAAGAGAGCCTGAATAGCCAAAGCAAACTTAAGCAAAAAGAACAAATGGAAATATCACGTTACTCAACTTCAAAACTATAATATAAGGGCATAGTAACCAAAACAGTATGGGATGGGCATAAAGATAGAGACTTAGGACAATGGAACATAACAGAGAACTCTGATATAAAGCCATCCACACACAGCCAATTGATCTTCAACAAAGCAGAAGAATTGGGGAAAAGAAGCCCTATTCAATAAATGGTACTGGTAAACTGGATAGCCACATGCAGAAGAAATATTTTCACTACTTAAAAAAATTAACTAAAGATGGACAAAAGACCTAAATGTAAGGCATGATATAAGATTGCTAGGAAAAAAAATTGAGAAAAATCTCTTCTAGATAGTAGTGTAGGCAAAGAATTTATGAAGAAGACACTAATGGCAACAATTACAGCAAAAAATAAAATAATATATGACAAAAATAAATAAATAGGTTGTTATCAAATTAAAAAGCTTCTTAACAGATAAGGAAATTATCACATAGCAAATAGTTAACCCATGGAATGGGAGAAAATATTCCTAAGCTATGCAGCTGATAAAGGACAAGTAACCTGAATCTATCAAGAATTTGGGCAAATCAGCAAGAAAATAAAGAAAGAACCCTATTAAAAAGTGTTTAAAAATGTGAACAGAGACTTCTCAGAAGATACATAAATAACCAATAAACATAAGAAAAATGGCCAACATCACTCATCCTCAGGAAAATACAAATTAAAACCACAATGAGATATCACCTTACTCCAGTTAGAATGCTTTTATTTAATGACCTAGTACATGGGGGCTGGGGGAAGTGGAGAGCAGGAAGAGGGAAGGAGGGAGGCTTTGGGAGGATCACGGTATATGACACACCTTTTGGGGGAGAGACACAATTATAAGAGGGACTTTACCTAAAAATGCAATCAATGCAACCTGGTTCTTTGTACCCTCAATGAACTCTCCCCCTCCCCCTGCCAAAAAAAAAAAAAAAGCCCATAAACAATAGATGCTGATGTGGAGGTAGAGAGAAAGAAATGCTTATATACTGTTGTTAGGACTGCAAATTAGTACAATCTCTATAAAAAACAGAACGAGTTTCCTCAAAGGACTAGAAGTAGACCTACCACTTAATCTAGCAATTCTACTACTGGGTATTATTTTTCCCAAAGGACAAGAAGCAGTTTAATCAAAAAGACACCTACATGTTTGTTGCAGCAAAATTTACAATTGCAAAGATGTGGAATCAACACAAAGACCCATCGACCCATTAGTGGATGAACAAAATGTGGTATATGTAAGGCATGGAGTACAACTTGTCCTCAGCCATGAAGAAGGATGAAGTAAGGGCTACTGCAACAAGTTGGATGGAAGTGGAGACAATTATCCTGAAGGAAGGAATGGAAAATCAAACAGCACATGTACTCACTGTTAAATTGGAACTAATTGATGAGCACACCGTGCACAGAGGGCAGTTAAACTCAGTGGAAATCATATGCAGCAGGGCAAAAACCTATCTCATAGGTACAGTGAACACATTCTGGGTTGTAGGCTCACTTTTAACCCTGACTCAAGTGTAACAGAAGCAATCCACATAACCAAAAACATTTGAATCCCTTAATATTTTGAAATAATGATAATTAAAAAACAACAATATGTAAAGTAAAAACGATTTGAAAGTTTAAAATAATGACTCAAAACTGAGATGCATTCTTGCAAGGACCTTCCCTTCTCAGTTCACTTTTATGGTACCGTCCTTGGCAGTCTCTTCCCAATATTAGAGTTTATTATTCTCTCCGTTGTGAACTCTTCATAGGATCTCAGAAACTTTTTGGGGGATTGAAAGACATTTTAAGGAAAAATTACCTCCAAATGCTAGGTTCACATGTCTGTTGTTTTGTGTGCTCTGAAATCTTGATTCTGTTATTTGCTGCTGCCTTTCAGTCCACCAGTGCCTTCCAGAACCAGGTTTTACACATCAAATTTAACCTCAATAATAAGAAATCAAACAACTCCATTTAAAAATGGGCAAAAGACTTGAACAGACACTTAACTAAAGAATATATGCATATGACACATAAACATATGAAAATATGTTCAACATCATAGATCATTAGACAATTGGAAATTAAAACTACAAAATACAACTACATACCTATTAGAATGGCCAAAATCCAAAGCACTGTCAATACCAAATGCTGGCCAGGTTGTGGAGCAACAGGAACTCCCTCCCATTCATTGCAGGTGGGAATGCAAATTGGTAGAGCCAATTTGGAAGGCACTTTGGCAGTTTCTCACAAAACTAAATGTACTTTTTATCCAGAAATTGTAATCATTCTCCTTGCTATTTACCCAAAGAATTGAAAACTTATGGTCACACAAAAGCCTACACGTAAATGTTTACAGCAGTTTTACTCATAATTACCAAAACTTGAAAACAATCAAGATATCTTTCTGTAGGTGATGGATAAACTGTGATATATCCAGACAAGAGAATATTTTTTAGTGCTAAAATAATGAACTCTCAAGCCATGAAAAGTTATGGAAGAAATGCTAATGCCTTTTACTAAATGAAGGAAGCCAATCTCAAAAGGCTCTAAAAATGTTATGTGCCTTATATAATTCCAACTGTATGACATTCTGGAAAAGGCAAAAGTATAGAGACAGTAAAAAGATCGTTGATTTCCAGGGTTTGTGGGGAGGGAGGAATGAATAGTTATGACACAGAGAATTTTTAGGAGAGTGAATCTATTCTGTATGATGGCACATGGCAGATACATACCATAAATATCTATCCAAACCCAAAGAAGGTACAACATCAGGTGTTAACCTAATGGAAACTATAGAGTCTTAGTGACAATGATGAATCATGGGTTTACCGTTTATAACAAATATCCCTGTGGAATGAGAGGTCAAATGGGGGAGCTTGTGCATGTGTGGGCGCAGGGAGCTCTGTATTTTTTGCTCAATTTTTCTGCAAACTTCAAACTGTTGTAGCTTTTTTTTGTTTGTTTGTTTGGGATTCATTAAAGGTACAAAGAATTATGAAGGTTACACTGATTGCATTTGTTAGGTAAGGTCCCTTTTGTAATAAACTGTTCTAACTTTCAAAAAATTATTAGTATTTTTTGAAAAGGCTTCCATTCTGGACATACCCATTTTTGAAGGCAAGTTTTCTGGCTCTCTTCAGTAAGATGGTTGTTCCTAATTTCCTGGTCTGTTATCGGGGGAAGCAGAACTAAATCCCTTAGTTGAATTTTGAAGAAACACGTACATATGTAGTAGTTATCCATTAGGTTACAAGTTACTTTTAAGACAGGAACTCTGTTCATTTTTATCCCCAGTATTTTTCTATAGAAAATAATAAAGTTTATTGAACATTAAAACTTTTCTTTTAATCACAAGTAACTTCATTGAAAAAGAACTCGATATTTTTCCTAGGTGTTTCCACATAATAAAGAAGGAACTTGATTTTTTTCCTAGTTTTTTTTTTTTTTAATCCATACATGATAACTTGCATTTCCTTTGCTGCCTGCTCCAGCCTTTACGTTTTTCTGGCAATCATGTCATCAATTGCTCATCACATCGATGAGATTTCAAGTTTTTGCTTCCAGTTATTCCCACTCTCACTGTGTCCTTCCATTGAGCCACTAACTGTTCAGACGTATCCCTTCCTGAACCCACACCCATTCACTAAACCTGACAACTGCACTAAGATATATTTAAGTTAAGGATTAGAGACAATTGTCTATTTCTATACCATTTTTATAAATTTAGAGATTCTGATGTAATTTGACTTAAGGAATTATCTAAGTAATATTAGCTATTATTCATGAGTTTTAGGGTTTATGCTGATTGCTTAGACATCTAAAATCTAATTTGCTTTCTCAAGGCCATTTTTATTTTCAATGTGCAGTGCATATCGGAGATTCTGTGAATTTGAAACAGGTTATAACTTGAAGTGACAGGCAACACAATATGATTTAGCATTTCAGAAATAAGGGTTTGTTATTACTGTTTTTTTTTTAACTCACGACTCCATGAAACTTGTTAATGAGAAAGTTAATTGTTTTATTGGTGATATCCCTGGGGCTGTGGTCCTTTTTATATTTGTAAGTATGCTTGTTTTCTAAAGTAAAATGAATAAGTCATTGCAAAAATGTAGGTATCAGCTCCTTACATATCTGGGATAGTAGCCCTTTCACGTGTATGTTTTGCAAATATTTTTTCCTACTCTGTAATTATCATTTTTATTTAATCAGTTGTTTTCTTTGCTGTACAGAGCATTTTAGTTTGATGTAGTCCTATTTGTCTAATTTTGGTTTTGTTGCTCGTGCTTTTGGCGTCACGTTGAAGAAATCATTGCCAAGACCAAAGTCAAAAAGTCAAGAAGCTTTTCCCTTAAATTTTCTTCTAGAAGTAGTTTTAGTTTTAGGTCTTAAGTTCAAATCTTTAAACCACTTTGAGTTAGTTTCTGTGTATAGTGTAAGATTAGGGTCCAATTTCATTCTTTTGCATTTGGAATCTAGTTTTCACAATATAATTTATCACGGAGACTATCTGCTTTCCCCTGTGTATTCTTGGTTACTTTGTTATGCCTGTAATCTCAACACTCTGAGATGCCAAGGCAGGTGGCTTCCTTGAGCTCAGCAGTTCAAGACTAGCCTGAGGAAGAGTAAGACCCTGTCTCTACTGAAAATAGAAAAACTAGCCTGGCATTGATACTGGTGTTTCAGGTTCTTGGTCTTAAAGATTCAAAGAATGAATCTATGGACCATAGGATCAGTGGTAAGACAGGCTTTATTCACAGAAACAAAACTTACAACTTACAAAAAACTGAAACTTCCTGGGAGAGAAAACCCAGGAGAGAAACAAGCTCTCCTGCTCCCTCTTGGAGGTCTGTCTTAGGGCTCTTTGCTCAGGGGTTTATATAGCCCCAGGGGGTTGTTTTGCCAGGACTCAGTGTTGACCTTTAGGGAGTTACAGTCAGTTGTCCAATCAGCAGCAAGGTGCCAAAACTCTTGGAAACTCACATGAGGAGCCAGCAAGAAGCCCACCATGAAATCGACCAGCCAAAAGTGCAGGGGGAGGAGACAGCAAGGCACCAGTGTCTCCCTGGACCCCCTTCAAACCCCGCACAGGTTTCGTGCCCTTCCAGCAAGCTGGTTCCTTCTGCCAGGGCTGGTTCCTTAACACCACCAGGGCTAAGGCATCAGGTAGTGGCTCCACCCTGTTCTGCATCAGCATCATGGCAGGGCCTGTAGTCCCAGCTACTAGGAAGGCTGAGGCAAGCAGATCACCTGAATGCAAGAGGTTGATGTTGCTGTGAACTATCATGATGCCATGGTACTCTACCCAGGGCTACAGTGTGAGACTCTGTCTCAAGAAAAAAAGGTCAAAAACCCAACCAACCAACCAACCAACCAACAACAACAACAACTAACAGTTGACTATAGACGTGTAGGTTTAATTCCCTCTATATTAGGAACAACCAGATAGCAAAAAGTAAATAATTAATCTAAAAAATGATCAAAGGACTTGAATAAACATTTCCTCCAAGAAAGAATACCAATGGTCACCAGATGTATGAAGAAATGGTGAACATCACTAATCATAAAGGATATGTAAATCAAGATCACAATGAGCTATCATTTCATAGCAGTCAGGATGTCAATTACAAAAAAAAAAATTAAATTTACTGAGCATGTGGAATAATTAGAACTTTTCTACACTCTTGATGAGATTGTAAAATTATGCAACTGCTATGGAAAACAGTATAGAGATTCCTCAATAAAAATATAAATAGAACTACCATATGATTTAACAGTTCCACTTCTGGGCATATAACTAGAAGTATAGAATGCTTGAAATGAAGACCTTGAAGAGATATCTTTGCTCTCATGTTCATTACAGCATTACTCACGATAGCCAAATTATGGAAACAACTCGAATATCCACAGGAATATGAATGATTAAAGAAAATGTGATGTGTGTATCTATTTATCCACCTATTTGATATACATATCAAACTATATATGTTATATGTGATAGTTTGCCAGCAGAAAATATGGATGGATGGATAGATATAGATAGATAAAATGAAAAATTATTCAGGCTTTAAAAAGAATGCAATGGATATAGATAGATAAAATGAAAAATTATTCAGTCTTTAAAAAGAATGCATAATTATGACAATGTGGATAAACTTAGATGACATGACGCTAAGTGAAATAAGCCAGTCACAGTGGGACAAATACAACATCATTCCACCTGCATGAAATGTCTAAAATAGTCAAACTCAAAGAAATAGAGAATAGAATGGTGGTTACCTGGAATCAGGGGAGGGAAAAAATAGTGAGATCACTTGTTATAAAGTTATAATTCAGGTACTATCCATTAGTTCTAGAGATCTGCTAGGTCTTATAATCACAATACTATATTATGCATTTTTTAAAAATTAAGAGGATACATCTCATACATATATTAAGTGTTCTTGGCACACACATGTACACACACACACATTCCTCAAACAGAGGCATACAACAAAACTTTCGGAGGAGGATGACTTCCTCGTAGGGACTCCTAAATGGATAGTAATAGGTATATGGGTTTTCGTGATGGCTTCACAGGTGTAAGTGTATGTCTAAACCCAAGTTATTGCAGATATTAATTTTCTGCACTTTCTGTATACCAAATATTCAATTATTTAAAAAGATGTAGGTATCAGTGAAAAAATTTTATTTCAGTTTATGTTGAATGCAATGTTGACATTAAACATTATGTGATAGAAACATAAAATGATAAAGAAGGCAAAGTAATGACAAACATATTTCATCAGGACACGATAAAAAATGAGCTTTCTTAGAAAGAACTGATGAAGGGTAAGGGGAAAAAAACCCATCAATTCTCTCCTTTGAATAAATAGTTATCCCTTGATAGTTTACTAGCAGGATAACTTTTTGAAACGTAATTTATTCTTCTTTAAAACTTTCTAGCCAATTGTTTTACAGAGTTGTTTTAAAAATGACTCACTATTTGATATGATTATAATAATGAAAGTCAATGATAGTCTTTTCTTGCATTATGTGTAAGACACTTGACAAAGTACAGAAAAATATCTTTTTAAATGTTCTCCTAAAATAATTAGTTCACCCTATTTAATATTTTACCTTTCATTGGCTCAAGAGGAAATAACACACTAGAAATATACATCATGGGATGATTTAAAACCCTTGGAATACATTCAGCAATTATCTCTGAGAGGTAAATTAACATGGTCTATTTTCCAAATTAAATTCTAAGGTGAATTAAAATGAGAAATAAAAATATTGCTGTTTAAAGTCTAAATTAATTGTTCAGTGTTTTTCCCTGAAAAATAACAGTACAGATTCTAATTATGTATCAACTTACAAATATTTGCTTACTTACCAAACTCAGGTGATTTCCTCCTGGGCACACCTAAGTGGATAGGTACTATGTGTATTATCCCAAAATTGGAAGGTAAGACATTATAAATAACTTTTCTGATGTGTTAAGGAATAATATATTCACTGAACTTTGGAATTTTCCTTTTCACTTTCAGTGAATAATCTGAAGCTAGAGTAATAAAATATTTAATTAAAATTACCTGGGAGAAACCAATAATGTACTTTTTCCTGTAATTTGAAAATCAATACTATGTTAATGGTAACTGTAAAATTGAATTATTGATATGAGCAACTAGTATTTGTCTGATTGATTAGATCAGTAGGGTAGCAGACCAAATGAAACATAACAAAAATGCACAGAACTATCTGTCCCATAGTAATTTTTTACATAAATTCATCCCCTAGCTGTTGCTTTTGGGAAATTATTTTACATATCTGGGGAGGAAACCCCCCACACTAGACTTGCTAATTCATTTAAATAAAATGAAAAAGGCAAATTATCTTTCTTACTGAATAAGAGAGGAAAATGGTCTCACTTTCAGGCAATAGTTACTTATCATTTTAGTAAGTTGGAGATGTCTTTGTGATCATTTTGGCGCAGAACACACATTTTTATAGTTAAATGCATATACTGCACATGTGATTTGAAAACTGATAAATACCATTTCTAATACTGAGACTGATGAAAGAAAGAACCATGCTTCACTGATAGAGTATATTCTCAAATGTCAGAACGAGATTGAAAAAACCAACAAAGATATTTATCTCTTGTTATAATCTGTATAAATATGCATTAATTTTGGAAAATAGTCACAGACATAAAACAGAGACAGAATGAGAGTGATACATATCAGAGTATTCAAAACCAGCAGAAAATAGCTCTTTTGAGAAAGATGCTAATTAATAGTCTCTTTTGTTTTTAATCTAGATTTGTTTACCTCTAGAGGGAGGAAACTAGGAAAGGCAAACCTCGTGGATATTACAATATAAACAGACGGCCTGGAGAGTAAAGACCTGCCAGCTGAGAGTGTTAGTAATGCATCAATGTGCTCAGAAATTGAAGTTGGCATAACTGGGGGGCAGATCTAAAGACCACTGCCAGAAGTGGCACGATTATAATAAAATCAAATGAAAGGCTTCATTACACTTACAAATGGTGAAGAGCTGCCTGTCTCTTCTCCTCTTCTGTCTCCTCCATCTTGATTTTCCATTAGAGGGTGGGCAAGTCGAGTTGACAGCATGAGGAAAGGAATATAGACAACATCATATTGGGAGGAGGAGGAAATTTTCAAACCATAAATACACACAATATTTTGATGAGATCTTTTTACAATTTAATACAAAATAAAACAAATACTATTAGGCATGTTCATTAAAAGAAAGAATCTGTTTCATTTGGTCTGCCCTTTATCACACAAGTGAAGCAGTGAACTAAGAAAAATTCTTGTCATCATAGATTCCAAACAGAATTCAAAATAAATTTTGCATTCCATCCCTCTTTTATTAATTCATCATTGTATGATCATAACAACAGAATTTTTTTTTATCAAGGAATAATTTATATAATTTAAAAGCACAGATTTTAATTCTTCAGTTTGATACATTCTATTAAAGTAGAAAGCCATATGACACTACCTCAATCAAGCTTACAGCATCTCATTACCCTGGCTTGTGCCTGGCTTCTATTATTCAACATAATGTTTTGAGATTTATTCAGGATATTGTGTGTCACAATAGGTTGTTCCGTTTTATTGCTGAGTATTACTAAGCATTACACGAACATATATATCAATGGCAAGAATTTGAGTCCAATCTTCTTACAGAGTATTTTTCTCCAATGAAACTTAGGCAATGAGGAGACCTGAATTCTAATTTCATTTTTATTACTCATCAATTTGCAAACTTACTTGTTTCATCATTGAGCTGTGTCTCATTTTTGTATGTCCAATTAAAGAGTAGTCCTGATAGTCTCATGACCTATTTCAATGCATGTATTTTGTTATATATATAAATTATGTAGTTGCGTATTAGTTGAGTATTGATTTGATGAACACTTATCTCTAAACTGGTGACAAACACATTCATCTTATGTCAGTGAGGGTCATCTTCAACTCAACTACCAGCAGCAAATTTAGGCTTTCTTATCTTCCTTGGTTACCTTTCAAAGTAACTCTATAGGGAGTGGAAGATATGGTCTGAAGCTGAGAGTAACTCCTCAAGTTGTCTCTACTATTTGGTTGCACAACTTTTAATGTTTGCTAAGCTAAACCTTGATCAAGCTGAAGCACACTTCATCTGTGAAAATTCTCAACATCTTTCAAATTTTCATAACTTTTTTCAGACTATTCACATGAAAAATGAGTGAACCTTCCTATCTTTGAAATCTTATTTCATTGTGTATCATTTTTACCTTATTTTAATCATTCATTCATTCAAGCGCTATTATATGTTTCAAGTCTGGGAATAGTGTAAGGGATACAATAAGGAGCAAAAAATAGATCCTCGACTCTCATGAGCTCACATTCCAGTATGACTATCATGAAGCAACTATGCTCAATTATAAACTAAAAAACCAGTGATGCTATTATGCTGCCTAATGGGAGAGCTGACCTAGTTTGGGGAGGATCAGGACGAAATCCTATGAGAATGTGATGTTAAAATTGAGGGCTGAGGAGATATATATATAGAGAGAGAGAGATAAGAGTTTCACTTTGTCAACCTCAATATAGTGCTGTAGCGTCATAGCTCACAGCCACCTCCAGCTCTTGGGCTTAGGTAATTCTCTTGTCTCAGCCTCCTGAGTAGCTGGGACTACAGGTACCCGCTACAATGCCTGGCTGTTTTTTGCTACAGTTTGGCTGGGGCTGTGTTTGAACCCGCCACCCTTGGTATATGGGACTGGCGCCCTAACCCAATGAGTCACAGGTGCCGCCCGAGGGCTGAGGATATTAATCATCTGAAGGAGTGTGTGTGAGTGTGTGTGTATGTGAGTATTCTGTATCTGTGTGTGCATATTGGCATATGAGTGTGAAGGGATGTGTTTGTATCTGTGTGCTTGTGTCTAAAAATGCTTTGAAAGGCAAATGAAACTATCTGGAGTAAAATAAGAATATATACTAATGCAGTCATTAATACACACATTACCAATCTCAGTCCTATGAATTTTTTTAATTAAATCAAATTTCTTTGTATTCATAATGCCACTTCACCCTGCCTTGGACAAAACGCATGCTGCTCTCAAGCTTAGAGGTTCAGAAGCCCAAAGGATGATCACATGATCTCAGCACCTTTTGAACAGTTCTCTGGACAGTTCATCACCTCACATTAGTGCACGGTTCTCTTATGCCTTATGCTAATTTAAACATGAATGATAATAAATTAATGCACTAACTTTCCAAAGAGAAAAGTTTATTTTGAGCAACAAAATCTGTTCCCTTTTAAAGATTTTAGTGTTGACTTGGTGCCTATAGCTCAACCGGCTAAGGCACCAGCCACGTACACCTAAGGTGGCTAGGTTCGAATCCCCAGCCCGGACCCGCCAAACAACAATGACGGCTGCAACCAAAAAATAGCCGGGTGTTGTGGTGGGCGCCTGTGGTCCTAGCTACTTGGGAGGCAGAGGCAGGAGACTCGCTTGAGCCCAGGAGTTGGAGGTTGCTGTGAGCTGTGATGCCATGGCACTCTACCCAGGGGGACAGCTTGAGGCTCTGTCTCAAAAAAAAAGAAAAAAAGATTTTAGTGTTAAGAATTAGAAGTCACTTTAAATATAAAGATATTCTAGAGAGAGGATTCATTTACATTTGAAATCAAATTTCATGGACAGCATCCTACTTTGCTTATTTTACTAGAACTTCCTTTGGCATGAAAACATTAAGAAAATTCAAAAGGAGCATTTGTTATACTTTGGATAATCTTAATAACAATCTCTCTGTGAATAACCTTAGATGTGAACACAATGATTCCTAAAACAATTATTTTTATTTTTGCCACCTCTTTTAAAGAGGTGAGAGAAACATACACAAATGTTTCATGTATATATATGTATGTGTGTATAATATATATAATTTATTTTCCATTTTCTACCATTTTCCTTTGCATATTACCATAATTATATTTATAATAGTAGCTAAGTCATTCACATATGCATTATTCTAAATTGTCTGTTAATTAGATGTAATAGCTAATGTAGGCCAATATGTTTTATAGATCGATCATAGATGACCAGAATATGTTTGAATGAGGAAACAAATTGTTAGAAAAATGTCTGCACAAAATAGGTGATTAATTTAAAAAATAATATGGTATCATAGTAATCTAGAAAATGTTTCTAGGGGAGTACGGTCCAGATAATGTCATGTGTCCAGCAAAATTGTTTTCTCTTTCTTCATCCACTGAAAAAAAAAATTTACTATATATACTTTTATTTTTTGCAGTTTTTGGCAGGGGCCCTGGGTTTGAACCTGCTACCTCTGGCATATGGGGCCAGTGCCCTATTTCTTTGAGCCACAGGTCCCAACCAAAAAAATTAACAATATTTTTTAGGCCAAATTTTAATTAGCCTTGAACCATGTTGCAGATTTCTGCAGAGTAGAGTATTTGAAATAAATGAAGACATGATCTTCAGCCTTGATCATAAAATGTTTCACTTAGTCATTCACTTTTCTCTTTTTGATTAATGTAGCAGTTTTTGAAGGACTCTACATAAAAGAGCCATAAAATGACATCGTCTCACTTCCATCTATTCCCCTAAAAAATAACTTCCCAGAAGAACCATCCCACCTACATCAGACTGTGATTTGATCAAAGAATAAAGTTTTGTTTTGTGAAGCCATGGAGACATTGGGATTTTTTGCTCTAAGCAGATCGTTTAACTGGTTTAAGTAGGTACTTCAAAACTAAAGAGAAATTGTCAAACTTGAAAGATATTGTCAAGGAAGTATTGACAGAATATAGGACATTTCATCTAATGGAATGAACAAGGGTGAAGAAGGAGGGGAAATCAAAGACAGCTTCCATTTCTGAGATATCTGCAGAAGAACAGATCCTCTGAGAGACCTGGGAATTTGTGAATACGGTTTAATGGTTCCTTTTGCATCGTATGTAGAGGGTAAGTTTCAGAGAGAATCAGAGATTCCTATCCCTATTGATGACACCGAATGGAGGATGTGGCCTTCTTACTTGGCAGGAAAGTAGCCACTTGATTAATTCTGGCATATAAAACTTTAAAAACATACATTCCATGTATTTTGAAGGAGATATCAATTATGATTTTTATAAAATGACAATGTTATCTGTATAAAAAATATAATTCCCATTTTTAGAATCTTTAATCATACCACAAATAATCCATACTGAAAAGAAATTTGGGGCAATACTTGGTTTTTATAAAGAGACCATGTTTTCAGACTGATTAAGTAAGTCTGAGGTCTGGTAGAGTAATTCCTCCTGCTTTGTCAGAAAAAACTTTGAATAGCCAAGACATTACTCAGAAATGAAAACAAAGCAGGAGGAATTATGCTATCGTTGTGGTTTTGATTTGCATTTCCCTAATGATTGGTGATGTTGAACATTTATCTATGTGTTTGTTGACCATTAAATTATCTTTCTTTGAAAAGTTTCTGTTCATATCTTTGGACCACTTTTTAACAGGGTTGTCTTTATTTTCTTCCTGATATGCTTGAGTTCTTCATCGATTCTCATTATTGGCCCTTTATCGGATGTATACCATGCAAATATCTTTTCCCATTCTGGGTGTTGACCATTTACTCTATTGAGTGGCTCCTTGATGTGCAGAAGCATTTTAATTTGATCAGGTCCCATTTGTATGTTTTTGTTGTTGCTCAGATTGCTTTTGAGGTCTTCTTCATGGATTCTTTCCCTAGGCTGATATCTATATGAGTTTTTATAACATTATTTCCTAGAATTCTTACAGTATCAGACCTTAATTTTAAATCTTTTATCCATCATGAAATAATTTTTTTTAAGTGGTGAGAGGTATGGATCCTGTTTCAGTCTTTCCCCTGTGGCTATCCAGTTTCCTGAGCACCATTTATTGAGTAGGGATTCTTTTCCTTAGTGTATATTTTTATTTGCTTTTCAAAATCAAATGAGAACATGAAGATGGTTTTATTTATGGATTCTCAGTTCTGATCCATAGGTTTATGTCTCTGTTCTTTTGCTAGCACCATGCTCATTTGTTTACCATAGCCTTGGAGCATAGCTTGAAGTCTGGTAAGCATAGAACTATTTTTCTAGTTCTGCAAAAAATGGTGTAGATATCATCCTGGGTTAGTATTGCATCTGTAAATCACTTGGGGTAATATAACTATTTCAACGGTGTTGATTCTGCCGATCCATGAGCATGATGTGTTTTTCCATCTGTTTGTACCCATTGCAATTTCTTTCCTCAGTGTTTCACATTTTTCCTCATCCAGGACTATCACTTCCTTAGTTAAATATATTTTTATGTATATCCTGTTCTTTGTTGCTACTGAGAAAAATATTGCGTCTTTGATTTGGTTCTCAGTTTGGTATAATGACTGTTGGTGTAAATGAGGCTACTGATTTTTGTACATTGACTTTGTAACTTGAGACTATGCTTCATTTATTTATCAATTACAGCAGTCTCTTAGCAGAATATTTGAGGTTTTTTAGATATATAATCATATCATCAGCAAAGAGCAATAGTTTGACCTCTTCTTTCCCCATTTAGATACACTTGATTCTCTTCTCTTGCCTAATTTCTCCAGCTAAGACTTTCAGCACCATGTTGAACAGAAGTGAAGACAGGCTTCCAGACTCACAAGGCAAATTCTACTTGATCTAAACAAAATAATAAACAAATGCACCATCATTTCCAGGCACGTCAACACCCCATTCACAGAACAGGTTAGATTCTCCAAACAGAAATCAAAGAATGAAACAGTAGCCTTATACATAACAATACAAAAAATGAGCCTAACAGAGAAAATATGGAACACTGTACCCCTAAACTATTGAATATACATTCTTCCCACCAGCTCATGGAACAACCTCTAAGGTTGATCACCTCCTAGGTCACAAAGGATGTCTCAACAAATTTTAAAAATATATAAATTATACCATTTATTTTCTCAGGCCACAGGTGAATAAAATTAGAAAGCAAACCCAATTGAAACATCCGTCCCTACACAACATTATGGCAACAAAATACCTATTACTGAATGATAGTTGGGTCAATGAAGAGATAAAGTTGGAAATCAAAAGATACCTTGAACTGAATGAAATGGGGACACAAGTTACCAAAATCTAGGGGATAATGAAAGCAATCCTGAGAGGAAAGCTCGTAGCCTTAAATGCCCACATCCAAAAGAAAGGAAGATTATAAACTAACAATCTAGTGAATCGTCTCAAAGAACTAGGAAAGAAAGAGCAAATCAATCCCAAACCCAGAAGAAGAAAAGAAATAACCAGGATCAGAGCAGAGCTAAATGAAATTGAGGGAAAAAAGACCCAAATGGAAGAGTAATGAAGGAAAAAGTTTGTTCTTTGAATTATTAAGACTCTAGCTAGATTAATCAGAAACAGAAGAGAAAGGACTCTAATAAGTTCAATTAAAAATAAAAAAGAGGAAGGTACAACTAATTATCACAGAAATATAAAATATCATCTCAGAATATTATAAAAATCTCTATGCTCACAAACTTTAAAATGGGGAGGAAATGGAGAAATTTTCGGAAACACACAGCCTCCTGGCTCAACCAGGAAGAGACAGAACTCATCAAGCCAATATCAAATACAAATAGATAAATAAAAAAATCTTTCAACAAAAACAAAGCCCTGAACCAGATGGATTCATGCTTGAATTTTACCAAACCTACAAAGAGGAGCTTATACTTATAATGCAGAAATGATTCCTTAATATTGAGAAGGAGGGAATTTTCCCTAAATTGTTCTATGAAGCCAATATCACCTTGATACCAAAGTCAGGAAAGAAAATAACAGAGAAGAAAACTACAGACCAGCATCCCTTCTGAATATAGATGAAAAAATGCTTGATAAAATTTTAGCAAACCAAATTTGACTGCACACCATGATACTAATACTAAGACTAATGATAATTCATCATGACCAAGTTTGATTCATCTTATAGATGCAAGGATGGTTTGATATACAGACATCCATAATGTAATCCTCCAGACAAACAGATGCAAAAAGAAAAGACTATATGATCCTTTCATAGATGGAGAAAAAGCATTTGACAAAATTCAACACCCTTTTATGATAAAAACACTTAACTAAATAGGCATACAAATCCATAGCCAGCATCATGTTTGATGGGGAAAATACTAATTTTCCTGGTTAGAATTAACTTTTTAAAAGGTCTTTTCCACCAGATGGATGTAAGTTTATTGTAAAACAATACAATCTTAGTCAAATGATCCACATATTTATTTGAAAAGCATGCAATGCTCCCAGTTCTTCATTTCATACATACTTAAAGATGTACTAAGTGTTTGATATAGTCCAATTTGTTATTTTGTCAGTTCTATTTTTCTTAAGTTTTTTTTTTTTTTTCTTTTTTGTCAGATAACTGTCAAGGACTTCATCCTGATCACAAATACCTGGCTGCTGCTGGCAGTTGGTCAGTGAGGCCCCAAATAGAGACTCTTATTTGTCTCTCTTTGTAGAGTTTCTGTTCTCCCCAGTTCATGTCTCCAGTGATTTTTTGATAGCAATGCAGTATAAATGTGTGTGTGTATGTGTGTGTGTAGTACTTTATATTTTTTATGTTATCAAAGTATTCTTCCTCATTTGTGTTCAATTTTGAAAGATAGCAACAAATTCCAAAGCAAAACAGCGTTTAATTCACTGATTACATATTCACATGTTATGTCTCATGTTCAGTCATTATTTATATTAATCTATAACTTTACAAGAGTTTGTATTTAGGTCAGCATATCATTCTAAATTCATAACATTTTCATCATTTATAAAATATCTTATTGGACTTGTTGCCCTGTCAGTCTCTTTTTTTTTAATGTCCTCTTGCCACGAACACCTATATTTCCTTTTTCTTGATCTATCAATTACTTTTCAACTACTTCATTTCATACATACTTAAAGATGTAATTGATCTAGTATCAAATCTATCAATTACTTTTCAGCTAATTTTCCTTATAAAGCTGGTAGTGATAAACTACCATCTCACATCTCTCTTTCACCTGAACACATAAAACCACAGTGCCAGAAAAAGAAAAAAATCCAAGTTAGGCAAAAGATTTGGTAAACAATAGAAGTGATCAATTTCAGAGCATTTTTTTTTAATATACCTCCACCCTCCCTCTGAAAAATCCAAGTTGCTTTATTGGCAAACAGCAGATTGACACCACCACAATGTCTAGGCTGGGAAAGTTTGGGAACTGTAGTTCTAAGAGTTTAGTCCCAGGAATAATCACCTCACCGCCTTGCGGGCCCTTGCCCTCTTTTCCTTATTTTTACCCTCTCTGTCTCTCAGAAGTACAGAGTCGTTTTCTCAAAACCTCACTCTTGCAAAGTTCTTTTTCTTCTCTCAGATGTTCTCTCACATATCTACAGAGAAAAAGTAAAAGCTCTGTAAGTTTATCTCTGAGCATGTACGTAAAGCCTTTGTTACAATTTCTTTCAATGGGAAGAGTGTTGCCTGAAACTTATACAACTAAAGACAATATAAATTCTGAAGTGTCTAAAAATACTTATTAGTGGAGTATTCTGCAAGGATAGGACTCAATAAGGCATTTAACAGTGACTAATTTTGTAGCTCTTGAGGCTTCCTCTTGTATCTTGGTTTAACCTGTCAATATTCCGATATTCCTACGAGCTTGCCTGAAGCAAGTAGCACACTCTGGACTTAAACAGCAATTGTAGAGAATGTTTAACTTTTAACTCAATTCCGGAGTTTAGCTGTCATTTACATGATTAGTTAGAGTGACATTCCTGAGCAGTGAGCTCTCAGGATCATTAAAATTTAATTTTCTTTGGAGATAGAATACAGGAGATTATGTTGAGTTTATTAGAGCTGACCCTTTACTCTCAGACAATTTTCTAGTTTAATTTGGCACATAATTCATGTGGCCCTGAGTATTATGTATAGTACTTTTATTCTGACAGATGCTGCTTGAAATGCCCAAATTAGAGTTTCTCATTTCTTTCACTGCTGTAAAAAGTAGCATCCTTGACAGGGAAGAATGAGGAAGAAAAAAAGTAAAAGGGAATAGGTAATTTTATTTTCAAAGAAAAGTTCATTTAAAAATCATGAATTATAAAAATATGAAATAATATTTATATTAGATCTGATAGTGAATTTTCTTTCGATTCTTATTTCTGGAACAAGGCTCAATGACTTATCTTTGAAAGATAAGTCACTTATCCATATGTTTAAAAATACATATTGTCAAATATATTGTTTGGAACTATAATGTCTAGTGTGATAGAACTACCCACATATGGCTATCTAAATTTAACTATTAATAAATCAGAATGAAATAAATATAGAAGGTATTAATAGTTTTAGTACCAATAATTACATTTCAGCTGTTTAATAGCCATATGTTATAGCCAAATGCTCAATAGCCATTGCTGTAATATTGAACAGCACAGATAACATTTCCATCATGTGTTGATTGGACATTGCTTGCCCAGAATGTGGGCATAATGCCTCCAGTAAACCTAATTCTTTCCATTACATGTGTTGGTGCCTTCCCCTTAAACTTAGTTGGTTGCTTTCTAGGTGTTCTTTTTGTGGGCCTGAAAGTAACACCTAATCTTAGCTGTTAAACTGGTCCATGATAATGTTGCAAAACTATTCTGAACAGCAAGCCCATTGGCCCAACTTTCTGAAGGTTCCTCATCACAGACTAAGAAAATGTCTAAAATAGGGCAAAACTGAGGAGCAGAATATTTTTCAGGTGGGCTGAGCATTCTTATGAAGACTGGAGCACACAGAAGAAAAGGAGAAAGAAAACGTGTTAGGATTACATTTCTAGAAACGTATACATAAAAAGAGATTGGGGGCTGGTCATTTAAATATGTATGGTTGGTCCAAAGTGCCTATGATTAGCACAATATTTCTAAGTCTATACAAATGGACTTTCATGTAAACAGAGTAGCAGCCACATAATTTCACAGAAATTAAGAAGGCAGGTGTTGTTTTATTCCTCACAACCATTCTGATATGCAAAGTATTATTATGCCTTTTTAGGCAGAGAAGGAGCTTTAAAGTCAGTGATAGTCATTTTCTCAAAACCTCACTCTTGCAAAATACCACAATTAATGATTGAAACTCAAGTTTATTTAGCTTTCAAATTCGTGATTTGACACCACACATAATGTGGTTTTGGAGGTAGAGAAAACAATTCCTCAACATCTGAAAATCTTTACATAAAAATAATTCCTGTGACTTAGAATCTGTAAGACATTTAAGGTCTGAATCAGATGCTGAGATTGGCTTAATTCTATCTGATCCAAAGATTAAGCTCCACCTACGCCCATCTGTATTAGTATGTGTAAGATGGAGATGTTCCTTGGATCCTCTGCCAAATATTTAGGATATTTGAACATCAGAAGTACAGAGGCTTTGACCACCTAATGATTTTGAGATCTGGAGACTCAGAAAGCTAAAATTTAATAGTGCAGGAGAACAAAAAACGATTTGAGGCTTTCTTCTCCTCAGGAAAATAAAACCGGAGATTGTAAATATGGTTATCAGATTATTTCATAATCACTAGGAAATTCCCAGGCCTTTGGGAATGCTATATCTTCATGGAATGGAAAAACTTAGTGGAATATATTTTCTATTATGTCTCTAAAAAACAGATTTAGAGATTTTTTTTCTCCATTTTAAAATGAATCGAATGTTTAAAAAATATGTTTTCCAGCAAAGAGTTCTGAGTAATACCTGCAAAGCACAGGAACCAAAGCAAAATGGTATGAAAATTTCTCCCAAAGCAAGGGAGACAATCAACAAAGTGAAGAGACAACTTCCGGAATGAGAGGAAATATTTACTAACTACCCACCTGACAAGGGATTCATCTGATTTAAAAATGGCCAAAGGATCCAAATAGATATTTTTCATAAAAAGACATACAAACCATACAAATGGCCAACAGATATGTGAAAAATGTTCAACATCATTAGTCCTCAGAGAGAGTCAAATCAAAATTACAATGAAATAGCAACTAACCCCAGGCAAAGTGGCTTTTATCCGAAACACACACAATAAGTAATGTAAGGAATGCTGGTGAAGAGGTGGAGAAAGGAGAACAATTGTACATTGTTGGTGGGAATTTAAATTAGTATAACCACTGTGGAGAACAGTATGGAAGGTCTTCAAGAAACTAAATATGTGACCTATAAATCCCAGTGCTGGATATATATATACATATGCACACACACATATATATATTCCCCTCCTTTATATATACATATATATGTATATGTAATATGTATAAAATACTTGATATATATATGTATATATAAAGGAGAGGTATATATATGTATGTATATATATGTAAATATAAAAGAGGGAATATATGAATATACATAGCAATATATTCATATGTATATATACATGTACACATATGTATAGAATATATGTATATGTATGTATATTTACATATATATGTATATATAACATACACACAAATATGTATATAATATATGTATATGTATGTATATTTACATATATATGTATATAAGATATATATATATGTAAATCCAAAGGAGGGGAATATATATATATATATGAGGGGAATTCAGTATTTCAAATAAATATATATCTGTAGTTCCATGTTTATTACAGCACTGTTCATAATAACCACTATTCATAATAACAAAAATGTGGGATCAGATCTTATCCATCAATGGACGAATAAATTGCGGTACATACACTTAACAAAATATTATATATCCATAAAAATGAAATCCTATCATTTCAACAACATGGATAGAACTGGAGAACATTATGTTAAGTAAAATAAGTCAAGCACAGAAAGACAAATCTCACACACACACATATATATATCCTTATATATACACATAAGGATATATATAATATGTATACATATATATTATATGTGTATATATACATATATATGTACACATATGTATATACTATATGTACATATATGTATATTTGCATATATATGTATATAAGACTATATATATGTAAATCCAAAGGAGGTGAATATATATATATATATGTATATATATGAGGGGAATTCAGTATATCAAATAAATATGTATCTGCAGTTCCATGTTTATTATAGCACTATTCATAATAACCACAATGTTGGATCAGATCTTGTCCATCAATGGATGAATAAATTGTGGTACATACAATCAAGAGAATATTATATATCCATAAAAATGAAACCTTATCATTTTCAACAACATGGATGGAACTGGAGAACATTATGTTAAGTAAAATAAGTCAAGTGCAGAAAGACAAATCTCACTCATAAGACATTCTCACTCATAAGTAGAAGCTAAATCTTACAAACAATTCATCAGAGAGCAGAATGAAGGTTACCAGAAGCTGAGACGGATATTGGGGAGTGGAGGATAAAGTGGGGATGGTTAATGGGTACAAAAATATACTTAGATAGAACAATATTTGCAGCACAACTAAGTGACTATAATCATCAATAACTTAAGGTGTATTTTAAAATAATTTCTAAAAGGGTAGAATTGAAATGCTTCTAACACAAATAAATGATTAATAGCTGAAGTGATAGATCTCTCAATTACCCTGATTTGATAAATTTACAGATTATGCCTATATCAAAGCATCGCATAAACCCTATAAATATATACAATTATTATGTACCTATGATAATTAAAAATAAAAAATGAATTTTTATAAAAATGAGCTATGAAGATGAATAATACATTTTAGAATAATACTGAATATTTGTGTTCTTTTTTTTCCTTTTCCCCCCTATTGATTAGTACTCTCAAATGAAAAATGCGATAATATAAAACTATAATGTTGGTGTAGATTTTACCTTTGAAAGATAATAGGCTTAGAAATAGTAATTATAACTATTTAAAATTCTTAAACATTTCCTCTTTTTAGCAGAGGGTTTCACATGTGGTTAAGGGAGTGATAAATAAAGAAAGCCTCATTTTTTTTTTTTTTTTTTAATATGGGGGATAGTAAGGGAACCAAGAAAGCCCTGGGTATGTCTAGGGAATAAGTTTATCAAAGAAAAAACTGCAGATGCCAGGAAATTGATTTCTGATTTGAAGTCTTTTACTGATTAATTGTGTGAGTTAGAATAACGTTTTCCATATTTTTGAGAACTTAACTTCCTCAAATGTAAAATGAGTGGCTTAGAGCACTTGTTTCCTAAGGTTTCTGACTGTTGCATTCTGAAGAGTAAAGTGAACAAGGGAGAAATCCCAGACAGTAAAGTACATAAGATTTTCACTATAGAAGACCACAGACAGCATTTCAACTCAGCAAAATAGCACTATATGTTGCATTGGTGCAGAAAACAAGCCTATAAAAATATTCCATCAATATAGAATGATTAAACATATTAAAGCTATGAGCATAGAACGAATTGTGTTTGTCCAGAATAAAGAGAATGATTTACATTGTGTGGCGTAGAATTCTATCTCAGGCAGGATAATAAATTTCTTATTTCCTGCTATTTAATAAAGACTGGGGGACTGAGAATTTAAGTAAATAAAGTAGAAATTAAGGAATGCCTGTCCAGAGGCAGAAGGAGATTAAGAGCTCTTTTTCATCAATATTTAATTCACTAAGACACTCTCTAGTTTAAGTAACTTTCTTATGCTGCTTGACAGCTTGGTTCACTCTACAGTGAGCCAAGGCGATTCCTAAAATAACCACACTTATGCTACAGCATCTCATCAAGGTTTTGCCAACATGTTTTGTGTGATATGGGAAAAGATATAGCCCTCTGTGCAAATCGTGAACCTAAATAAAGACAAAAACATTCTTGACTTCAAAGTTCAAGCTGTGTGTATGACTCAGCCTAGTAGTGTCACAGCTTGCCAGCGCTGCAACTTTTTCATTGCATCTATTTCTTTGAGCTCCATTTTAGGAAGATATTTAAGTTAAGCAGAAGAAAGTCGAGTCCCTTCTCATCATAAACCCTAACGCTGAAAATAGCCTTCAGACCCAGAACTGCAAACATCAAAACACGACATAATCATCTGTCCCCCCTACTGCGACTGTTAGGTTCAATTTACCTCCAAAGAAAATACAAGTGATATGGTATGAGAGGGAAAACAAAGAACACTCAATCATTTACCTTTCCAAGTTTTCAGGAATATTGAAATTTATACATAATTCTACCTTTCTTTAGTACAGGCTGATGTTAGCCTACTCTGCCTTGTTATATTCCTCGTGATCAGCCTGAACCTGATGTTTCTTTTCCTTGATCCCGAGACTATTTCTTCTCCTTAGGAGCTTCTCATTCATTTTACACAGAAAAAGTTAAATTTAGCAAAAGGACCCTTTCAGAGCTGAGAGATCTTGCTGATCTGAGAGCCTGTCAAGGTGGGTCTATGCCAACTTGGACCTGTCTGCAATGGAAGCTTCCAGTCTTGCCAAATGTTGTGCTTATTTTGTGACAAAGATGAAAGTCACAGTTGGATTTAAAAGGGAGGCCATCCAGTTTTTTTAAATTTTCGTCTCAACTCTCTCAATCTGTGTGTCTATGACTGAAGGCTTTGTAAATAAACAGGTGTTCACATGTCCCAGTGTGAATTAAAATTTCATGGAACCAGGGAAGGAGTTGATTTATCAAAAAAAATTATTGTAATATTTTCTTTGGTATGTAGAAATAATAGTTGTTCTATAATTTGTTTCTGTACACATACTACAATCCATATTCACATGGTATTTTCATGAGATTTAAGGTAGGAGTGTTATATAAAAAGACAAAGATTTAACACACGTCTTGGGAACTCTTAGACGAGTTATGGCCAATGTAAGAAATGTTTATGGACTGGTAAGTTTTTTAGAATGTACCAAAGACGTGCCCTATCACATATATGTGGTTTTTATACAAGGTATATACACTAAAATAGCTGTGTAAATAAATAAAAGAAATATTCCCAACTATTTATTTTGAATATGTATAATATATTAATGTAAACACAGGCACACAAACACTTATGCAAAAGCACATTTTCTTCCAATTAACTAATTTCCCCAAAGCACATAAGAATTCCCTGTTCACACATTAAGCATATTAGTACCTGCAATTACACTATTTCAGCAAAATAAATGCCCACAGTGGCTAATTTATAGCAGCACAGTAATTTAGGCATTGAGAGATGCATTCAATTGGGTTACATTGTTTTTACTACTAAATTTAGGTGTTGGCACTCAAGTGTTATTACACAGTGCAAAGTTATGCTAAAAGTTCTAATATGTATATATATATATGTGTGTGTGTGTGTATGTGTATAGAAAATATCCGATCTTGAATTAGTGTTACATTCTTTAGCACACTTAGGTGCCTTTATTAACCAGAAAGTGGTCTTATTTTCAATGTGTTCTTCTCATGTACAGAAAGGATAAGCATGTTTTATATTTAAGAAAATAGATATAAGTAGGCATCTTTGTTATACACGTTATCTGTTTTATTGGCATTCATATTTCCTGGCTGGAGATCTAGGAAATTTGCCACAGCATGATCAATTATTTAATTTAAATACATAAATTATTTAATTATAACTACAATCACAGCAGGTTGTCAAAATACTTCACAACCAGAAGCCCAAAGAAACAATTGTTTTGGTTTTTTGAAAAGACCTCAGTAATTTGCGTCATGTGACTTTCATTACTTTAACATCTGTAAATGAATGAATCTAATGCCACAGTATTGAGATTTCACTCTAAATATACAAAGCCACTTTGCTCATGGATCACCTAGCAGCGGGGTGGCTATTCATGAGTGAATTTTAGAGCTATGGGGCAGGGGAATGGCAGAGACACATCTCTCATTCCATGGTTGGCTATCATGGGCATTCCACATGGTGGTCACAGGATTCCAATGCAGCAAGGGTATAAGTGCTTTTCAAGTGCCTGTGTGTATCTTACTTGCTAACCATTGGCTAAAGCAAATTATATCACCAAGCCTGGATGCAGAGTGAACTGGCATGGATGCAGTGAAGAGAATAATCTGTGATCTTCCACAAGGATCCTAAGGATTTACATACTTCAGAAGGGACTATCTTCTTGCTCCATGCTTTTCTTTGTTTGTTTTGTTTTCATATGGTTTAATTATGTGGTAAGAGCATTTAACATGAGAGCTACCTTCTCAACAGAGTTTTAAATATACATTATTGTTTACTTTAGAGGCTAGAGAAAGGGTGAAATGGAAAGATGCTGATCAATGGGCATAAAGTTTCCATTATGCAAGATGAATAAACTCTAAAGATAAGCCTCAAAAAAACAAAAACAACCAAAAAAAATTAGAAAAAGAACAGAAAAGTTTACTATGTGAGGTGATGAATTTCTCAATGAGCTTGTTGGAAATTGTTCTGTAATTCATACGTATTTCAAAACATGTTGTACACCTCAAATAGATGGATAGATAGCTAGATGATAGATAGATATACACAAAGAGAAATATAATTTGTTATTCATACATCAATTAAGCTGGAAAATAATGCCTCTAAGATGTGAAGAGAGGAAAAATGAGCATAAATATTATATATAGATATAAATATAGTGTAAATGTCATGAAGAATTATTAGTAAATGGAAATGTCAAGAATGAGGTATCTCAGAAGGGGAAGGAGTCTGAGAGCTCTCAGGATGACTAGATTTCTTTAGTGTATTCATGGCATTCTATATGGTTTCTGCAATATTTGCAAAACACCAACGTCTCTTTCTTATTCATACCACCCAGATAAAGTATTTTCTAAATGCAGTCCTTGAAGCAGCTACAATGGTACAAACTGAGATATTTATCACAAAGACAGCTTTCCAAGTTTTACTTTCAGAATTGTTGACTCAGAGAGAGTAGGATGGTCCTGAGTAATGCAATCTATAACAAGCATCTCAAATTCTTCTATGAATAAGAAACACATCTCCATAAAGCAAAGGTCTGTAGTGGTTCATAATCCACTTTTATTTTTGAAAGAGTTAGGCACCAATAATGATTTATATATGTTATTTTCTTTCTTCTAAATGTTTCAAGGCATTTTTCCTCCTTCTATGTGACCAGATGTACACGTATAATGAATTCCTTCCTATAGAGAGTGGGAATATTATTTACATTTCAAAATTACTTTAGATTTTAGAAAAAAAATTTTAAAAACTTTTATCATTAACGTGGAGAAGAAGTGTGAAAATGAAATCAATAGATTATCGTGATACCCTGCTATTAAAAGGACATGCTCTATGTGGCTTGTAATGGTCAGATGTGTTTTTCACAAGGTAGAAAGTGATGTCATTCTTCTTTAAGGGAATTTGTCATAAGCTTGTATCCACCATTGTCATTGTAGACATTAAAAAAATAAAAAAGGGCAGGCAGGTTTTGTAAGCGTGCCACCATGGAGCAAACTGCTGTATTAAAAATAGAAGACAGGTCTTGTGACTTCCTATAGAGGCTTCTTGTGACAACACACCACTTCAAGGCACTGAACTAAATATGGAGGAGTCTTCTTTCCTAAGGCTATCCATATGTTGGCGTAGGCTTAGATCCAGTCCTGCCTAGAAGTTGGGGAGTGAACTAATGAGTCCTGGTGTTTCTTCCTGCTGACAATTATATATGCCATTATAAATCTTTCAAGATATGCAGTCCCCTAAACAGATTTTGAACAATTAAACAATACATTTGTTCTAGAAACAGACAGTGAACCAGCACTAGTATAAATTTCAAAATTGAAAGCTTTTCTGTCACTTTATTCACTTGTCTAAATATGCAGCTATCAGCATTGCAATTTCTCAAGTAGAAACTTAGGGGGTTTGTGAGCTATAATCAGAGTGGAGAGAAGGCAGGAACAGATTGTCTTTAACATCAGGCGAGAGTGTTATCTTGGACTGTCTGCTCAGCCTGAGGTACTTTGACACTTTCTTCTAGCACACCTAAAAATACTTCCCCCCACTCCCGCTGCAATCACAAGTATTAAGTCACTCAAGAGAGCACACAAACTATTTTCTGAATATATGAATGAGTATCATTTTCAAAGGCCTAAAACCACACTGCCCTTATTGAAAAAGAGTTAACAGTACAAAAAGGAAACATTTTCCTTAAATCATACACACAAAACACTAAAAACAAAGGTTTGCTTATCTTTTAACAAAAGACTGCATACCTTTTAAGACCTGAATGTTATATATACCAATATTAAAAGCAAATAAATTATATTTAAATCTTAGAGGAGAGTCAATCATGAACACTCGAAAAATTAATGAAAGACTATGTCTTGAAGACATAATCCTTTACCAAAAATAAATTTCTAATTAAATCTATGTTTAAGCATCAAGAACACACATAAATTTTAAGTTCTTTTATTTATTTATTTATGTATTCACTGCATGTGTAATTATTGAGCACTTGCTGTATGCTACACACTGTGTAAATATTAAAGAACACAGAGTCATTTCCTTTTCTATCTAATTGAAGAGACACAAATATTATTTTCATTGAAAATATGAAAGAAAGAGGCTGAGACAGGTGACCAGCATGAGCAAAAGCAAGACTCTATTAAAAAAAAAAAAAGAAGAAGGACAAAAGAGAGAGAGAAAAATAAAAAAAGAAAAAAAAAGAAAAGAAAAAAACAAGTCGGACATTGTGCCTGGTCCCTGTAGTCCCACTTACCCGGGAGGCTAAGGCAAGAGAATCCTTGAGCCCAAGTATATAAGATTGTTGTGAACTACAACACCAAAGCACTCTACCTAGAGCAACAGAGTAAGACTCTGTCTCAAAAAAAAGAAAAAGAAAAGAAAAATTCAGTGATGAATGATAGCAAATCTTATAGGTGTACAGACCAATGGTCTAAGAAAGCATCCAAGACAAAGAGACAGTAGAGCTCAGATCACTTTGTAGTCCACAAAACTGAGTCACAATCCTTGCTTCTATCTGCATTACTACCCCTTCCATGTGTGCACATCAGTCCTAGAAATTGATAGATTGTTTTTTGTTGAGTTGACTTCCAGATTTGGACAGGGAAGTCAGGGAAAGGATGGGCCATGCATTTTCAGTCTTTTTAACCCCATCCCATGAAACACAGAAATCCTCCAATAAATGCCTGTCAAACGAATAAATGACTTAAATGGGTACTAGCAGAATATATTTGAATATTCATGTTTTTGTATTTTTATAAATATGGATTTATAGATATAATTATTTTATCAACTGGTACTGAAGTTCTTCTTAGGAAGAGAATATAATTTAGGAAATTAAGGTTCTTTGATGTGGAAAGTGAGACCTTGAGGCTGTATTGTGAAATAAATAGCAAAAGAAAACTAATAGCTAAACTTCTGTGTATAAAAAAAAGAAAGAAAAATTTGGGAGTAGGAAGTGGAGAGTGAGGGATAGAAGTGAAGGATTGGAGGGTAGGTCACATGTTAGAAGGCTGAAGAATATGCAGATAAATGACCAGGCAGACTATTACAGTGGCAGAATGATCAAAAACATGCTAAATCATAAGGATGTCTAATAAGTAATTTAAAATATTTGCACTTCTATAATGTAAAATTCAGTGTCTTCCCAAAGTTCCATACATTTTATAACATGTGCAAAAATCTCATCTTTTTAGTGCACAAGTAAAATTGACTGAGTTTTATTTATGACTTAGTTTAGAAGAGAGAAAAGTGAATGACCATATGGGAAGAGATGTAGCTAAGATTAAGGGTTTATCGAAAGGATTTCCAATCCTGGATGCTACAGAGTTATTGTTACTGCACCAACTATTTACTGTAAACAACCATAAAACTGGACAAAATATTTGAGGCAAATTGTTTATTCCAAATCTAATTATTGAGCACTTTTCTGTGCTAGACACTGTGCAAGTGCTGACAACAAGCAGGACAAGTCTCTGGTTTTGACGGAATCAAATCACAAAGGAATCCTCATGTCTTCTCTGCACAAATCAACGTTTGTAATATATGAACTTAGAGTCCACAAAGGGCAGATGTGTCCTGGTAAGTTGAGATCAAAGTTTGGAAGAACTGATGTACCGGGAGGAAAAAGAATCATGCAGGAAAAAATATGAAGGTACCTCACGCATCCTTGGTTAAGCATTGTGCTGCAGACATGGTACATGCAGGCTGAACTTTTCAGGAAATGTTGATGCTGGGTTGGACAGCTGGCACAATTGGGGTATCTGTCCCAGTCCGAGTGCAGAGACATCATCAACACACTATTAGGTTCTCAAGCATTCCACGGAGTCATAAAAAGATGCTGATTTATGGTAAGAACCATACCATATATTAAGGAATTCATAAATCCACCTTAGCAAAGTCTAAAACTAAGACCTAAAGAGAGCCGAAAGCCTTCAAACTTTGGAGTTTGAGATCTACCAACTTGGAGGTGATTGGGGAATGTTGGGATTTCTACCACTTGACCTTCACAAAGCATAAAAACAAGCCTACCTAATTTCAAAGTGATTATCTAGCAATTAGGCTGTCCATTGGAAAAATCAATCCTGCTCAGAAAAAAAAAATAACAACATCTGTAGTCTCTACATCATCCACAATAGCCCATGCACCATTAGAAATGTGACGCATATTCAAAACAAAATAATATTTGAGAGAAACTAAGACTGAGGTGGCTTAGCTGCTCAATTTAGAAAACTAATTTTTTTTAAAAGTTAATATAAGTTTAATTAAGTAATTAAAGATGATAATAGTTAGCAAATTAATTAGTGAACAGAGAGAGAGCTCCACGATTAGAAACTATTAAAAGTAATCAAATTGTAAAGTAAAAGAAATTGAAATTTAAAAATTCATTGCATGTCTTTAATAGTATGTTAGAAATTGTACAATAGAGAATTTTGAAAGAAATTAATAGGAATAATGCATTCTGAAAAATAGTGAAAAAACAGAGAAAAAAATGAATAAAGTCTAAGGACCAATGTCAAAAGATTTAACCTCCATGGAATTGAGGTCCTGGAACAAGAAAATAAGGTAGAGAAAATATCAGATGAAATAATATCTGACAATTTACAAATTTAAATAATCCTGGAACCCCTCAAGCATTAGAAATATTAAATATAAATAAAAACACACCTAGGCCCATCATAGTGCCCTGCTGAAAATCAAATATGAAAAGAATACCAGAACAGCCAGGGAAAACACACTTTACCTCTGGAGAAAACAATAATGAGAATTAGGAATGGTATTGCTTTTAGAAACAAAAAAAGACAGAGGAAAATGAAATGCCAACTTTAAATTACTAAGAAAATAACAGTGAACTGTCCACTCAAAAATTTTCATTTGGTATATAATGAAATTTTTTATATGAAAGTCTTCTTCAAAAAGAAGGATGAAAATGTGGGGAAGAAGAAGAGCAGAGAGAGGAAAGGGAGCGAGAAAGGAAGAGCAGAGAGAAAGAAGGAAGGAGGGGAGTGGAAGTCTCAGTGTGTGACACACCTTTTGGGGGCAAGACATAATTATAAGAGGGACTTTACCTAACAAATGCAATCAATGTAACCTGATTTCTTGTACCCTGATAATCCCCAACAATAAAAAAAAAGGAGGGTGGAAAAAAGATATTTTCAGATATATAAAAGCTGAAAGTTTGTGACATGGGCTATTCTCACTGGGGTTAGGTGATATCTCAGAGAGGTCTAGATTTGCCTCTGATGATTAGGGATGATGAGCATTTTTCCATGTTTTGGGTCATTCATCTGTCTTCTTCAGAGAAGTTTTTGTTCAAGTCTCTTGCCTACTTATAAATGGGATTGATTGTTTGCTGGCAAAGAGCAAACTTTTTTTACTGATCTTTTTTTGTTTGTTTCCATTTTTTTTTTTTCTGAGACAGAGTCTCATTGTGTCCCCCTGGGTAGTGTGCTATTGTGTCATAGTTCATAGCAACCTCAAACTCTTTGGCTCAATTGATCCTCTTGCCTCAGTCTTGCAAGTAGCTGGCACTATAAGTGGCCTCCACTACACAGACTAGTTTTCCTATTTTTTGGAGAGAAGGGGTTTCAACTGCCTCTGCCTCTCTTTGTTATTTATTATCATCTGCTAAATTTGAGTTTAGTTTGCTCTTATTTTTCCGAAGTATTACATTAGGTTGTTAATTTGTGTCCTTTCTGTCTTTTTGTTGCAGGCATTTAGTAGTTTGAACTTTTTCTTGTCACTGCTATTGCTGTATAGCAGAGATTTTGGTATCTTTTGTCACCATTGCCATCCAATTTAAATTTTTTTTTAAATTTTCTTCTTGATTTTTTCACTGACCCAAAGATTGTTTTTCAGCAGGTTTGTGTCATTTTGAGAGTTCCTCTTAAAATTGTAGTTTTATTCCACTGTGGTCTGAGAAGATACATGACATGATTTTGATTTGTTAAATTTACTGAAACTTGTTTTACGGATAACATATGTCCTATCTTGAAAGATATTTCATGTGCTGATGAGAATGTTTATTCTGAAATTTTGAGGTAGAATGCTCTGTAAATTTCTGAAGTCTCCCACTATTATTATGTTATTGATGATTTTATTTCTTAGATCTATTTGTATATGTTGTATAAATCTGGCACCCATGGTGTAAGGTGCATGTATATTTAGGATTGTTGTTTTGTCTTGTTGAAATGATCTCTTTGTAATTATATAATGACTATTATTGCCTTTTGTTAATTATTGTTGATTTAAAGTTTATTTCATCTGGTATGAGTGCTTGCCTTTTGTTTACATTTGCTTAGGACATATATATATATATATTTTATTCCTTTACTTTCAGAATATGCAATTCCTTTTTTTTTTTTTTTTTTTTCAGTTTTTGGCTGGGGCTGGGTTTGAACATACCACCTCTGGTATATGGGGCTAGCGTCCTACTCCTCTGAGCCATAGGTGCTGCCCAAGAATATTCAATTCTTTATAAGTTAACTGAGTTTCATGGAGACAGCAGATACGGCAGTCCTGTTTTCTTATCCATTTCATCAATCCGTATCTTTTAATTGAGGTCTGTAGACTGTTTATTCAATGTTAATATTGATAAGTGAGATGCTGTTCCAGTCTTCATGTTGTTTATTATCCACTTGCTCTGTGTATTTGCTTGTGCTACTGTTTAACAAGAGCTTCTAATTTTTACACTGGTCAGACCATTAATGAGCACTACTTATTGTAGGTCAGGACTGTGGTGACAAATTATCTTAATGTTTGCTTGTCTAGGAAAGATTTCATTTTTCCTACTTTTATGAAACTCAGCTTTGCAGAATACAAATGATGTTTATTCTGTGTCAGAGGAATAATGATGTGAGTTCCAACTCCCTCTGGCTTGTAAGATTTCTTTTGGTAAGAAGTTTACTTTTAGTCTGATGGGTTTTCCTTTATAAGTTACTCAGTGCTTTTACTTATAAATTGTACAATTTTTCTCCTTCATTTTGACTTTAGCCAGACTGATAACTATGTGCCTTGGTGATGTCTTATTTGAAATGAACATTCAAAGATTTCATTGACCTTCTTGGTGCTGAATGTTTAAACCTATAGCAAGACCAGGGAAATTTTCCTCCAGTATCCCTGGAATAAGTTTTTCATGCTTTTTGTTTTTTCTTCTTCTTCCTCAGAGATACTTATGATTCTCAGGTTTGGGTGTTTTACATAATCCCGTATTTCTTGGATATTTGGTTTATTTCTCTTGATTTTCTTTTCTTTATTTTTGACTGACTGGGTTAATTCAAACACATTGTCTTCAAGCTCTTAAATTATTTATTTTTCTTGTTCTCATCCATTGTTAAGACTTTCCAATATATTTTGATATTTCTGAAATGATCCTTCATTTCCAGAAGTTCTGTTTGATTTTTTTTATATTATCTATCTCTTTCATAACTTTGTTAATTCATTTCCTGAATTATTGGTTCCTTTGTGTTGGTTTTCAGCTTTCTTATGACCCATCTTTTGTATTTTATGTCTGCATTTAAAAAATTCCCTTTTGGTTGAAGTCCCTTCTTGGAGAGCTGGTGTGATCCTTTGTGAGTGTCAAGAGAGCTTTTTTTTTTTTTTTTTTTTTAATATTCCCAGAGTTCTTATCCTGGTTCCTTTTCATCTGAAACCTCATCCCTCAGCTCAAAACAAAATGTTTTACAATTTACCTGTTCTTCTCTTCTGGGAACTCTGCCACTCAGTGAGAGCAAGAGGTATACTTCCTTTCAGTTTATATAGGTAGGTAGCCACTGTAGTGTTGCTAGAAATTTGGGTCATTTGGACCTCAGACATCTGAAAGATTGTTTAGGTTCCTTCCAGTGGGGTCTGTAGATTGTGTGTTTAACTCAGGGGAGGGAAGGGAAGATGATGAGTCTGGGCTGGTAAATTTGCTGCCAAACCTCCCTGAGTTCAGCTGATGACTTTGGGTGTGTTGCACCTTGATCTTCTGCTTAAGAATGGCAGTGGCACTGTAAGCATGGGTTAGGAGGGGAATGTCTCCCTTGATGAGATTAGCAGATATAGGCAGTTCTGGGACACACAGGAAGGTCACATCTTCCTTCTTGGCAATGATAGTGGTGTCTGTCTTTTGGGGGCTCAAAAGCATCCAAATTCCCAGTTCCCCACCTGAGCCAGTTGCAACAGAGATGATAGGAGAATCTCAACCCTCTTTGTGTAGGACTATCAGATTGTGGCTGAGATGTTTCTGCACTAGAGGTATAGTTGTGTCAAGAACCTTCCTCCAAGGAGAGTAGGACCCTCACAGAAGTGACAAACAGCTTGAGGAGAGGACTGCAATTCCTGTTCTCTCTCCACTGAGACAGTAGCTTTAGTCTTTGGGAACAGAAAAGCACTTGCTTTGGCTTCTTAGAGGAAAGAGTGCTCTCCGAGATCCAAGAAATCCTGGATGTGATAGGTGGAACATTTTTTTGTGTGCTTATTTGCCATCCATCTATATATCTTCTTTGGTGAGGTATTAATTAAGGTCTTTGGCCCATTGTAAAAATAATTGTTTTTTTTGTTTTTATTTTTACTGTTGAGTTTTAAGAATTATTTGTGTATTTTGGATGACAGTCCTTTCTCAGATGTACCTCTTACAAATATTTTCTCCCACTCTATGGCTTGATTTTTCATTTTGATATAATTTTCTGTGGAGCAAATGTTTGTAATTTTAAAAATTAATGACATCCAGCTTAGTAACTTTTTTTATAGGTTGTGCATGTGGTGTTGTATTTAGTCATTTCCATATACAAGATCATCTAGATTTCTCCTAGGTTATCTTCTAGAATGTTTGTTTTTTTTTTATTTTACATTTAGGACTATAATTCATTTTGAGCTGATTTTGTGAAGAGTATAAGGTCTGCATCTAGATTTGTTTTTTACTTGTGAATGTCCAATTGTTACAGTATGTGTTGAAATGGCCATTTTTGTTTCATTATTTTGTCTCTGCTCCTTTGTCAAATGCCAGTTGACTACATTTACTGAGATCACTATTCTATTCTATTTATCTATTTGTGCATCCTTTCATCACACTGTCTTGATTACTATAGCTTTTTAAATAAGCTTTGAAGTCAGATAGTGTCACTTCTCCAAATTTATTTTTCTCATTAAATATTAAATATTGTTGGCTATTCTGGGCTTTTTCACCTCTCCATATAAACTTTAGAATCAGTGTGTCTATACACACACACACACATACATATGTATGAAAATTTACTAAGATTTTGATTGGAATTGCATTGAATCTATACATCAAGTAGGGAGTAACTCACATCATGACAATATTGAGTCTTCCTATCCATGAATATGGAATATTTCTTTATTTAGTTTTTTCATATTTTTATCAGAATTTTATAGATTTTCTCACATAAAAAAATTCTCACAAAAAAAATTCTCTTAATTTTTTTAAAACCTAAATTTTTAGCACTGAATAATATTGCATCATTTGAATATATAAAAGAATTCAATTAACTATTCTTCTATCATTGATTATTTTGTTTGTTTTTCTGGTTTTGCAATTATAGATTGTTCACTAATCAAATTCATTTCCTCTGAATAAATTTATATAAGTGAAACCTAGGGCCCAGGCTGACATGAATTTCAGGTTATTATAGTAGTCCAAATTGTTCTCAAAAGGAATTTTATTAATGTGCACTATATTATGATAGTACACAAGTAGTCCTTTTCATATACTTTGCTAATATCACATATTCTTCTTTAATAAACAAGCTATAGCAATTATAAACATAAATAATTGTATCTATTATTAAAATAGCATTTATTAATTATTCATAAGAATTTATATTTTTAATATGCTATTGCCACATGTTTCTTGTTTGAGTAATGACTTACATGAAACAGGTAGTCTTGCTTTTGCACAAGCCATAGAAGCAAAATGTTCCTACAATCAGAAATCTTTATACAATATTTTATTACATTAGAACTAGTATTTATTATTTAGTATTTGCAAATGAAGATGTTATATATGGCTGTGCTATGTCAATATTCAATAGAGTTATTATCTGCATTTTTTAAGGTCCTTAATTAATGAGAAACATATGGTGGGTTCTCCAAGACTACAAGGGACACAAAATTTTTCTTATGTGTAAATTAAAATCTGACTTGAAAATATGCCTCATAGCTTTCTGACTTTTTTTTCATAAAAAAGCTTTCATTTCTTATCACAAAGTAGAAAAACATTTCATAATTCTGTGCTTAGTTGAACAGCCTGAATAGAGAAAACAATTTCTGAGATAATAACATGAAGAAGACTAAAATTAATTTCACACTTCAATATAGATTTTTTATCCCTGGAATTACTAGACTACTGTTCTCCCATTTTGCAGAGTACAGCCATATTAATTCTAAAATATATTTTGGTTTATAAAAACAAGTAATACTATTTCAGTAGGTATGTTGGTTAAGGAGAAAACAATAATTTCATTTGTTTTTTGACTCTGGTGAATATTGCATGATGTACAACTGACATCAAACATCAAAATACATTCAAAGTATTTTGCAAAGCCAGGTAAAACCATGTAGTGTATCTTTGTGGTTTGTTGGTATCCTAATAGCACAGGATCCCCCTGTCCGTTACTACCCTCTAAGTCCAAGACCTTGATTGAGCTGCATTATTATTATCAAAGAGTAACTCATGTTGTACAAAGACCAACATTATGTGGAAACAAAGAAGCCCTAGATCCTTGGTTATATGTAGTATTTGGATAGACAATCCCAAAAGGCTCCTCTGTTACTAATTCATGAGGCTGATTCAATTTTTTAACATGGAATAATAAGAAAAAAAAAGAAGATAAAAAGGTAAAACAGCACAGAAATAATCCTTCCATCTTTACACTGATATGTCATCATCCAAGGAAGGTTTATTTGCCAAGCAAAGGTCATACAAGTATTGAGGAATAAGAGAGCAAGTGAGCCTTGTTGAACCTCTCCACCAAATCAAGCTGGGACAAATTCCAGGAAGCACACTACTCTCTTCTTGAGGATAATGACATACAATGGTGCTAATACAGGTGAGGTTCCTGCATGCAAATTTATTAAACACACTGAAGGTTCATTTCTGTGGTCAAATGGAGCCAAAATAAAACAAGCATTGAGGGTCTACTGCAGCTTTATTAATGACCTAAGGTAAAGGACTTCTATGTCCCATTGTTTTATATCTGTGGGGAAAAAAATATGATGATTGCCTTTTTTTAAACCTTATGACAGTGAATAACTGAGATGGCAAGATTTTATCCAAGGACATTCAATAACACACAATACTTTTTCCTATAATAAACTATGATAGATATAAAAACATGCTCATTAATCAATCGTAGTATCAGTGGAAAGGGGTGTCATGGGATAATTTGCCCTGTCTCCTTTCTCTAGCAGGATATGCTCACAAAGAAAATGTAAAATTACACAACGTGAAACAAGTCTGCCATTTAGTTTAATAGAAGCAATGCTTAAGAATTCTCATTAGAAAATCATCAATTTATACATCACTGTATTCTAAAAGAATTCAAAAAGCACCACATGTTTTTTTCATTTATTCTTACATCCTAGCTAGGTTTAAAGATCAGGACAGAAGCCTATTTTTGTGTCCTGAAAAGACCACTGATACAGGATATTCTACTTAGGAAAGACAAGTAGACCTACTGTCAATGAAATGAAATGACTGAAAGTTATTTTTGCCCTCCCCTCAATTAGGTGAGCAAACAGTTTATTGAGCATATCGATTCAACTGTTTTCCAGTTTCTTCCCTGGATTTCTAAAAGTAGCAAAGTGCCTACACAATCTATATGTTTAAACTTCAAATGTCGAAGATAATAGTTGAAGGAAGAGTTAGATTTTTCCCAATAATGGACAGTGATTCAATTTTGAATTCACATTGCCAGAATCTACTTAATGCTTTTATATTTATGCAACTGATGTAAACTTTAAAAATATTACTACCTGGGTTCTAGGCATTTTAATTTGAACTTGTTCACCATTTGATTTTAAACAAATCAGGGCAAAGAAAAATTATTTTTAATTTGTTGTAGTACACTAAAAATCTCTCATATTTTACTGACATAATGGGAAATCAAAGCAATAATTAAGTCTTTCTTTTAGGTTATAGATCACACACAAATATACACATAAAACCCATATTTTCTACCTCAAAAAATATACACTGTATTTTTAGGAAATAGCAAGAACCAATTCCCATGAAATACATTTCTTTCTTTTTTTCTTTTTCTTTCTTTCTTTTCTTTCTTCTTTTTTTTTTTTTTGGCAGAGTTTCATTATAGCAGCACAGCTCACAGCAAACTCACACTCTTGAGCTTACATGATTCTCTTGCCTCAGCCTCCCAGGTAGCTGGGACTACAGGTGTCCACCAAAACACTCAGCTATTTTTTGTTGCAGCTGTCTTTGTTTAGCTGGCCTGGGCTGGGTTCGAACCCACCAGACCTGGTGTATGTGGCCGGTGCTCTACCCACTGAGCACAGGTGCCGCCCCATGAAATATATTTCTAAGGGTAGAAAAACTATCTTTAAGACAAAGGCTATGGAGTAAAAGAAAAGTAGTTTATCTTGTCTTCATTTTAGGGAGTTAGCAATTAATATTATTATTCCACAGTTACGTATCAAATAACTTTGTTGTGTCAGATAGTTCCTCAGGTAGATACTGGAAATAGAGAAACAAATAAAACCCAGGTCTGCCTTCTACTTGCTCAGTGTCGAGCCCAAAAACAAATTTGAGTACTGTGGTCAGACACCTTTGACATCAAGTTACCAATTTTTACTTTTTTGAACTCATTCTTATCTCATGCTTGCACTTCAATAAAGCCATTTCCTAGCCCTGCTGTTATCATATATCTGTATTCAGAAATAAAAGTTATGTATGTTATTCATTTTTTTACCTCTATGATATTTGGGTTTGGGGATCGTTTTTGACATACATCAGAAAATAATAGAGGTGTACCCCAAATTCTATATCTTCTGTTGTTGATGATGGATGCAGCTACTAATTAAAAGAACCAAAACGAAAAAGTCAATGAAGATAAACGGAGAGAACCTGGTGTGTGCTATGCCCAGTCATTTGCCACAGACAGTTGCATTTGGCCGCAATGGATTAATTAGTGCAAGCTACCTTGTTTTTATGATTTCAAAGGCTTTGCTTGAAGAATAGGGGGAACAATAATATAGAAAAAAATACCTTTTATGATGTATAGATTTACAATAATCATGTTAAGTATGAAGTCTCTATTCTTTCCTGAGATGGTATGTGTTTTTTTTTTAAATTTTAGGTTAATATGAGGTTACATATGATTCAGTTACATCGATTGGGTTTGTAAGGTGAAGTCTGACTTGTAGTTGTATCCTTAAACATCTTACAAATAACCAAAAATGCAAAGAAATTTTGTAACATGAATAATGTTGGCTTGTATTAACAGCAGATTCGAGAAAGTTTATGATAAGCAAATATTCTTCAAATCTCAACAGAGATTTTAATCAGAGAAATATTAAACTTTCATTACTTTGTCAACATGAGGATTCTTTGCTTAATATACATTACATTTATTTCCCAGGGATTTCATCTTACGAATTTTTCAGGAACACGCAAATCATCATGTTACCAGAAAGCAAAGTGAAACGTTTGTTTTCTCACCATCTCTCATGGATGGAATTCCTAAGTAATTAACTGCAAGAACATAGATTTAATTTATTAAGTTTTAGGGCCAACTAGTCCCTCATGCATGGTAATATGTGTGGAGTCAAAACCATGTGTAGAACAGGATATTGTAGGTACATATGTCTCTATTCAGAGTCAAGCAGTTGAGACATTATTTGCAAGACAAGTCCCATGTTTGACTTTAATAATAACACTTACAAGTAGCTGTAGAATGTACATTCTGTGCTATCATTAATTCATGTGGTCAAAATGCTGCTGAGTTGGCAGCTAAGTGCAGTCCAAAGCCTAACTTTCATAACTCTGGTAATGATCAGTGGGGTACACAAGTGTCTTCAAGTCACATAATTGCGATGATCTCAGTATGCTCAGTACTGGTGGACTGCTGCCCATACCACTAAATCAGCATTCACAGCACTATGCACATATGGCACAGTTGGAGTTCAGTGGGGGCCTAGGACTTTGTTAGCTTGGGGGCCAAGTCACTCTTAACCTCCTTAAAAGGCATCCCTTTAAAGAACAGGGTAAAGGTCACTGCAGCTCATGCCAAGTATAAAAATGAGAACTACAGACAGGAAACAGTGTTCAGATGTTATAGGGTTGTTGGCCTGTTTTATGTCTGCTCTGAGCCCTCTGCAGCTACAGGAGACCAAAGACATACTCACCATTCCCATTTATACTAGGTCTGCAGCCAAATGGGCCCAGACATTAAAAGCAGGGGAAATCCAGAGGCTAATCAGGAATTGCCTGTCTCAAAGGCATGACATGAAATACTGCAATAGGACATTGTGTAATTGGAATTGTGACCGTGGTGTGTTGTTGTGCGTTGTTGATTGAGTGTTTGACGTTATGAATGTGTGACACTGAAGCAGGCTGGAGTATGGCTGTGTAACTACTTACCCCCAAGTCACTCATAAAACTGAGATGTGTCTCTCCTGAGAATCCCAGGGAGCAAAAATTGTAAATAAGATAAATATTCAGTGTGTCTGAATTAATGAGAACATATTAGGATCATATATAACTTGAGGAAATAAGAAAGCAATACAATTGAGACTTCCCTGAGTAATATGCAGAAATAGGGGAAGTTATTTTTATTATCTAATTGGTAAAATGTCCCCATTAAATCACTCAATAGGGAAACACATTTTACACACAAAATGATGTTTATAGGCAAAAGTTGAAGTAAAACCATGCATACATGTCATGATTTTTTTAGGTAATTTTTCTTCATTAAAACAAAAGTTATAATCAACTTGGTGAGTATACTGGTATCATGTTTTCTGTGGTTTGAAGAACCAGTCTTGTCCCAGTAATAGTCATCATTATCTCCCTATAATACTATTTCTAATACCTGACCCAACTTCTCCCTTCCTTGTTTGTTTTTTCCCTTGTTTCTCTCTCTCTTTCTTTCCTTCTCTCTATTTTTCATCTTTCTCTCTCATATTCTACCTTGTATCCTCAAAACTAGTAAGCAGATTTAAGAGACTTTATACAAAATAAAAAGTCTATTTTTCTGCTACTCAAAGAGCTTAAAATTGGGAGTATAAAGAGGCTCCAGTGTTAAAACTGTAAATGATGTACTAAAAAAACCTTGAGGCGATTGCCATGAAGATTGAAATAAAATAAGACAATTCAATTTTAATCATTCATTCAATAGATGCCAAAGCAGAGACAAGTGTGTGCTACGCGCATCTGCCATTCAGCAAGCAATGTACCTCAAAATTCTGCAGCCATACCCTGAAGTTTTAGGCACAGATGCATATTTATTGAAAATTATCTTCCAGTCACAGTCTTACAAAATATGTGTTTCTATGAGGAACAGGTCGCTATGAGTCTTATATCAAAAGATCTTTGTGACAGGCTAACAAAATAAAGGATGCTTAATCTAGAGTAAGATTACATAATAAGCAATCATGTTTGCAAAATTTGTTATGGTAGTATGTTTTTCTGCTCATGTCAATACCTCTAAAAGTCTATCTCACCTAGTCCATTCTATGATGTCTGAAGATTTACCTTATTTCTTTATTTAAATTTATGCCATTTTCTAATTACATAAATTCTTGATTTCTAATGAAGAGTAATACATTGCGTTTCTTTTCTGAGTGTGAGCTCCCATTTCTATTAGACAATAAATACATTTCTATTAGATAAAAACATATTTCATATCGTGCCATATAAAATACATATCTCTTTCTTACTATTTATCGCTGTATTTTCTTTATGGAAAAGAAAGCAAGGTACTATACATTATACTCTATAAAACATATACTTTAAATATTTACAGATGTATGTGTATCTGAGTATGTATGTATATAGATGCATACAATTTAGTGGTCTACTTTTAATTTTCTCAAGAATAAGATTTTTTACTAAAAAATCTTAAAAATTATTTCCTCCATCCACATTATTTTGTAAATAAGGAGATAGATAAGTAAGGCATTTGTTGCAAGATTACCTGGCTTATTGATGGCAGAAAGCAATATCAGCATTCAAAATTTTGGTTCTCATGGAGTAGGAGTCACCCACATTTTGGATCAATTAGTACAGAAGGGAGCCAGGGGCAGAGGAGCTATGACAGAATCATAAAGTTCTATGCAAACTGGAGGAATCTGAACAATTATTTCAAACAAATCAAGATAGACTTCTCTTATTTCATTTATAAATTGGGTTTCCCATGTTTCTTTAGCTCCTTTGGAGACCATCAAAATAGCCTGGGGCAGCCACTGACTCAGCCATGATGCTGAAAGGAAAGAAGCAGAATCCGCACCAGCCGCCGCCGCACAGCAGCCTGCACCACCTGGACAGGAGAGTCTGGGCTGAGAGGGATGGAGGGCCTCTCGGACCACCCAGCCTTCTACCCCCATGGCTAGTGGAAAGCCTGGTGATCCCCAGTCAGGAAAACAATGAGCAGAAGATGTTTGGAACAAACACGATCAATGAAGAGCTGATATCTAGAATGTATAAAGAATTCTTCCAGACAAGCTATTGGAAAAATGGACAAAAACTAGAACTGGCACCTTATAAAAATAGAGATTCAAATGACCTAGAAACTTGAGAACTTATTCAGCATCATTAGTTCTCAAATAAATGTGAAGTAGACCACTTTGAAACTGGAACTTTTGTGCATTGCTGGTGGGATTGTAAAATGGTGTCACAATAGAAAAGATGGTGGTAGCTCCTCAAAAAGTTAAAAATGCAGCTGTGATATGACAGTCCTACTTATAACCAAAACATGGGAAGCAGGGTCATGAAGAGATATTTGCATATCCATGTTCATTGCAGCATTATTCACAATAGCCAAGAGGTGGAAGGAACTCACACAGCCATTGACAGAAAAATGGATAAATAAAAATGTGTTGTATACATACAGTGGAATATTATTGAGCTTTATAAAATGCTGTTGCATACTACAACATGAATAAAACTTAAAAGTTATGCTAAGTGAAATAAAATGTAAGTATGGTGGGCAGGTGTAGTGGCTCATGCTTATAATTATAGAACTTTGGGTAGCTAAAGCAGGAAGATCACCTGAGGCCAGGAATTAGAGACCAGCCTGAGCAACATAGTGAGACCTCCAATCTTTTCAAAAATTAGAAATTTAACCCAGCACAATAGCTCACTTGTATCCCCACCTACTCAGGAGGCTGAGTTGAGAGGATTGTTTCAGCCCAGATTTTGAGGCTTCAGTGAGCTGTGATCACATCAGTGCACTCTTGCCTTGGTGACAGAACAAGACTCTGTTGCTGTGGTGCCTGTAGCTCAAAGGAATAGGGCACCAGCCCCATATGCCAGAGGTGGCATGTTCAAACCCAGCCTCCAGCCAAAAAAACTACAGAAAAAAAAATACATCTTTAGGGCAGCATCTGTGGTTCAAAGGAGTAGGGGGCCAGCCCCATATGCTGGAGGTGGCAGGTTCAAATCCAGCCCAGACCAAAAAATGCAAAAATAAATACATCTTTTTTAAGAATGAAAAAAAAAACTATAAAAATGTATTTTCAAGTGTACTTGAAAAAATACTGAATTTGTAGAGAATCATTTTATCTGTTATTAATTATATTTCTGCAATTATACAATGAATGGCTTGAGGAATATTGGTACTTTTGACATCACCCTGGAAACAGTTACAATGACCTAAGGTCTGATCGCATTTGTGTTATGTGATAAACAAATCACATACCTGTCTTCACTCAGTAAAGTCAATTCAGCGTCTTCTAAGAGTCAGAACAAGGACCCCAAAATGGCAGAAATACTACCTTGCACAATTGATTTTATGATGCTTCCAGCATCAACAATACAAGCTATGTAGCATATCCATCAGTGATCTCTGCTCTGAAACATCTTTTCCAGATTCTGTCAACAACAGTTCTAATAAGCTTATTTCTAATATATCGTTTAGATCGCTGATGAAAACACTAAATGTGCTCAAAGTGAGAAGAGATATATGTTTAAATGTAGAAGAATGTACATAAGAAATCTCAAGGAGCAGTACACATCAAGTAGCTGGACAGAAAAGCACAACAGGCTCCCCTAGAACTTAACATGATAGGAAGGTTAAGAAATGACACGCTGTTATAACTGGTACTGTAGGAAACATCAGGATAATTTTACCAGGAAAAAAATAAGGGTCAAAATACTTTACAGCTACAAAATTTGAAAGAGGAATCCATCTTTCTATTTGCCTCCCAGCTTCTTTTTATCTCTATTTTAAGCACTTACATTACTAATTCCAAAAAAAAAAAAAAAAAAAATGGAAATACTAGTCCAAAGCCATCATTTGCTCTACAAAGCTGACTTTCTGCAAAACAAACTAGAAATAGCAGAAAAAATTTTCTACTTATGGTAATACATTGAGTTTCTTTTATGTTTTGTTTATGGGTGTGCTCTTTTGTTTCTATTAGGCATATTTTATCTTGAAGTTAAAAAATATATTTATTTTCACAGCCAGGTTAGAAGAATAATAGTAATTACATCAATATTTTGTTCAGTAGCGCTGCAAAAAGAAAAGATAGCAAAATATCATTCACAATTCCATTACAGCATATTTTTCCCCATAAAAGGAAATCAGTAGAACGAAAGGATCTCTGCACCCCCATGTTTTTTTTTTGCAGCACTAGTCACAATACCAATGTTATAAAATCAACTAAGTATCCATTATTGAATGAGTAGATAAAGAAAATGTGGTGTACTCATACAATGGAATATTATTCAGCCATAAAAATAATGAAATGATGTCATTTACAAGAACATAGATAGAACTGGAGGTCACTGTGTTAAGTAAAATAGGCCAAGCACAGGAAGATCAATAGCCTGTGTTCTCACCTATATGTGGGACTTATAAAAGTGGCTCTCAAGAAGATGAACAGAACGATAGATTCCAAGGACCAAGAAAGGTGTGCATGTGTAATTGGTTGGGGAGATAAGGAGGGGTTGGTTAATGGGCACATACAGTCAGATCGAAGGAATAAGTTCTAATGTTCCATAGAAGAGTCAGGTGACTGTGGTTAAGAACGAGGTACTATATTTCAACATAGGCAGAGAAGTGGACTTTAAATGTTCCCAAACCATAGAAAGGGTGAATACTCAAGGTGATAGATGTCCTAAATATTCTGACTTTATCATTATACATTCTTTGAATGTAACAAAATGTCACATGCACACAATAAATACGTTCATATATGTCAGCAAGTAAGAGCCAGTTATTAATCAGATGGTTTTGGGTTATCAGAGTCATTCCACTGTTATCATCACTTTGACTTTTGTTTCATAATAAATTGCCCAGTGGTATGTAGCTGCTTTGTCCGCTAGTTTTGGGACAGCACATAGTTGCTTTCCCCCTTTAGCAATCCTCATTCTGTAAATAGCAGGTCATTTTCCCTGTTTTTATAACCTTCCACTGTTGACTAGAAGAATTTCCCAGGCTCTACGTCCCTAGTGCCTGACCCTCTCCCAGAAACTTTCTACAATGCCTGTTATATAGTTTATATCTACAAATTCCCTAATCAAAGATGAATATATTGATGCTTTTTACTAATATTTGTCTACCATTTATTCAGTACCAGCCTTTTCATGTGTGATATCATAGGATATAGAGAAAATGATCAGACTTGATGTTAGAATAACCAGATATAAATCCTGTCTCTGTCTTTGCTGCAGCCCTGGGTATTTACAGTTTATCATCTGAGCTTTATTGTTCCTATGCATAAAATGGAGGTCGTATCATTTTCCCGTGAAAATTTGAGAAGGTTAAATGAGATGAAATATATAAAATTATGCTATATAATGCTTGGCATATGCTTCGCAGTCTATAAAGATTATATTTTACTCCATTTGGGGTTAGGTTCTAGAGTTACTGAGGTGCATGAGACACACTACTATCTTTAAGGAATTTGAAGTCCAATGAATAAGCTCGAATTTCAATTCAGTAACTAGTATCTCCTCTTTGGATCTGCCTGCATTACGGTAGTACAGAGGAGGAAGCAATCAAACATTCAAGAGGGAATACGTTTGAAGTAATATTCAAATCATTTCTCTGTTATACCATTGGTGCATATGTGATTGGCTCAGGATCCCCCTCTCCATTACAAAAACCCCCAATGTTCTAGGAAGTACTTTGATCCTTTCAAAAAATTCAATAGGCTATAGGAATTCATTTTAGAATGCTGTTGTAAGAATTAAAGAACTTTTGGACAACCAAGTATAGCTACTCAAAGTGAAACTTCATAGATTATATGAAAAGGGCATTCAATAAAATTATTTTACTTCTTGGCTACACAGTATATCATATCTAAAATAATTAAAACAATATAAAACTATTGAATTTTAGAAATAATAATTGAATAAAACAGTATGGTAGACTTATGTCTAATAAAACCAAAATATAAATATCACCATCTTTCAAAGGAAAAAAATGATAGGAGACAAAGTCCCAGATGGAATGGACGAGGAGGAAAGCTGCGCAAAGAAAGACAGGTGCAGGAAAGCTCGTCGGGCAATAAGGAAAATCCAGAGATTCTAACTGTTTTAAATGTCACAAGAAATTAAAATGTAAATATATTATTGAATCTTTCACAGAAGGTGCCAAAAATTGATCTCGAAGTGTATTTGAAGATTAAGGGAAAGCCCAACAGTGTTTGAAGATTAAGGGAAAGACCAAAGTGACACAAGCTGGCAATTTATCTATCAAAGGAAGCCCCCAATAGGTCATGCCTTAAATTGATAGATCTAGAACAAAAATAAAACAATACTTTTGACATTTGTGAGTAAAGACTATAAGAATAAACTATTATTTGGGGGACCAAAGACCGGGAATAATTTTTATTAATAACTATTATTACAATATAACTATTATTTAGAATTGGGATACATTTTCTTAAATCTATTTGTATGGTAGTATATGGTATGATATCTAATTATATGACATTTTAGTTATTTCAATCAGAAAAAATATTTCACTTTTTAATTTCAAAAATTTTTCTAAGATTAGTCAGTCAACGTTTTTTTTCTTAATTAGCGCGCCATACTAAATACCATTTAAATTTATTCCGAGTGTGTGCGACTGAGGACCTCATTAGTCGTGACTCCCAGTTATCGCTCATCTGCATCCTGGGCACATGATCGACGAGTCTTTTGACGTTTCCGTGTAGCTAAACAACTTGCTTTGGTCACTAATATGTTAGCAGAAATGATCCATTAATTTTATAAATGTTTGAGAATGAGTTAACGAGTGGCCCTGTACCTGCTGCTGAAGTCACGATTGTGAAATAAACTTGAGAAGAAGCATTCGTCAGTCTTCAGCCCAGACTCATGTCACAGGCAGCAGCTTCCAGCAAGTCACAAGGATGTGTGTTGTGAACAAGAAATAATCTCTGATTGTTTTTGGCCACCAAGGTATAGGAATATTTTTTACTGCAGCACAACACAACCAAATATGACTAGTAAAATAACCTCAATGTTTTCAGTGTCTTAGGATCATCTTTTTATTATATTATTCTCATTGAAAAGAGCACTAAGGTCATAGTTGTACCACATAAACTTCAGAATACAATCTGGAGGCCATGTTAATAACAGTTCACAATTCAGTCAGTGTGATGTGTTTTGTCTCTTATTCCTAAAAGTAACTTATAGGAAAAATTAATTAAAGAGTGTATTTATGTGGAACTTCAGTTGGTTGACTTTATCAATATGTAGTTTTCTATAATTTTATTTAAGCTAATTAAGATCATTAGTTGAGGTAAAACTGAGTTTGGGGGGAAGTTTAAGTCATTTCTCCTGTCTCAGTTGCCTTCTTTAATTGCTTTTATAAGAAGGCAAAGGACGTAGCTTGGTTTAACATGAACTCAGACACCATAAAGACAAAATAAAACGAAACACTTGAAGTGTTCCCAGTTTTGCATGCCATCAGCGTAGGCAAACTAGATTTCTTTGTACAAAGAGAAATGTCTTCCAAAGAAAAAGGCTTCCTGGAAATCAAATAACTATTCCACAATAAGTTTGATGAGCTAAGTGTACATTAATCAGAAACATCTGAATTAAATTTCCCTTGAAATATACATAAAGTGAAGAGGAACCATGGTTTGCAGATTATGTTTCAGGCTCTACTCAACACAAACATTTTCCAGGCTCAAATACCTCCAGTGTTTTTATTCCTACTTGGGAGTTCATAAAAATGCTTAGTACACCACAGAGTCAAACTGGATCCATCAGACATCCATAAATATGAGATAGATAACAACAAAACCTGATCTGATTCTTCCTATTCATGCAAAGTATTGGACAAGAGGTTTTTATAAGAGGGTAATAATATAAAATAGACTAACTCTTAACTACTTGAGGGATAAGAAACAATCGTCATCTTCAGGGTAACTGTTAGCAGTTATTTTCATAATAGATTTGCTAAGTATCCTTATGTGGAATCTAGTGTTGGATGTGATGTGCCATTTCTCAGATTTACAATGGATTTAATTATTCTAACACTTTTGTGATATAGCTCTGATACTGAGCATACATTCTCTTCTACCCCTTAGTGATGTCTAATAAACCTTGATTCTGGTTTTATATAAAAAATCATTTGAAAATAATGTTGTCATTGTTTGAAGTAGTTATCCAGCAGCAGATATTTGATTTTTTAAAGTAAAAGAACATGACATTTAAAAAAAACCCAAAATTTTGGTATCAGCAAAAATACATTTCAATTGAAAAGAGTACCTATCATTCATGATGGCTTTCAGAGAAATGTTTCTTTACATATTTCTCTTATTCTGTCATTACTTTAATACACCACATGATACATTTTATGTGAAATAGTTCAGTAATCTGAAATTAAGTCTTTATTGAAAAAGATTATCAGTATAAAACATTTAACAGAATCTGATAAGCATATCCCTTAGTTCATGTCTAGGAACTATTACAGCAGTTGAATTATATTGCCAAAGGATTTAGACATTTAAATATGCCTTCCCAAAGCTTTACAAAATTTCATAGGACCAGAAGTTTGTCTTTGTATAACTGAACATAATAGTTACTGGGCTTTGTGTTCTCATTTTTATATTTTCTAGTAATGTGGTCTAAAAGAATTATATACCTGTGTGTATGTATACATGCATATGTATGTATATACCCCAAGATTGTTAGACCAATCTTACTTAGCACTTAAAATATTTAAATGAAAAGGAAATTAGGAGAGAGAATAAATGCCCAATTATTTCTGTAAAAGGAATAAAATCCATAGCTTCCATGAATAAATGAATGAAGGCTTCTTAGCCAAGCATTTAAAACTGAATAAGAGGTGAATTTCCTGGAAAATTCTCATAACCAAAATCAGAGCAGCTCAGAGAATCTCTCCAGCTGGTTATTAAAGGCACTAAAATTATAGAGCTCCTTGTTAGAAGAAATTAAAATTTATGTGATCCTTCTATCTTTCTTCATTTGTTTGAATTAAGTCTTCAGTTTTCATAATCTTCCTGGATGAAAATATTTCTTTGCTCTCCGAAGGCATTGCAATTTTAAGTGACATTTGTTAAAAAATATATATTTTAGCAGGAGAAATAAATGACCTATTACCTTAATATGGAGATTTGATCTTCCTTAAAATTTAAAATTTATTCTTGAGAAATGACTCAGTCAAATTTGTGAAATAATGTTTGTCAATCTCACTCTGTTTCTTTTTTCTATGCTACTTAGTTCCAGATAAATAAGTTCCTATGTGGAGCTAAAAAGGAATGTCCTTGGATTGCCTTGGTAAGAAAGAAATTCTTTATTCCAAAGGACTCGGCAAGCTCCCATTCTTCTGAAATTGCCTGAAACTCTATCTACATTTTCTTCACTTAGATCAAATGTTTTATCCTTGTTAAAATAGAATCCACAGAGCCCTAGGTGTGGGAAGGATAACATGATTTTTCTGCCCTAATGAATGTGGAAGCAGAGTCAGAAGAAAACTGAATATAGCTTTTCCTGCTAAGAGAGATACTCAACACTTGTCAATATTTAGCACCTTTGACACAAGGTGAGAAAATGAAAACGCAGGAGTCCCACAAAGAGAACAGAAAGAAAATGTTGAGAGAAAGTTTTAATATTTTTAACATAGGCATTTTGCTTTTTTCTGTAGGAATGGTTTTACTTAGAGCTATAGAAGGGTGCAACGTTCAAATGGGACTGCAGGGAACCTGACGAGGAACTCTGGTGTCAGCTCTGTGCATTTTCTTCCTGTGTTATGTGTAATCATTAGAGCTTGGTTTCCACAATTTAAGTTTTGATTAGTGACAGAACACAGATTCTCCCAGATGGGTTACTTTAAGACTTTACCAATCATATATATTTTAATTTGATATCAGATAGTTCTAAACCTTAACTTTCTCATTTTCATGATTATTTTGCAACTCAACTCTCTATCTCACTTCTTCTTCTTCTTTTTTTTTTTGCAGTTTTTGGCCAGGGCTGGGCTTGAACCTGCCACCTCCAGCATATGGGGCCGGTGCCGTACTCCTCTGAGCCACAGGCACCGCCATCACTTCTTCCTTTCCCTGCCAAAGTCACCATTCTTTCATACTGTCTACAGTCAGTTGTATCATCATACTTGTTTTGAAAATGGGAATATTTTCTGACAAGATTGGTATATTCAGGAATGGTTTGAACAAAATTCAGACTTTATGTTTGTTTACCCATGAGTTTTGTGCACTAAGTTAATGCACAAAACTGCACCCCGGTGAAGCTGGCCAGAGAACAACGCACAGGTGACACCCATGAGTAGACCTCCAAACCTACAGGGGCCTCAGTTCACTGAGTTCACTGTGTGTTAGGAGCACGCTCATCTTCACACGCTGTTACACCCTCCCCTCCGATTGCAGGCAACCTTCCTTCCTTCACGTCACAGTAACTTGCAAAGTGCTACAGCCCTTCTGCATCTCATTTCCACAAGCCAACCTCAGGTCTTTCTTAAGGTCAAGTGTCATAATTATTTTAGCATATGTTACATTTCGTGCATGTCTTAACTATTTGCATGTTATATTTTTGCTTATGTATTCATAAATTATATGTTGTATTTATATATATATATCTAAACTAATAGATTGTTTTGCTCAAGATTTTTTAAGTAACTATGTTTTTGGATTTGTTTTGTGCATCTTTCACTGCATTATGCCCCAACTCCATTTATCCTTGATGTATCTGAAGGAAAATGAAGGAAAACTTTAGCTCAAGCCACAGCACTCCAGCACCCAAGAGATGTCACATTCAGGACAGTGCTGATGAGGGTAGCAAACCTGGAGTATATTGAAATTTGTTTACTTACCCATAGGATATCCTTGAACAATATTAAATTAGGTCAAATCAGATTAAGAAGTAAAATAGCACCACAAAACATAAAGACCCATGTATAATGTGGGAGGATAAACATTGGTTTTGATCTGTCGTGGAAAAGATGAGAAAGGTATGTGTTTGCCTGTGTGAGTGCACATGCACAGACGTACATGCGCATTCATACAAAGGCAGCTGTGGCTGTTTCTATGTATGTGTGTAGTAAGTACATGTCTCTTCATTTGGTTAAAACAACAGACGGCAGAAGAGTCTCTGCCTTGCCTGGTTGCCTCTCTACATTACTGTTCAGCAAAAACTTACATCTCCCAAGGTAATTACTCTGATTGGCTTCTTATTGATTATGTTTCTGGTACCCCTGAATAAGTATGATAGTTACAATAAAGTTGCTTTTATACACTTATGTGGCCCCCAAATAATATCTGAAGACTATCAGCATGATTACTGTACTAAACATTTGATTCTTCATGATTCAGTTTAATAAATATTTGGCTGATTTTTAAACTTGATACTTTTGCTGTTTTCTAGTGGTTATATGAATTCTACTCATATTACAAGTGTGTTCAGTATACAAGAAAAAATTTATGTCCCCAGATATAAACTATTGTGTCGAAGTATTTCTAGTTTAAGATGTGCAAACACAAGTAGATTTTAGTTCTGATGTAAATGTTTTAAAATGTTCACAATGTCAGATGATTTAGGTGTTGAGGATTTTGTTGTTTCACTGAATCAACCACTTATAAATCAAAAGCTTTATTTTCCAATTTTGTTAAGTGAAGCAATTTGCCACTTATCACATTTACTTACTTTACTTGTACTTGTACTTCTTAAGATCTGTGTAGAAATAATTCTAATGACTGTAGAAACCCTCAATTATAGAATGAGTGACGTATTTGTATTTATGAAGCAAGCCAACACATTATGTGTGATTGTTATTTTTGCACTGACCTGCTTAGATGATATAATTACAGCTCTGATAATTTTAAAGTTTAATGCAACAGCTAATGTAAAAAAATGAAAGCACTTATCAAAAGATGGGTGGTTATGATTTATAAGTCACTGGCAAAATAATAAAACCTCAACAATCATACTATTTCTGGCAATTTCTTATTTGCTATAAACATGGATGAAATCAAGAGATTAAGTGGAAAAATTGAATTTGGAGAAACACATTCAGTTATGTTATATAATTCACAGAAAAATGTCAGACATGTTTAACTGTCTTTATGCTTACCATTACCTATTGAATTTCAAAGCATTGCTATTCTGATTATCAAATTCAACCTTAACACCAATATGTGTACAACAGAATTACCCGAGCACTGTGTAATTTTTTTTCATATACATGTGTTTAGTTGGTTTTCACTTTTTGCCTTCACAAAATCAAAAAGGCTTAAAATTTAATAATAATAACAATGTTTAAGATAAGGACTGGAAACAAAAACCTCGTAAAGAATGGACGAAGGTAAATACTTTCAGAAAAGAAATCAGACGATCGCTACAACGAAATATTGAGCAATAATAATAATTATGCAAAAAAAATTCACATTGTCAAATAAGAGTAGCACTGTGTAATAGTTTAAAAAATACATCATACTATGCAAATTGTCCATCCCTTTAATTATGAATACTCATATTCACTTTTTAACAAGCTGACCTTAAAACATAAGCAAAAGCGGGGAGATTGTGCAAGAAAAGAAAAGCTGCTTCCCTCTGTATAAGGATGCTCAACTGAACACTTACAGAACCCTTTAATAATAATAAAGCCTGTTCCTCATTATTAAGAATTTCATCCTTTGCTCCCATAGGTTTGGATCGGATGCTTAGTTTGGTAATAGAAAGCATTCTCCCTTTTTCCTACCAGTGATCTTCAAATGATCAACTAATAATAGTCTCATAATGATTTCCAGATGTTGCTCACAATGCAAGGAGTGTCCACGTATCTCTCTTACAGGATGGTGTGGGAATTGAGATTCTTTCATAGCTGTAAAATAGAGATCACAGTGGAAAATAGCTCCCACCCAGAACCTGAAATTCTACATGAAGAGAAAGTTTGCTCTGAATTCAAGCCCAGTGACTGATTCAAGTGAATTCTGAACTAGCTGCATTAATCATAAATTCTTGGTACACTAAAAGAGAAATTGCATTGCTTAGCAAACACACCACAAGAAAAATATTGGAAAACTATTTTTGGTGGTCTCTCTGAAGACCATTCTTTGTAATTCAGAGGCAATGACAGCAGACGGGACCACTAGATGAGGAGGTATAAGGTGGGGTTCAAACTTTGAGAATTGGATCGAATCTCTGGAATCACTTTTAGCTATAAATTATGGCTTCTCTCTTTCTTCAGGTTTGTTTATTTACTTATCTATTTGAATTCATATGAGATCATCCCCCCAAAATATATGGTTTCATTCAGTCAGGTTTAATTAGTAATGGCAGTCAAACCTAATAGTCTAAGCCATTCAGAATTTTTTGCCACATTATTTGAGGGATTGCCAACTCAAATGTCCTGCCTTTCCGTCTCTTGCTGCTCCCGCACTCCAAGCACTGTTGATAAAGTGTGGTCATTTTATCAAAGACCTGCTGGAAAAAGAGACACCAGCAGATAAGCAGGCCATTTTCATTTCCTCTTCTTAGGAAATTTAACAGGGAAAACAAGAAAAAGCTGTTTGAAATCAAACTCGCTTGGTCTGTTTTAGAAATGTCTAAGCTGACTGGAGACTGTTCTGGACAACTTGATGGGGAGAAGCAGCAGCAATGTGCTGTATGTTCCAGCAGAGGGATGAGAAGGACCAGACTTAAAGGTCTGCTCAGGGGATCCTGGAAGGGACTCTTAGACCACAGAGTGCCAGAGGAGTTCAAAGAACTGAAAGAAGGCAGATAGACCTAGAGAAACTACACCCTATGTCCAGGGTATCTCAACTCACTCAAGATTCTCATGACCCAACTAAGAGTGCAGAAGACCTGAGCCAGAGACCCACCTGATCTCAGCAGCGTTTACTAAGGCTGGAGTTGTCTCTCCATTGCTTGTCACTGAGAAAAATCTTGGGACATCTCCACAACACTACAGGGTTACTCTGATCAATTTAAGATTAAGTAATGTTACTTCCAATATAACAGAATTCTTGTTCAGAATCAGATTTGGGCTGATTTCAGGAAAAAGACAAATTTAATAATTGTTCCACATCTGAGTGTGTGGTTATAATGATTTACCTATCACATAAGCACTTTTATGTAAGTATTTTAAATACATAGTGGTAGTTGATTTTCTGTGAATATTATTTATGTGCCTATAATGTGGCCACTAAGTTTAATGACAATAGATATACTTACAGTTGTGCTAAGAATTGTCCTTGACTAGAAACAGAAAGCATGGAATCACCTTCGTGAAGCTCACAGTTAAATACATTGGTTCCATCTCAAGGTCTAACTCATCTATCGATGGTGGTTTCTGAGCTCTGTGTTGTGATATCTTCTGGGTCTGAGCCTGGTAATTTTACCAGTACTTAAATTTATTATAAATTATTGAAGCATGATTTCTGTATAGCTGGGAAAGGGGTCCATAGTGGAATGTGTTTCCAATTCAGTGATTTTCAGCTGGTATGCCATGGAAATTTTGAAAGATCATTAATTAAATTATTTTCAAAAGAAGTTCAAAGCACAGGAAGTATATTCTTTTTTATACGCTTTTTTTGATCAACATAATTTAAGCATGCCATGGAAATTTAAGTATAAGTTCAAATGTCCCGTGAGATTAAAAAAAATAAATAAAAGTTTGAAAAACACTGTTCCAATCTAATTCTAAGTTCTTTCCAACCTGGCATGTTCGTGTTTTAGGGAGCATGAGTTGATATTCGGTATTTCATTTATAATATCAAATCCAGCATTTAATAGCATGAAACATTTAGCTCTCTTTGTGCATGCCCCAATTTCTTTATGTATAAAAGGAAAATAATAATAGTACTACTTGGACAAGGTGAGAATTAAAGATATAATAAATTTCTCATGCAAGGCTTGGTATGTAGAAAATGCACAGTATATTATTACATGTCTATTAATTATTTGAAGATATATTAATTAATCTTCCTTTCCACTCTTTTTCTAAATCATATTCAAATGTTATTAGAAAATATTTGTCAATATTCTAGCAAATGTCTTTCCAACATAGAGAGATAGTTTATTTAAAAGCTCAAATGGCAACATACTCAAACATTCAGAATAATAATTATCATAAGCAGAATAATAAGGTAACTGTATGATTAACTTTTTCTAAAATTTGTATTAATGTGGTAAATATTCTTCTTTCTCCTATGTGTAGGTATAGCTCAAGAGTAGCATTCATTGTGTCCAGGTTTTATTCCTAAAACATATAGGAAATTTCTAGTTTTATAGTTCACCTTCACTTTTCCTTATTTACAGAAGTTCACTCTTCAGTTCCCATAATTTGGGTGTTTTTGTTATTGAGTTTGTCAAGTTCTTTTAAATATTGTTTTAACTAGATTTTGAGTGTTCCTCTGTGGATATGTTTTTCTCTCTCTATAAGACTCCTTGAATTGCTTATAGCTTAATCCCTGCTTTATAACTTCAATTCTTGACATCTCATTCTGAATTAGTTACTGTCATCTTGTCTGACCTTTTCAATCTTAGGAGTGTCCTTCCTATAAATACAGCAACAAGAATTAAACACAGTAGTCAGACTCTGGTCTTACTGCAAAGTTAAGTACTGATAGAAAGACTATAGTCTTTTTACACTTTGAAATAAATATACCAAGGACATTTTTACTTTATCCTTGACTTGTTTGTTGCCATTTTCTTCTAGATGCCTGAAATTAACAAATATCTATAAAATATTTAAAAATAATTAAATATTATGAATAGAGATGAGGAACCCTAATATTCTAGTATAGAGATTAGTTTTAGGTTAGCATAAATATAATTTTAAAACTTCTTGTTCCATTGAGCTCACAACATGATACTCTATCACTGTCTCTTCTCATACACTGAATTCTTGTTCCATCTGCTTCAATAAATGAAGCCTTTGACTCCTCGCTAGGACTCCCTTATTCACACCTGCTACTGATAATTTCAGTAATCATTAAGAAAATTCATCCATCATCTTGAGTTGACTTCATGATTTCAATGATGGCCCACTTCAATACATCTAATCAATCCATAATTCTACAACCATATTTTATTATTACCAGAAATGTTGTCATCTCTAAAATAATTTATTAAAACATTCCACTCTCTGCTGAAAACACTATAACATTTGTCTGCTCCAGTCTTTCTGTGAAGTGATTGTTATAACTTGTGAAGACTTTATCTATTGACCTTTCACATTCTTACAATTAATTTGTTATTTTCTTTCAACATGTCTCTCTTTATCCAGGTTATATTCTATAATTCATCACTATAATTATTTCCACATAATACTGTAAATTTGCCTGGCTTCTTTTCTTCCCTTGACCCAACCTGGGAAATAACAGCTTTGGGGAGATGTAGCTGATTTCTGGAGAAAAGTATACATCAAGATGAATGGTACCACCATGAATTCACAATCCATATATACAGTCAAAACAGTAATCTTTCCATTATGTCATTTCCCTACTAAATTTACCTTCCCATACTTTCTGCAATGATGAATTTGTGTTTTCATTTTCTTTAAACCTCGCTCACTTAGGTCTCATTCACAATCTGCCTTTATACATTATTGAGAAAATAAGATATATATTAAAACAATCATTTCATAAACTTACCCACAGTTACACAGAACCTCTTTGTCTCTCTAACTTTAGAAGCAGAAGAAATGTACCTTATTTTGAAAAGCATAATCCTCTATATGTGTTCTTGCCATCTTATAACACTGTCTAAAAGCAATTCTCCTATGTGTACATTATTTTTCTACATATGGCATAGAGGACCCTGACACCATTTATTCTGGACTATCTTTTCAAGATTATTTGTATAGTGAGTATCTTTGGAAGATAGAATAGTATCTGCTTTATGGGCAGAGGAAAGGTATTTTTGCCCAATAGTATAATAATGATAATATTTTCTACCATGACAAAGACGTAGTAGGTTTTCTTACAGCCTATTATAAAGGATTCAGTCCTCTAAGGTGAATTTTCATCAGATGTGAGGTAGATTCATTGTATTTTATATCTGTCTGAACTAGTTTTCTTCAACCTCATAGGATTTGAGAGGCAAGAAGAATTAACAAGAGTCTGTGGTTCAACCTTGTTGTTCTATGAGTTGTAAAGTCCTGTTTTTCTGATTTAATAGTTTCATGTCTCTCCAGCATCCAAGAAAGTATACAAGCTAGCATGGAGGTTTGCAAGCAAGGTAAAAATCTCAGCCACTCACATATTTTCCTACCAGGAAGATTGCAAATTATTACCATTATCTACATTGTGTGACACCTACATATCTTTACATCTTCATTTCACTCTGTTTCCTCTTTCTCTTCAGCTGTTGGTATCAGTTTATTTAAGTTCCTTGAGATCTCCAAATTTTTTTCTGTCATAGAACATTTTGCCCTTTTGTACCTCTTTTGCTACAATGACCTTAACTTCATTCATCACTTGAATAACTTCCTGTTTTTCAGATATATAAGCTAAATTTCAGAACATTCATTTAATCTTTTTCATAGTTCTTAGCCCAATTTGCCATCATATAGCATTTCTGTTTGTTTACTACCTACTAAAAAAGACCCATTCATTTTTGTATACCATTAATTTTCTAACACCTAGAAATACTAGGAACCCAGTTAATACTTAATATGTGTTGAAAAGAAATGAATAAATCAGTTGAAAAGTCAAACTGAAAAACATCTTTTCTATACTTAAAAGTTTATCACATTTTGTTAACATTCAAATTTTTCTATTTTATCTATAATAAAATTTTGATAAGCTTACTAAGAACCTTGTCATCTAGGCCAACAATAACTGTGTACAGAATAGTACCCTCAAAGGTAATTTAATATTGCTGGGGTTACTCATTTTGGCTATCTACAATGGTAGAATGATACCAGAATTGATTTTACTGTGTAGACCCAGCTCAAGTTGATTACTAAGCAAGTTATATAATACTGTGAATTCCATCTATTCAGAGTTCAATCTAATCAAACCACTTTCAACTTTTATTACTTAGTATATGAAGATGAAATAATATTGTAAACATGGCTGACCAGAGAATCAAAAGAGATTCTGGATGAAATAGATCATAATAGATACAGAGAAAGTAAGACCAGTTAGAATATAGTTCTATATTGAGACTCCACATTTACTTCTTTTTAAGCAAACACTAAAAGTAAATATTTATATTTAAAATTTAGTAACTCTAGTGTATTATAAATCTGAATCTCAAAACATCTTTTTACTAACTTCCATCAAAGCATGGGATTTTAAATTAAAGTAAAACACAGATACTAAAGATGAAATCTTTATTAGAGCACTATTATTGTCTACAGAGGGGCATATTGATTTTTATTTTTAATGGAATAGAGTAACTGTTTTCATGACTTAAATGCATCTGCTTTTGATTGCATGTTTCAGGTTTAAGTTTTGTGCAAATTATGTGAAAGTCCTCAAGCATTGTTATAAATATAAGAATTCACAATACCATTTCTGATATATATTAGAATATTTCTATAAAACTAAACATCCGATATGAGATAGTTAATAAGTACAAAGAAGTTTTACTATAAATCAATTGATTTATCCATCAATTTGAGTGGTATTTGAAATAAGAACACTATACTGGTATTATTTTAAGATTTTTTGTTCTGAAAATAAGTTGGATGTGAAAACATACTTTTTGGAAGCCAATAAGAATGTTATCAGAGATATATATGCTCTTGTCATTGTAGAAGTTTTGGGAAATGAATAAGTGACTTTAAAGAGTAGGTACAAGTGGGCCAGTTGAAATTTCATTTTCATATTCTCATATCAACATATATGTGTTATGTATGAAATGCTGGGAAGGCAGAAACATCAACCACAGTACTGAAAACAATTAGTCCTATTAAATTATTAACAGAGAAGCACCTGAATTGAAAAAATCATCAGATCTACCATTTTATTAATTAAACAATTACTTTGAAGAACTGGTGTCAGAATCTTCTCTTCCTTAAAGAATGAATGAGTCAGAAGGATACATGAAAGTAATTATAAGAAAAACTTCTTTCCCAAAGAGAAAGTTTGTCTCAGATGAAAAGAAACCAGACTTCCTGCAAGTCAATATTTTTAACATAGTGTCCCCCCCCACCTTATCAATCTCAGTTTGGGGGACAGGTAGATCTATTTTACTTGTAAATGTTTCTCTGATTGCTAATTCATGAAATTAAAAAAAAAAATTCTTGATTTCACTAATCTTCTGAATGGTTCTTATGTTCTCAATTTCACTGAATTCTGATTTAATTTTGGTTATTTCTTTTCTACTGCTAGGTTTGGAATTGGATTGCTGTTCCTTTTGCTGCTCATTGAGATAGTTCATTATGTTGTTGATGTGTGTGCTTTCTGTTTTTTGAAAGCAGAAAATTTAATGCAATAAATTTCCCTTTTAGGACTGTCTTTGCAATATCCCATAGATTTTGCTAGCTTGTAGTGACAAACTCTTGGCCAGATTAATTAGAAATACAAGAGTAAGATCTCTAACAACTTCAGTGAGAAATGAAAAGGGGGAAATTGTAACAGATGCCACTGAGATATAAGAAGTCTTCACTAATTACTACAAAAAACTTTATGCCCAGAGATTTGAAAACGTGGAGAAAATGCACCAATACTTGGAATCACACCACCTCCCTAAACTCAACCTGAAAGAATTAGAAATTGTGAACAGATTAATATCAAGCTCCAAAATTGCATTAATAATAAAACATCTTCAAAAAAAAGTCCTGGACCAAATAGTTTCACACTAGAATTCTACCCAGCTTTCAAAGAGGACCTCATACTTTTATGGCAGAATCTATTCCAAAACATAAAGAAGGAAGGAACAATCCTCAATATTTTCTACAAAGCACACATTACCCTGATACCAAAGTGAGGAAAGGACTGGACAGAAAGGAAAACTATAGACCAATATCATTAATGAATATTGATGCCAAAATTTTCAATAAAATCCTAGAATACAGAATACAGCACATATTTAAAAAATTATACATTATGATCAGGTGAACTTTATCCCAAGGATAGTAAGTTGATTCAATATATGTACATCCATTAATGTAATTCACAAATAAAGACCATATGTTCCTATCAATAGACACAAAAAAAGCCTTCAACAAAATTCAGCATCCTTTTCTGACATGAACACTTAGTAGGCATAGATGGCATGATTCTTAAACTAATAAAGGCTGTCTACAACAACCCCCAATCAGTATTGTACTGAATGGGGTAAAACTGAAAGCATTTCCACTTAGAAAAGGAACCAGACAAGAGTATCTACTATTATCATTCCTATTCAAAATAGTGTTGGAAGTTCTAGTCAATGTAATCAGACAAGACCAGGATATCAAGGATATTCAAACGGGAACAGAGGAGGTCAAACTCTTGATCTTTGGCTGATGATACGATCTTACAATTAGAAAACCCAGGGACTCAACTACTAGTCTCCTGGAAGTGTTCAAGAAATACAGCGATGTCTCGACATAGAAAATCAGCATCCATATATCAGTAGCTTTACTATACTCCAGTAACAGTGAAAGTGAGACTCAAATCAAAGACAAGAAACTCTTTAAATTAGCTTCAAAAAAAAAAAAAATGAAATACCTGGTAGTATACCTAACCAAGGCATGAACTATGAAACCCTGAGAAAAGAAATATCAGAGGAGAGTAACAACTGGAAGAACATGCTCATGGCTTGGAAGAATAATGGACATTGTTAAAATGTCCATACTACACAAAGTGATCTACAGATTTAATGCAATCCCCATCAAAGTACCAATGTCATACTTGGAAGAAGTTGGAAAAATAGTATCTCATCTCTTATAGAACCAGAAAAAATATCTGAATAGCCAATGCAGTTCTTAGAAATAAAAACAAACTTGGAGGCATCACATTACCAGACTTCAGGTTATACTACAAATCTATAGTGATCAAAATAGCATGGTACTGGCACAAAAATAGAGATATAGATTTAAGAAATAAAATAGAGATTCTAGGGATGAACCCAACCACATATCATGATCTGATCTTTGATAAACCAAAGAATACACTGGGGAAAAAAAATCCCTATTTAATAAATGATGCTAGGAGAACTAGTTAGCCACATATAGAAGACTGAAACTGGACCCACACCTCTCACCACTTAAAAAAATTGATTCTGGGCAGCTCCTGTGGCTCAAACGAGTAGGGCACTGGTCCCATATGCCAGAGGTGGCAGGTTCAAACCCAGCCCTGGCCAAAAACTGCAAAAAAAAAAAAAAAAAGAAAGAAAAAAAAGATTCTTCCTGGAGGAAAGATTTAAATTTATAAAACAAAATGATAAAAGTTCTAGAAGACAGTGTGGGAAAAACTCATAACAACATTGACTTGGGAGGCTTGGCACTCATAGTTCAGTGGTTAGGCCACATACACCAAGGCTGCAGGTTCAAACCCAGCACAGATCAGCTAAACAACAATGACAACTGCAACAAAAAAATCCAGGTGTTGTGGTGGGCACCTGTGGTCCCAGCTACAAGGTGGGACTGAGGCTGAGGCAAGAGAATTGCTTAAGCCCAAGAGTTGGAGGTTGCTGTGAGCTGTGATACCACAGCACTCTACCAAAGGTGAAATAGTGAAACTCTGTCTCAAAAACAAAAAAACCAAAACAAAAAAACCAACATTGACCTGGGAAAAGATCTTATGAAAACAACCCCCCTTGGCACCTGGTTTCTTGTACTCTCAATGAATCCCCAATAAGTAAAAAAAAAGAATGGAACATGATCAAACTAAAAACGGTAGGCACAGCTAAGGGTACAACTAAAGCCAACAGACAATCTTCACAAGATTGTCTTCACAATGGGGGAAGATATTTGCATGCTACAAATCTGATAAAAGGGTTGATAACTAGAAGCTACAGAGAACTCAAACTAATTAATAAGAAAAGAGCAAATAATTCCATTTAGAAGTGGGTAAGAGACAGGGACAGAATCTTTTCTGAAGAAGACAAATGGCCAAGAAACACATGGAAAAAAAGTTTGTGGTCCCTAATCATCAGAGAAATGCTAATCAAAACCCCAGTGAGACATCACCTAACCCCAGTGAGAGTAGCCACATCACAAAGTCTCAAAGCTACAGATGTTGTTGTGGATATGGAGAGAAAGGAACACATTTACATTGCTGGTGGAATTGCAAACTTATAATAGTCTCTAAGGAATGTAGTATGGAGAATCCTTAACGAGCTAAAAATAAACCTGCCATTTGATCCTGAAATTGCCTTACTCCCTACTCAGAAGTAAGAAGCATCATTTTGCCATAAGGAAATTTGCACTAGAATATTTACTGCAGCTCCATTCACAAGCACTAAGACATGGAATCAACCTAAGTCCCTGTCAATACATGAATGGATAAATAAACTATGGCCTATTCAATACTATTCAGACATAAATATGATGGAGACTTTACATATTTTGTACTTACCTGAATGGAGTTGAAAAACATTCATTTCAGTAAAGTATCTCAAGAATGGAGAACCAAATACACAACTTATGCAGTACTAATATGAAACCAATAGATAATCAACTACACCCCCACATGAGAGAAAAACACAATTACATTCAAATGGGGAGAGGAGAGAGGAAGACAAGGGAAGAGAAGAGGAGAGAGAGGGATTGGGAAGCTCTCACCTAACGGGCACAATGCAAGGGTATATACCTCACACTCTCTAGGTGAAGGGCTTAACAACAACCTGAACTTTACCTAACAAACACAAACAATGTAATCTAATCATTTGTACCTTCATATTAATCTAACAGAAATTAAAAATTCTCTTTTAGCTCATTTGAAATATATATTATTATTATCTATAATAAACAAAAAATTCTTGATTTTGTGAGTGTAATTTATCATTCTAAATGATCTGAGTTATTATTGTTTTATTGTTCTTTACACAAAAGGAGTAAAAACACATTATTTTCAAGACATACAAAACACTAAAGATGAATATTTAAAACTAATTTTAGAATCATAAGCATTATCTTATTCAATTTCTATTCACTGCAAGAAAACATTGCATTCAACTCCTATGTAGAAACAGCTTCCATTTGACTTAACCCCTCTGAGGATCACTCAGGCCAATATTTTAAAAAGTTGAATTTTTTTATTTCCACATTTCCTTTTCCATGAGTGACTCAACTTCACTGAGCTAGTTCCTAAGCATCTTTTTCATTTTTGGACACCATAAACTTTGATGAAGGGATTATAAATTATCTATGTTTATCTTGAACCTGGAAATGAAATATTGTACTGAAAAACAAAATCATTTGGAATTTATAAAATCCAAATCCCAGTTTTAATTTTGCAAATAAAATCAGATTTTTTAAAAAGCAGGCTTGATTCAGTTACATAATTGAGTTACCAAGCCTGAATGTGTATTATACAAAGTGATATAATATTGACTCTGATATTTGGGTAATAGAACCATAAATTTTATCTAGTTAAGTTTATGATTGGAAGTGATTTGCAAAGCAAATGACTCCAGAAGAAGGGAGTGAGTTACACTGAAGCTGAGGATGAAGTAAGGTCTTATGGTACAGGCCTATAATTACACATGTGCATGGATTTGTGATGTCTGAACTTCTAAGGAAGTTCAGAAAGGGAGCATGTAATTTTAAATACAAAACTTCTTCTTTCTTTTTAGAAGATTATTGGTTAAAACTATATAAGCTTCTTAATAATTGACTTAGTCAAGGCTTAAAGAAGGCTGGTTAAAGAAAGGAGATGGCAAGTCCACAAGACCAGATTTCTCAGTGAAGGGCCATTCTCCCTCAGTTTGTGTACACTATGCTTTCTATCCATTGATGAGAAATTTGAGGATCACCTTAGGACCATCACCAGGCAAATAAATATCCCATTCTCCTTGCAAGGAGTACAACTTGTGACATCAAAACATACTTACTCCATACCTCAAAAATAAATTGATCCAGGATCAGAATAAAAAAGCAAATGTTAGGTATCAACCTACACTTATTTTAATTCCGTAAGCACCATGCAATGTAGTGCTCTAGACATGGGGAAATATCTAAAGAGATAGGAATATATGTCATAGTCCTTAAAGCCAAATAGATTTCCAATATTATTGTTATATCCATTTGTACAACAATTATAAATATCTGGTTTGACCCTTGATGCCTATCCTTCCATCCTATCATAGTTACAACATGCAGGCATGATCACCCAATTAATAAATTTGTCATAAAATACTAGAGATTTTAGTATTTTATGTATACTGAGATTATGTATAAGGGGATTTTACTATAAAGATTTTAGTATTTTAGTATACTAAGATTATTTATAAGGGGATTTGATTTGTTTTAAATATAGATTTATTTTCTACTATTTTGTTTTATCTCTCAGACTTTAGAGCCCTGTGTTTTGCATGTAGTAGAAACTTAACATGTATTTAATGTGTAAACAAATAATTATGAGCAATATTGAGGTTCCAGTCAAAGAAGAGAGATATTGCCACAACTAGAGAATGAAAGAGAAATTTAAAGAGTGGGAATTGGATTTATTTTTATAATGGTTGTAAGCAAATTTTAATGAGTTTTAAATTTTGGAAGATCAGAGCCATTATTGCTATTCTGGTGGAATCTATTAATACTTTTACCTGGAAAATACACATGTGCTTTCGCATACTTTTGCTGATGATTTCAGAGTCTTCAGAGAACCTCAGTTCCTTCCACAGGTACATTTTGGAATCCAATGGTCCTAGATGAAAAGGGTCTTTCTTTCTGATGTTTTTTAACCCCAAAGACAAGAGTGTGTATTCATATGCTGATACCTAAATAAAATGCCCTGTTAAAAACAATTGTGAAACAACATCTATGCTCTAATCATGTTGGTTGTTATATGTGTATATATATTTGTCAAAAGTCTTAATACTCTCTGCTCAGAGTTGATGCCTTTCATTGTAAGAATTTAAAATAGCTCTTTCAAACTTTATAAATACATAGCAGAAATACTACTCTCATAAATACATTATTTTGACTGTATTTGTGTGTGAAAACATGAATAACTTTTAATTTATATTAATATAAAAAGAGCACAGATTAGGGTGAAATCATCTAGAGAAGCTTGGCACTAAACTGAGAGATGAAGATAATTTCCTAATTCACGAAATGTATGGCCACAGAATGACTTGTATTATGTAATCTTTTATATAACTAGAGTTATATTTAAAAAAAAAAAAAAAACTCAGTTTGGCGCCTGTTTCTCAGTGGTTAGGGCACTGGTCACATACAGTGGAGCTGGTGGATTTGAACCCGGCCCAGGCCTGCTGCTAATCAACAATGACAACTGCAACAAAAATATAACTGGGCATTGTGATGGGCACCTGCAGTCCCAGCTACTTGAGAGGCTGAGGCAAGTGAATTGCTTCTTAAGCCCAAGAGTTGAAAGTTGCTATGAGCTGTGATGCCATTGTACTCTATTGAGGGTGACGTAGTGAAACTCTGTCTCAAAAACAGAAAACAAAACAACAACAACAAAACACAATATCTTAGGTTTAAAATCTTCTCTATTGTATTTTTGTTGAGAATTCTTCTTAATTCCCAACAGCTTACTTTTTCATGTATACACACATTTTATCAAAAATCCAGTAAAAATTCCATAGTGTAACCTTTATCCATTCATCCACTGATAGACACTTGGGTTGGGTCCATATTGTGGCTATTGAGAATAATGCTGAAAAGAACACAGTGTGTGTATCTTTTAGATATACTGACATCACTTTCTAGATACATATATATATTTGGAATTGCTAATCATATGATACTTCTATTTTTAGTTTTTTTGAGGAATTTTAATTTTTTCTTAGACTAACATTCTTTAATGAAGATAAAAAAATCATTAAGTCAATATTAAAAAGGAAACAAAATTAAGATGGACAAAATTATATAATTTTGATACTTTCCCCAGACATAATTATATTTTTGTATAAGTTTAGCTAAGCAACTCTATAGTAATATTTTAAAAAATTCATTCTTTGTATGCAAAAGAAACACCCTAACACAATATAGTCTCATAATGCCTTGGCAAACACCAATTTGATGCTTTAGGATTTTAGTGTGTTCACAAATTTTCACACTCCAGTAAGTTTAGAAATGTCTTCATATTGAATTCCTTCAACTCTCTGTCCTTTTTAAGCTCCAATTTCTATGACTATAGTAGCTGAAAAAGTCTTCTTATTGATGGGCTCTAGGGTGCCTTCATTTTTTTCTGTAACTTGAATTTAGAACTAGAATTCTTTTTCCTGGTGCTGGAATTACTGTCTCTAAATGAGTCCGGTCAAGTTTCAGCTTCTCTCCAGAATCAATCATCTATATAAATATAATAGCTGTATATTTGTTAATTGTTTCCTGAACAACACCCCTTTTCTTATGTTTCTCACATGTGCGTGTGTGTGTGTGTGTGTGTGTGTGTGTGTGTAGCTTTTACGATGATTTCAGGCTGTGGCCAATACCAATTTGGGCTGCTCCTTTCTTTGGGACTCTTGTTGCCAGGGTCATGAGTGGTATGTTTAAACTCTATGAAAGGCTTCTCTGTGTTCCAGACAACCTTACTCAGGAGTGCTAGGGTAAAGGGACAAGGACTCCCTACTTCCCCCTTCTGTGGGAGAAGAAAGTATTTACTCCACCCTCATTGAGGGAGCTGTGTTGACCTCTCTCCCTCTTGACCCCATTGTTCTCATCACAAGGAAATGGAGACTTCTCTGGTTAAGTGAACTCACTGTGTCAATGTGACATTTGGCTCTTGGTTCTTGGTGTGCTCTAGGCCAAGAAAGGACCAGAGAAAAAGTCTCAAGTCCAACCTCTTGGCAGACTGTTATTCTGGTTCTTTGGCTTCCTGCTTGGAAAAAATCACAAGCAGGGCCAATTTGACAGAATGATCACAGGCAGGAAGCAACTGCACAAGAAAATCTTATTATAGAACCCAACCTGGGTCTGTCTCCACAGGACCATTCTCTCTTTGGGAATTCTTAGATCGCTTCCCTATATCTATTGGCCCTCTTCCCAATCTTTCTTTGGGAATTCTTAGATTGTTTTCCTATATGTATTGGCCTGGGCTGGAGAAGAGCTATCACCAAGCAATTAAGAGGTGTGTTCAAGGTTGCATCTGTTTAGTGGAACTCCCTCTCCGAAAGCCTGTGGTGGAGGCAGGGGGCATCGGAGCAATGTAGATTTAAGTTAATGACAGGATTGCCTTAGGTTACTCCTGGTTACTTTTCAAATCCTATTATACCTGAGCTGGGGGAGTCCCAGATTGGCACAATGTTCTCTCCTTCCCCAATATAGCAGTTGCTTGAGATTGGATTAAGCACAAGGCGGCACTAAGGTAGTGCACCTGCCCTTATGGTTCTTCCCAGGTGGGGCAATTGGTCAATGCAAGGCGTCCTTGTCCCTAGAAGACCAGGAGATCTGAGTTACCTACCTAACACTCTTCTTTCATGCCCTAGCTTCTTTTGTTTTTTTTCTTTCAAAATCTATGTTTTTATTAATGTGAGTTTTTATAAGCAAGCATCCGTACCAATGTTGGGGTGGGGGTGAGGAAGGGAGAGGATAAGGCAAGGGGAAGGAAATCTATACAATTGGTTACAAAGTGCCACTTCATAGCCACTCAGAGACACGCCAGCCTTCAAAATCATGTACCACTTATCAGGACAAACTTACTCCAACATGTGAAGATTTAGACTGCAATCAGCTTGTTAAGGTCCTTGATGGTGCTATCGATGTTGCATTGAATTTCTATTTATTTTTTTATATGTGCATTTTCTATCGTACAAGAAAAAAGCAGTCAAGGACTGTGCTAGGGCAGGAGACAACAAACTCCCATTCTCCCAGCCCCCTTGACTTGGGCAGAGGGGTATGGTCTTCTGGGGTCCCACAAACCACATGGGTTATGCTAGGAGAGGTCAATTGCTGAGGCCACATTGAGTTCAAGACCCTCAGAAGACCATGGTCTTTTCCCACTTCTTTTTGGAGTTATAGGTCTCCCTGTACTTGGCAGGGAAGATAGGCTTATTCATCTCATACCAGCGCCTCAGCACCACCTTGCCCACGTGGAACCCATCCTTCTTTGTGGCCTCATGGAGCAGTCTTACATCTTCATGAACATCCAAGTTAAAGAGTGGTCCCCTCTCCTCTGACCTTGGTGATGCTGAAGTCATAGAAGCTGTGATGATGGAGATAACTAAGTCCTGCTGACGTACGTGAGGTGCTCTAACCCTGCTGACATGAGCACACTGATATCTTTCTGAAGGATCTCAAGGGGCTTCTGTAGGAACTGCTGCATTGTGTTGCCTTTTATCATCATGTTGTTTTTTTCTTTTTGTAAGTACAAAGTATATTTTCAGGGACAATGAATTGTGCTAAAGCATCCATGAGATGTGGCTAGTGAAACTATAGCTCTGTTAATGATTCTAAAATTCAAGGGATTAAAAGATTTAAGTCCAGAGATTTTATATAAGCAAATATAAAACAGCATTAACTAATTTAATTGCACTTTAAAAGCAGTTCATTAGCTGAACAGACCTCACTGATGCCTGGGGTCACTGCAGTTCCATTGTGTATATGTACCACTTTACCTTTATCCATTCATCCATTGATTGACCCTTAGGTGCCTCCTCAGTGTGGGCTATTGCAAACAATGCTAAAATGAACATGGCAGTGTATATGTCTTCTAGATGTATTGATACCATTTTTTTTTTTGGATATTTACCCATATTTGGGATTGTTAGATTATACGATAATTCTATTTCTAGTTTTTTGAGGAATTTTTTTTTGAGACAGAATTTCCCTTTGTCACCCTCAGCAGAGTGCCATGGCGACATAGTGCGCAGCAACCTCAAACTTTTGGGCTCAAGTGATTCTCTTGCATCAACCTCCCAAAGTTGCTGGGACTATAGGCACCAGCCACAATACCTGGCTATTTTTAGAGATGAGGTCTGCTCTGGCTCAGTCTGGTCTCCAACCTGTGTGCTGAGGCAATCCACCCACCTGAGCCTCCCAGAGTGCTGGGATTAGAGAGGCCCCTTCTTAGAAGAAACTAGTTCACTGTAGGAGACAGAACTAAAATATTTGATTGCTGTTTCCACCTTCCTCATAATAGCAGCTCATCTCCAGAAGCTCAAAGGTAAGTGAAAACTGAATTAAACAGTTACCTTTTCCTGTTTGTGAGAATATCTTACTCGGTTGCTTATTGGTAAACGTAATCAGTTTCTGCAAATTTGAAAGACACAGGCGAGCCTAAATAGCCTTAATTAATGGCATGTTTTGCTGAAAAAGCAGGGAGAAGATGGGTTTGGGGTCTTCTGCTCATGTCGTCTATACACAATCTTTAGAAATTTCTGCTCAGTAATCTTCATTTATAAGTTTTGTATTTTTGGCAAACTGAAATGAGAACTGAGATTGTTATCTGTATAGTTTAAATCTCCAATTCCCTGTGCCTCAAGTATCTGGGTATTTCCTTTTTTACATAAATTGCCAACATAATTACCTCAATTTTCCCTTTAATTTTCTATGTAGAAAGGAGCAAGTTGGTGAAGTGACAGATATTTTAATTAGCTTGAGTAATTGATTCTTTCTATTATGTATACATGGATCAAAACATAAAGTTGTATTCCAAAAATATATACAACTGTTATTTGATAATTAAAAATAAGTTAATAAAAAATCTAGTAAATAATCATGACTTTTCATTGTCAAGTGACCAATGGAATCAATATAGTTGTCCAAATCTCGTTTTAACATAGTATCAGCCTTTATCACACACAATTTGAATGATATTTCTTTAGAAAAATAGGAGCCAGGGAGGTTCAGCTACCTCAGGGAAACTGAGGTGAATGTGTTCTTGTCTTTACTTAAAGTGAACACATGCCATCTATCAGCTAACACCTTCTTCTCCAAATCTATTTTGACATATTGTAGTTCAAATATCAGGCATATGGGAATACACGATGCTGTCCGTGGTATGTGTGTGTGCTAGGGCAATGTCAGGAATGGGGTGAGTAATGATATTGCAAATTGAAGTCATCTGTTTACTTTCCACATGCCTACTCAGAGCAGGCGGCTGCAAAGGAATTTCTCTCATGTTGCTTTGCCCATGACCTTGACCCTAAGAGTATCATCCTTCAAAGAAAAGTGCAGAATCTCCTGAGAGAAGGATATTACTGATTTATCTATATACATAACAGTATATTTTTTGTAGTCCCGTATCAATATCTTAGTTCATATGCTTTTCTTGATACATGTTATCCACTGATCAAGAGAAGAAAGAACAAAACATCAGCTCACTCTTGTATGATGAGCTGTTGAATTAGCACCAAATAAGTCAAAGGAAATTTTGCATATGTATCTTAGAATAAAAATTTAAAATATTATGTCTGTTTAATAAATGGTAGAGAAGTCAAAGACCTTGCTACTCTCCAGTCTACTATAATTATCATAGGCAAAAATAAATACTGCCATTATTACCCAATCTTGACCTTTAAATAGGCTTTTTCCTATAGAGATTCCAAATAACAAGTAGTTTTTAAATGCCAAATTGCTGAGCAGCACATTTGCCTTACCAAATTTCTACTTATCCACACATTCTTTTTTTTTTTTTATTGTTGGGGAGTCATTGAGGGTACAAAGAAACAGGTGACATCGATTGCTTTTAATATATTCTTTAAACAAACAGGAAGAATAGTTCTATTCACAAACCACTAGAGCAGGCTCAGGCCTCTCCAAGTACTTGGCTATGCATTTTCTTTATTTTCCAAGTGTATACATTTTGTTTGTTTTTGGAATTGTAAACTGTTTAAATGGCTAGATAGTTTTATTTTAATTTCAATCAGTTCTACATTCTTACATGACAAAAATAGCTTCCCTATTTGGAAAATTAAGTTTGGCATGTTGTAGTATAAAATAAAACACTGAACCTTTAAGTATAAAACAAAACAAACAGACAAAATAAATTTAAGAAAACATTTTTCTACTCCTACCTCTAAAAATGTGTGTGATGACCTTGAGCAAGTCTCTTGATCTCACTGACTTTCATTTTTTCCCCAAGCTCACAAATAAAGCTCTGGTCATTCCTAAGGTCATTTATAATGAAAAACTTCTATTATCCATGATGCATCACTTTAGAGCTATAAATATTTATATGCCAGTCATAGAGAATGAAAGCAGAGGTTATGCTGTCCAATTTTCATGACAATATTTGAAGTAATGTTCCGACTTGCTTATAGAAGCACCTAAAGGATACTGACAACATATTTGGTTCTTTCTGGATGAACACCATCACGAGTATTACACCATCAGTTTTTGACATTTTGTTTTTGGAAGATTTCATTCCAGAATGATTTAACAATTTAATGGAAAGTGTGAAGTCTCTTGCTATTTGAGTATATACTTGATACATTAAACACATACTCACACAAAATCTGGATTTTCTTGCAATGTTTTTACCTGACACGTCTATTCCAATGTTTTACATTGTGTCCCCTTAACCTTTAGTAGGAGGGATCATAGGGCCTCAACAAAAGATAAAATGTTCCCTTCTTAGTAATCCTCTGGCCAGTTTTTTATACCAGACAGAAATGCTGTCTGCCTCCTAAAGTTTAAAAGTGACACAATTTCAGGTAAGCACCATCAATACTCTATGGAATTACCCCTCCCTGCAGATTGCAAGCAAACATAGATATTTCTAAAGGCTTAGGAGACTTTTGTCTTACTGGAATTTAAAACATTCATATACTGCCAAGAAAAAAGAAAAAAACAACTAAAAGTAATGACAACTACAAGATATGTGAAAATACTACGCTGGCATTTCTCCTTTGTCATCTCGGCCTTTCAAATAGCCAAATAAACTCAACACCTACCGTTTCTTCATAGCTATTAATTTTCCTGGAAATGCATCATCCTGCAAATACACCAAAAACACATAGAATAGCCCAATTTAGCATCATTCAGGTGAGTGGCAGGAGTCCTGAAAGTATCTCTGTCTAGGTTTAGTAGCCAGTCCTTCACATGGGAGCAAGTCTGTATGTGCCATTACCATGATACAACATGCATTTGTTCCCACTTACTCCGACTGAATTATACTATAATCCTTTTTGATACAAGTTCCGGCAGAAGAAATTTTTATTGCTGTTCTATATTTCAGCCACCTGAACCGTTTCTCTGTCTTTAGTCTGCCACTGATCAGTGCACGCTTGTTTTCAGAAAGGTGTCCATAAATGCTTCCGATTAGACATATCACGAAAAAGTGATTTCTTCAGACTGCAAGATGAGCTTCTTTTTTAACTTTTCATTTACTTGGAAAAATTGGAGATTGTTCCACAAGGAGAAAAAAAGTAATGGAAAATGTACAAGGAAAGATCTATCTCTTACAGAAATTGTTCATTTTAGAATCAGCTCACTAATAAATAAAGCAGACAGGAAATCTCTCAACACTATACATCCCATGAATTGTCATTTGTAAATGATATTGATGAGAAGTTCTTCCTGCAATAAGCTATTGATCTCACCAGTCATAATGATGTAAAGAACATGATATGTTAGCATAGGGACATCTGTCTGTTTTTTTGGTTAATATGGTTACATCAATTACTTTTGTTTCTAGTAGGGAGAATAGTACATCACACCGTTTTTTCCCCATTGTCTTCATATAAACATACTGTTTAACTTACTGTAAGATGGAATAAATGAAGTAAAAATCAGAAACATGGTAAGGGTGTTGAAAAGAGCAACACATTATAAGAAGCCATAGATTTAAACCAATTTTCAATCTAAAGATCATCTTAGAGTACAAATGCATTATCAGCAATTATTTAGTTTTTTGATTCATGGAAAGGAAATCTTATGAGAAAAAAATGTTTTTTCTCATCAGGGAATTGGCTTAATAATTTTGAATACCTAAGTGTTTTCTGATTAATCGACCTATATTTTTAAAAATTCCATTAATGTTTTATCTTTGAAATTAGTTATCTTCTCTTACTTTTCTTTTTATACAGAGTATTCTAGTATGCTCTGCTCTAATAAGTGAGTGAGAGAATGAATCTGAAAACTGAATAAGCTTCACATCAAACCTTGCCCCAGCTACAAATTATAGATATGATAGTGCCTCCCTCATATGTAGTATTGTTAAATAGAATTGTGGAGTTTATTAAAGCATTTAACCTGACATTTAACTTGATAAAAGCCCTCATAGATACTTGCTGTTATAAAGACTCCATCATGCCCCCCTCAGGGAATTTATAGTCCAAGGAAGGACAAACAAGTGAATGGAAGCTATGAATAAAATGTGTCCAAAGCTAGATTAGACTTATTTGCAGGACATTGTGCAAAGAAGCTCAGTGCTCTGAGGTGTACAGAAGGTTCAAGGGACTAGAGGAAGCATCAACAGCTGGGCTACTTTCTACAGACTTGCATTGTCAAACACTTGTGGTATGTGTCCCAGTTCACCAACAAGTGAAAATATATTTTACTTTTAGAAGTTTTTCTAAAAGCAGAAATATATGTTATATTCTTCAAAGTCTTTGAGCGTAATTGGAAAACATAACACTCCTTTACAAGGGTCTCTGGTAAATTACTAAGGAGAGTGTGTTCTGGAGTCTACAATAGCTGTACCCAACCGTGTCTCTGCCATAGAGTAACCATTGGTAAATGACTTCCCTCTCTCACAGCTTCGAGTTTTTCATCAGAAAGGAGGATGACTGTGAGAATTAAATGAGTCAAGGCTTTGAGTCTTCAGTAGTGCCTACCCCTTGGGAAGTGTCAGTATGTGTAAAACCTGTTTTATGTCTTGCAATTTATATCAGTTTTATATTATTCCATGTCATAATGTAGATACTTGTTTTAACATCGAAGTACAGTTTGTAGTTACTTAGAATTGAGAAAAATAGAGCTTCAAGGTGATACACTGCTTAATCATATTTCCTAGGATGAAAGATCATTTATTTATCCTTTCATTTAATACATATTTATTATATACCTACTTTGGGAAAGACACTAAGCTAAATGAGGATGAAAAGGTGAACTTATAGCCCTGTAGGAGAAGCAGGCATTAATCAAATAATCATATTAATAAATGCATAATTTCAAACTGAGAAAGATTATCTGAAAGCAATCATGCTAATGAATGTGTAAATCCATTTTAAGAACACTGAAAGGATAAAATTAAAGCTTTTGATTTAGATGAGAGAGAATGGTGTTCAGACCAGGTTTGAACAGGAGAATGATAGGATAAATAAGAGTGACCTGCCCAAAATCAGTGAGGGAAGTGAGTTGTCTGGCAAATGAAACGCAAAGCACAGGGGTCTTTGTCAGCGAAGTAAAAGCAAGATGTCTTCACAGAATAAAGGACAGGCTCACGGAACAAGGTAAGTAAAAAGAGGATGATGAGATGGAACTGGGGATTGGAAAGTAAGACCATGTTGAGCTTTGGGTGCCTTTTAGTGGATTTGAGTCTATATCTAAAGGGCAACAGAATGAAACTACAGGGTTGTATATGGCAGTGGTAAGATAACGTTTTCATTGTGGGAAATACTTAGAGAATATGTAGATAGAGAGAGAACCAGAGAGAATGTGGGGGTAACTCCAATAGGATCCATTAGTCTAGGCTCTTATCTAACAAAAGGGGAGAAAGATGACCTAGGGATGGGAGTCATCAGACCACACACGGGTTTGACCTAAGTAGGGGAGAGAGGGATGGAAGAAATTTGAAGAGCAAAATCTTAGCTGGCAATTTAATGTGACTAAAGGGAAGCTCTGGAGCTAAAGTCTTCTTAGGAATGATCCTCCCAAAGTAGTACTCATTCGCTGGCTGGGAACTGTCCACGGCAAGTTTATCTTAAGCATAATAGATAAGGTACAGGTTTCTGACTACAGTAACCAGGGCTGCCATTAGCTGTGCTTTTTGGTCAAATGAACTGAACAATAATGAGAGAGCTGAGAGGTTCCTTTTCACTGCGGGCACACGTTGTGTTGACTCTGAAGATAGAAAGAAGTAGACCAATATCACTAAGGTTTAAGAATAAAAACCAACAGCAATTTAGAATTTTTAAACAAGTTCTAAATGCCAATTTATCAAAGTAGTTTTTCCTGACAACTCAATCCAAGAAAGCACTGTCTTTTCAGGCATAAACTTTTTTTTTTTGACAGAATCTCAAGTTGTTGCCCTGGGTAGAGTGCTGTGGCATCATAGCTAACAGCAACCTTCAATTCGAGTTCAAACAATACTCTTGCCTCTTTTTTTTTTTTTTTTTTTTAGTAGAGACAGACTCTCTCTTTTGCTCAGGCTGGTCTTGAACTCATGAGCTCAAGCAATCCACCTGCCCTGGCTTCCCAGAGTGGCCTGGCCCCCTTTTCATATATAATCTTATTCTCTTACTCAGTGCTACTTCATTTTGGAAACTGGCATTTACAAACCCCTCACATTAAATTTTTATTTGTTTTAATTGTTTGTGTCTGTCTGTTTACACTCCCCCACACCTTCTACAATCTAAACTTAATGATCAGAAGGAGCTGCCTTGCGTTCAATTGCCATTTTGCCAGAAACTGTAACAGGATGGTCATCAAAAATATATTTATTAGATAAATAAATGGGAGAGCATTGATGATGAAAGAAGAAATTGTCGGCAGTGACTCCCGTTTTTAATGTGATGGCAACCAAATGGGTGATTGTTCCATTACTGATGAAGCTCACCCTGGGAAAAGTGAGGAGCAGCATCAAAAAACACCAAGTTTTTTTCTGGCACTTGTTGAGGTTAGAATTCCTTTGAGACATCCACATGCAGCTTGTGCTCTGTTTTAATAAACAAACTACTAAGTATAGAATGTAATGCAGGTAATGGCAAGTTGTCAGTAGGGGCTAAATCATGTTGTGCGAGCTATTTTACAACATGCTAATGAGTTGAAACCTGAGAATTATTCTGTAAAATCAACATTTATTCATTGAGAGTCTATTAAGAAATGATTGAAGAGATTAATATAACAGAACAGTAATGGTTGAAGGAACATTGGTCAGTTATGAAAGCAGAGAAAAGGAAAAATTACAGAAATAAAAGGCCTCAGTATTCATTTGAACACATACAGGAAAGGCACGGGGTCTTCAGGATTGTAGATCCTTGGCAAGATCTTTATTCTGGGAAGTAGATATATAAATTTATGCTATTGAATGTTGTATTCATTGAACTCCTTTATTTCTGATTCCATACTTACAAAATTATGCCTTATGACATTTTTTCACATTGGCCAACTTATCAGGAAAGTGAGATCATGTAAAAGCAGTACCTCATTATAAGTTAATGATTTGGGACCCTGGCTTCATATACAAATTTTTACTAAGTTAATGTATGTACCCCACCCACCCATTCCTAACAGAGGTATTAACCCAGGTCACGTTACATTAACAAAATCTAGCTGTGGAACATCCAAGGCAAGGCGCAAGGTCAGATCAAGAAGCTGATAACTTCACCAAAGTAATAAAATGCCACCCTGAGAATTCTTTGGAGTCACCTTGTATTTACACTTGCTAAAAAACTTGACATTATTGCTGTCTTGGGGGGGAGCGGATTTCAAATATGATGTCCAATAAATGGTAGTTGACTTGGTCTTCATAGATTGGTTTTTTCCTCTCAGTATCGAAATAATATTCTCTCTCTAGAAAGAAACCAAAGGGCATGCAAGACAATCAATGTTTACTTGTAAATTGTAAATGAGTATACATGTAAATTAAATCATGGCCCATGCATTTTACACCTATGTGACATAAGTTAACTCATTTCACCTCTCTGGATCCAAAGATTCATGTTTGCAAGAATGATAATACTTGCTGTATGAGATTGCTCTGATAAACAGATAACATAGTAAACACCCAATAAATAATGTTAGGGCATTTTAAATATATGGAAATTCTAGAATGGAAAAAAGTTTATAAGCTTGGTTTTTTTTTGTTTTTTTTTTTTGAGACAGAGCCTCAAGCTATTCCCCTGGGTAGAGTGCCGTAGCATCACAGCTTACAGCAATCTCCAACTTCTGGGCTCAAGTGAGTCTCCTGCCTCTGCCTCCCAAGTAGCTGGGACCACAGGCGCCTGCCACAATGCCTGGCTATTCTTTTTTGGTTGCAGCCATCTTTGTTTGGCAGGCCCGGGCTGGATTCCAACCCGCCACCTTAGGTGTATGTGGCTGGCGCCTTAGCCACTTGAGCCACAGGCGCCAAGCCTATAAGCTTGGTTTTTTAACACACCTTTGCAATTGTATTTTCTGCTGCTATAAAATACATGAATGGTTAATAAAATGTGGCATATGTATACCATGGAGTACTACTCAGCCATAAAAAATGGTGGTCTAATATCTTTTATAACAACGTGGATGGAACTGGAGACCATTCTAAGTGAAGTACTGCAAAGATGTAAAACCAAATACCACATATACTCAATACTAAATTGGAACTAGTTGATCAACAGCTGCATGCACATATGGAAGTAAAATTCAGTGGATATCAATTAGGAGGGAGGGCTGTGGAGGGCCAGTGTAGATTCACACCCACCAGATGCAATGCATATATTCTGAGTGAAGAGAGCACTTCCAACTTTGAGTTAAAATGTACCAATGCAAATTGTGTAACCAAAATGTGCACAACGCTGTAATACTCTGAAATAAAATAAATAAATGTAAGAAAAATGAAAAAATATAAAATATATACGCTTACCGTTACTTATTTCTCCCTTGATTTTGGTAGTGACTAGTTAACTTGTCTTCAGCAAAATATGTTATTGATTAATAGAAAAGCAGTATATATTTAGTCACAATAACCAAAGAAAAGTCCCAAACAGCTATAATGCAGGCAGACCTCACTTTGCACAATGCTGTTCTACATATAGCAGAACATGCAAAACAAAGACACTGTTCCTCTATGTCAAGTTCAGTTATCAAGGTTAACCAAACATGGGAATTACCTATATAGCCCATGAATCGTTAACACTTTTGGATATAGCCTTTTGCTCTTTTATCTATTTTTGAAAGAATGATGTTAATAAATATAATATTCATTCTTGTATTTATACATAGTGTCTGCTATTTGGCAGAGAAAATGCATAAAGATAAAATTCTCTAAAAATAATCCATCATTTTTCTCCTAAATTCATTCTTCTCAATATTCATTATTAAAGAGAGTTATATCCTCCTCATTTTAAGATGTAAAATCTTGCAATTATCTTCACCTTCCTTTTTTTTATTAGTGAGTGGTTAAGTACCATCATTTCTGGAATTGTACTGTCTGTCACACCCGCGTTTTTCCTGTAATTCTATTGCTCCACAAAAGATTAGACTATGATTATCTTTGCCTTGGATGGCTGCGTAGTTTCAGTTCAGTTTCAAGGTAACTCTATCTATTCTGCTCTGCTTTTTTATCCTCAGATAACATAAACACTGTGCTTACCAATTAATTTTCTTAATATACAACTGTAATCATGCTATTTTTCTGTGCATAAGACTCAGAACAGCCAATATCTCCTCATGCCAGGTCCCACATTACCTGTTTTGATCTCATAGTTGACATCATTATTCTAGCTTTATATTTGCCATAAATTCAAGCAACATGGAACTATGAGCTTTATATAGTTCCTCAGATATATACTCTAAACAGCTGCCTTTATTTTTCTCACTGTCATTCACAATCTGTAGATGTCAACATCTTCCCCATTTTTCAAGACCACACCCTAGTATCATCTACTCTACAAACCATCCCACTGTCCAAGCTTTACGTTCTCTCTCCTCCGGCCCCTCGTATCCTCCCTCTCTTAATCCTTAAACTTCCTATGACAGGTGTATTTTCCACTTTACATAGTTAAGATTGTGATAGGTCTCCAACTATCCTAAAATATCCACAAATAGGGAATCTGTCTCTTCAGATGTCTCTTTTCGTTTATGTTCTCTTACTGTTTTATATACTTTGTGAGTTACATAGGAAATTACGCACAAAACACTTTCATTATCGTGAGGTAAAAGAACAATAGAAGTGTTCATCAATTAATCATTTTAAGGATCTTTATAAATGCCGCAACATTAACTCAACACTGTTTTTTTATGAATGGGTATAGGCATAATTAGGCCCTCTATTTAAGAAAAATAAATAAAATCATAGTAGAATTTTTATGAAAAAGGAAACAATTACAAGGAATGTGATCTTCAAAGAGTGGTCTAACTGTACTGGTTTCTATTTCTCTTACTATTCATGCTTAGACAGTGTTTTTAAAATTTCAACTTGAAGTCTTATTCTTTAGAAGAAAAATACTAGAACAAAAAATCCATGTCGATTCTCAGTTGCTATCTACTTTAAAATCATTTCATTTCAATATACTTAGAATTCCACATAGCAAACATCTTAAGAGGATTATATCTTCCCTCAAAATATGCTTATCTTCTTCAGGGCAGAACCAATAATCGACTACCATGGTATTGGAGCTTACTAAATTCAGAGCCTTTTAAGTAGGTCCATTTAATTTTTTTAACATTTATTTAAATGTTTCATTTAAATGTAACATTTTTAACATTAAATAAATGACAGAAGATGTCATTTATCCCATATATCCCATACATCCCATCTTCTGTCATTTAGGAATTGTAAACTCACAAATAGCACTGCAGACTAAAAAAGAAAACTTAATTTTTCAATTATGAGTCACACTGGACACATTGTAACACACTCTTTTGACATAAAACTTTAATACAAGCATTTCTGTGTGCTAGGGATGTATCAGCAAACTTCCTTACTCTCAGCAGTCTAACATTCATTGAAAATAATGGGAGTACTCTTTGGAAAATAGTCCATGCCTATCTCTGGCCTAGGAAACCTAGATGTGAGAGTGTATAAAACAGAATCTGCAGGATTTCTTATAAAACTAGCACAGCATTTTGAAATGGCTAATGTTTCTTGAAAGAATAAGTTTCTTCATCAGTTTAAATCAGGTATAACATGTACGTATCTAAAAAACATTTTGTGTTAGCAACGCTGGGAATTGTGATCAAATCAACAGGACATATGAGATAGAAAACTAACTGAAAAAGACCTTTGAAAATTTGATTAATAACATCTCAGAAAAATTAAATATTTTGGCAAAAATATATTATTTCATTTTAAATCAAAGTAATATTCCACAAAAGCATGTAAGATTATTTTTGTTATTTTACTTCATTTTTCTCTACTTGTGTTGTTGACCCATTTACAAGTGTGAAAGTGGGATAGTACCCTGTGTATTTTGGATTTAGCATACCTGAGCATATGTATTTGTCCAGTAACACGTGTGACTTTGGGCCAGCCTCTATGGCAGTGGTCCCCAACTTTTTTGGCACTGGGGACTTCTTTTTTCATGGAAGACAATTTTTCCATGGAAAGGAATCATCCAGAGACAGTTTCTCAATGAGTCAAGACATTTTATCTATCGTGCACATTATTTCTGTTATTATTACATTGTAATACATAATGAAACAATTATGCAACTCACCGCAATGCTGATACAGCCTAATTGTCACTTACTGCTCACTGATAGGGTCTGAAATGAGTCTGCTAGCAATTCATTTATTTAGGTCTCTGTGCAGTCAAACCTCTCTGCTAAAGATATATCATCTGTGTTTGCAGCCACATCAGTACCCCAGATCATCAGACACTGTATTCGCATAAGGAGCGCCCTAGATCCTATGCACGTGCATTTATAGTAGGGTGGAGCTCCTGTGAGAAGCTAAGGCATTGCTGATTTGACAAGAGGAGGAGCTTGGGTAGAGATGTGAGCTACAGGGATGGAGCTTCACTCACTCGCTTGACTGCACTAACTTCCTGCAGTAAGGCTCAGTTCCTAACAGGCCACCCACAAATACCGGACTATGGTTTAGGGCTGGGGGACAGCCTCCTGAACCTCCATTTTTCACTGTGAAGCCTTGTGAAATATTTCTTGTTTCTTATAATTTTCAAATTGACTTTTATATGCTTGCAAACTACACTTAAAAACCCCTAAATTTCTGAAATTTTCAAAAATAGTACAGAGATGTATCTGTTTAATTTTGCTCATTATAAGATGCTATGGACTAAATTGTGTCCCCTTAAAATTCACATACATTTAAAGTTCTAACCCCCAATTTTACTATATAAGCTGATCTTGTTTGCACTGTTTCATTGTATTTTACAGATATTGAGTTTTTTATAGATTGAAGGTTTATAGTGACCTGTATTATTTAAGAAATACATTTCCTAAGTCTATAGCTGCCGTAGATAGTGATTCCCTGATAGATCTGGGCAAAGTAAATTGAAAACCTTCTGAAAAGTATTCACCATTCTAGATTCCATTAAGAACATTACTGATTCGTGGGAAGAGATCAAAATATCAATATTAATAGGAATTTGGAAGAAGGCAATTCCAACTATCATGCATGATTTCCAGAGATTTAAGACTTCAGTGGAGGAAGTACCAACAGAAGTAGTGGACATACTAAGAGAACCTGAATTAGAAGTGGAGCTCAAAGACATCATTCAGTTGTTGCAATCTCTTGATCCAACTTTAATGCATGAGGAGTTTTTCTTAAAGATGAACAAAGAAAGCAGTTTCTTAAAATGAAATCTACTCTTTGGGAAGATACTGGGAATATTATTGAAAGGATAACAAAGGATTTAGAATATTTTATTAACTTAGTTGATAAAACAAGACATACATGCACTGGGAAATCAAAATGTTTGGAATTTGTGTTATTGAAATATTTGCTTTTTGGGGAGTAGATGGAACTGAACTCATAATATCTTTGACGCATGCCTGTATTTGGGGATTGGGCTGTTAGGGGAGCAATTAAAGTTAAACTTAGCATAGTCATGAGCAAGCAATTTCTACAGTAGATATTACATTTTATTTCTGACCGTCACTCTCTCCTTACTCTCCCACTCATCCCGTTCTTAGCCCAATTATGATAGTAGAGAACACTGAATATTTATTTTGGCTATGATGATAGTTTTAGTAGCAAAATGTATCAATATTCTCTCCCACGTGTCATAACATTTTCTGACTAGGACCATATTGAGGTGAGATGTAGGTCAGGAAGTACCATGATCTCTCTTTAATATAAACTCAGAGGCTGGGTGTGGTGGCTCACGCTGATATTCCCAACACCTTAGGAGGCCAGAGTGGGAGGCTCCCTTGAGGCCAGAAGTTTGAGACCAGCCTCAGCAAGAGGGAAACCCCCATCTGTACTAAAAATAGAAAAATTAGTCAGGCACAGTGGCAAATGCCTATGGTCCCAGCTACTATGGAGGCTGAGGCTGGAGGATTGCTTGACCCCAGATGTCTGAAACTGCTGTGATCTAGGCCAATACCACTGTACTCTAGCTGGGGAGACAGAGCAAAATTCCGTCTAAATAAATAAATAATAAAAACAAAAAATTAAGATAAATTCCAAACTCCTCAGGAAAAATACCAAGGTGAGTGTCAAGGCTAAATAAAGTGAAAGTCAAATGAGGTCGTGATGTGTGAATCCATATTTATTGACTGACGGAGGCTGACCCAGGCCCTGGGGCCACAAAAAAAAGTAAGACTAATTAGGTCCATAATCATCTGGAGCTTATATTCTAGGAAGATGTTAACATTTTAATAATTTAAGTAATTAAGCAATAAATAAGTAAGATAATTCAAAGGGCTGTATGTTAACATAGCAAAATAACAGGATGATACGATAAAGAATATCAGGAAAGGGGCAACTTGAATTTATGTGGTCAGGAATGGGCTCTGTAAGGGATAGTAATGGAAGGAGACCTAAATGACCAGAAAATAGCTTCCATGAAAAGATCAGAGGAAGGATATTTGAGCCACATGGAACTGCAAACACAAAGGCAGAAATAAGCTTGACATTTACAAAGAACAGGACATTTTAAAAACCTGTAGATTGAGGATGCAAGAACAAGAAAGGATGGTAGGAGAGAAGGTTAAAGAGAGCTGACATATGGGGTTTGTTGGCAAGAGAAAGGAATTTAGATTTTGTTTTGTGTAGAATGGAAAGCCATTGGGGCGGCTTATGCAGAAGAGTAATACATGATTTTCCTTTGAAAACTGCATCTCTCATTGACCAATTGAATTCAAATCTCCTGGAAGTGGAAGGTGGAAAGCAGGATGTTTTTTTTAACAGGTAACTGAAGTGGCCCTTATGATCAGACACATTGAGAATCTTTGTCTTAAGCGAACCTTTGCCACCAGAAAAACAATGCTTAAATTAGGTACAATATCCAGAACCCTAAACCTCAGATACATGTGTTCACTGACTCTGTTCCAGGAATATTTATAAAAATTATAATTTTCCATTTCAGCTAAATTGGTCTGTGATTTTCTGGAGCTTATATTCTGGAAAGATATGTCAGATGTTAAATAATTAAACCAATGGGACATCAGTCTCATTTCCTAAGGTAGGGTGACATTAAACAGCAAATAAGAAACCACGTGATAGGTCAAGAGAGAATTTTCAGGATAAACTAAAAACAAGTTGCTACTTTTTGTGGGGAGGGGGGCCGGGGCTGGGTTTAGAACCTGCCACCTCCAGCATATAGGGCTGGTGCCCAACTCCTTTGAGGCACAGGAGTGACTGGATAAAATAAAAACAAATTGCTACTTTTTTAAACAAAGGGCTTATCATGTTCATTTCACACTGGGCTCCACAAATTATGTAGCTGACCCTATTTATACATTTCCTCATCTATAAAACCAGGTTCAGAGTCCGGCCTTTAAAGGTGTGAAGATTACATAAACTAAAACACCTATAGTCCTTGGCACAATGCCGGACAAACATATGTGTTCAATAGAAGATAGGTTCTCCGGATGCCTGTTAGTCTACTCTTCACCGTTAACCTAGAGAAGGAACTCTAAGGCAGTTGACCTCTGGGGTACTTGGCTTCCTCACCCACAAGATAAGAAGGTTTGGAGAGATACTGCCCCAGGTCTGCCGTGGGCCTCTCTGTAACACAGGTGGATCTTAGACCAACCCACCCCGTCACGTGCTCTGACAGGAGCGAGGGCGCCTCTCAGGGCAGAGAACAGCTTCTCCTCATTATTCAGTCAAGTTCACTCTACCTTGTAAGAAGAAATATCTGTTCCAAAGATCTCTGTTTAAGCTGTCGCATTTGTTTCTACCGAAGGCCTTTGATGTTTTAATTATTGATAAAATTTAATATATGTACGGTGGTATTAAAATGTTCTTATCTCATTACAAGAGAGTGGTGCCCACATTTTATTTTTAAATCTGATTAAAATCATTGCTGTTACACTTTACACTTTGCATAAAACTACAAAATATATTCGTTATACTGTGCATAGAAACCAATATAAAGTGACATAATTTTCTAGAGCTGCTTTAAAATATGGCGTCTGACTTTACGAAGTATGCAATAGGTTATCTCTATGTTTGCAAGATTAAATTTAAAATTTTAAGTAACTTTTAAGATATACTGTGTTTAGAAAAAGAGAAATAATTTCCCCGTTCTTCCGTTTTATTATTTCATGCCTTCCAAAATGAACAACTTCTCATCTACAACTAATGGCAAAACATCACAAAATACATAAGAAAGAATCTGTTAATAGAAAGGGGAAAAGTTAGTGCCTTGGGAAAAGGTGAAAAAATAGGAAAACATCCCCCGTGCAAGGGCAAGGAATAAACAGAAAATTAAAGGGCAGGATTTCCGAAAGAAAATTAGCTTTACACGAGGCTTCAAAATTGGGGTGATGGTATAAGAATAATATAAGAAGCAGTTTAATTTAATGTGGTGATTATTTCATACTTACTTTAGTAGTCTGCATAGGTTAAATAATAGACTAAGCATATTACTTTAGCCATATATAGACAAACTAAAATCAAATATTAAATGAGTTGAGATTTAATATAAATATTAGTAATTATAAGTAGATAACAGTAGTATATTAAAGGATTTTACTTGCCAAAGCCTCAAACTCATTGGTATCGAGTATATGATGCTAGAGGCCAGGTTTTCCTACAGTCAATTCTAAGGGAGGTCCTAGTTCTCCCAGGATATTTTTGTTTTTTGTCTGTAGCTCAGGAAAAATGTTTATCAATAATTTCTCTATAGCTATACCATACTTAGCAGGACATACAATTATGTTAATTTGGGAATTTTAAGTGAGAATCTGTGGGCGTAAACTGACAAGGCCAACTATGTGACAGCCTTCTTCACAAAGAATGGCAAAGAATGAGTCTTCAATGATAGTGTCCTCTATACACATACATCAAATCCATAACAAGATGATGATATAGCTACAAAATGACAAGGCAATTCATCATTAAGGGTTGAACAGGTCTTTTCATGAGGGGCTTATTTAAGTATTCCAAGAAAGAAAATGTCTTTTACTGGTTAACCTATCTGGTAGCTTTTTGTGAACTGATGAATAAATATATTCATGCCTGTAATTGAAAGTGACCCTCATTGAGGAAAGCCAGCATAGTGCATGAATATATTCACAAAGAATTGGAGTGGATTTAAATGTCTTGCATTTGAAAGATTGGTTCCTTCTTATTGGCTCCTTTGTATAATTACAATATGATGAAGATGGTGCTAATTATTATAATAGTGTCCTTATTCAGTGCCATTTATGGGAAGAGATCAAAGGCATTTACAAATCTCCACCAAATAATCCATTGCAGCAAGCATCACAGAAAATAACGTTTGTGCAAGGAACAGCAAAGCAGAAAGAAAATGTGCTTATTTCAAAATGAAAGCAGATTTTATTTGCCTGAAAATAGGCTTCTAAATTTTCTGACACAGAGCTGAAAAGGTGCGTAACAACTCTGAACAGGTCAATGATATATTAAACTGTGGGCTAAAGGCCAAAAATTAAATTCTCTCAGACCTTTTTCTCTTTTTAGAACCTCAAATAAAAATATGAAAGGTTAAATTCCCTGCCAACACATATGACACTGAATTCATTTTTATAGAGACCCAGTAATTCAACTCTAAGAGGCACTAACCTACTGCCTACGAGAGCTGCTAGGAAAAGTTGAGGATATTCTACAGAGGGAAACTATTAAGGAGAAATGGAGTGATATCAGTATTTATGTGTCTGCTAAGAATTTTACGTAATTTCAGTCTGAGTATAGTTAATCAGAAGAGAAATAGAAAAATATTTAAATGTGATAATTATTGGCTTGCATGAAAGCAATTTGCCCTTCATTTCTTTCAGATATAAAAGCAAGAAACTGGCACTTAAGTTTAACCTATCTCAAGGAACAATTCATCGTCACCCAGAAATAGAGATTCCAAAGTCAATTTATTGATAGTTTAATTTATATAAAATAACATAATATTTATGATAAAGTTCTTTTAATCATTGTATAAATTTGTTTGTGTTATCCATAGTATCTCAGCTATATCACCCACTCAATAAATGTTTATGGAGCTATAATTATTTGGCATTGTGCTTTACAAAGGTATTTGATATAAACCTATATAATTCTATTTTTTCCTGAAGCAGGAACATTAAAATTCACACTTTTATTAGAAAGGCAATAGTTTTCTCTCTCAGTTCCAAGATTCCAGTACATATTCTGGTTCAAAAGATTCTTGGATTCTTTAGAATAATAATATTTATATATATACATATATAAAGATTCTAAAATGACAGTGAGGAATACTTTAAAAGTTTAAAATCCTATTCCATTTTTATGTGACTCCTAAAAGATGATTAGGAGCTCTTCTCTAGGGTTCTCTTCAAGAAACCAGGTGTCTGGATTCTCAGAAATTGATCCTTAAGGGAAGAAATGTCTCTGGAATGAGAACAAGGTTAGAGAATTATATAAATTTTATGCCTTACTCTTCTGATTAGGTGCCAAGTGAGCCGCATAAAACACTGCTAAATAGACAGCGTTAGGAAATGCTAGCAATAAGGAAAATGAACTCAAAAGACAGAGTGAGGAGATTTCCATTAAAACGTCAAGTAATGCAAATACTAACAATGCCTGTAGAGTTAAGTTTTATAGGTTGTTCTATCCTAAAAATCTGTCTAATTTTTTTTATTCGCTCTCCCATATTGGAAGAAGAAGAGTTGTATTGGGCCACACATTAAATATACACATTAAAAACACTAACAAAATCTGATGAGCAAAAAAATTCTCTGCATAATTTTCCCAACATCCAATGCCACAAATAAAATCGTCCTCCCATAATCCGCATGTGGCCCGCAAGTAGTAACTTCCTTTTCTACATGAGGACTACTATAAATGCTCACAATTTAGATAGCTTTATGTAGCAAAATTAGGCATTTATATATTCTGAATTTGAAAAAAAATGTAACCACTATCTTGTACACTGTGCTGTGGTTAGTGGCTGTGAGGTGAGAATATATGAGTAATTAAAAAGTAGCGTTATTATAAAGAATTTTGCAGATGTTTTTAAAAACTAACTTGATCAATGAGCAATAATAAGAGTAATCATAATGCCAAATATTTCGATTTCAACTTTATTATCTATAACATCATTATACGTGTATCATATTTTTGAGTTACAATTGAAGTAGTACAAATTCCATTGCAGGCATTTAAGAAAATGGTTTTGAATTGAAACATTTTTCTAACTTTTCTCCCATGAACTTTCATTTTCAAGAATACATAGAATTTCTTCCTGGAGAAGGATTGCTTTATGAATGGACTAGATCTCATCTTGAGACCCTTCATTACAACTACTACAGAATTTGTGACCTGATTATCAATAAATATTTAACCCAAGAGAGATTACAGGAAATCAGAGCCAACCTGAATGAGTTAGAAGATAGTTCATTAATTAGGTACTACTTTTCTAGGAAAAAAAAATCTGGGCTTTTAATAATTAGAGCTCTGCAAATTTAAAATTAAAATGATAAGGCAAGAATGATGAGTGTGGTGTGGATCAAGACCACATACTCGAACATTTTGAAGCATGACCTGTTTATCTAAAATCTGGGAGAAATGAAAGGAATTTACCACAGCTGGAAGGGCTGGGAACCCACACTTATGTGATAGCACATTAGTTTTGTTTTGTTAATAGATGGGGTTTCACTCTGTTACCCAGGCTGGAGTGCAGTGGCGCAATCACAGTTCACTGTACCCTAACCTCATGGGCACAAGTGATCCCCCCACCTCAGCCTCTGAAGTCTCAAGGATTACAGGCTACAGTTTTATTTTACACATAAAATGTGCATTCATTTTACACATTTTACACATAAAGCACAACTTCACTATTCCCCTAATTCCGCCTTTGTACAGAATGTATTGGGATGTTCTGGGAAGGAAGATCCATGAAACCAGAAGTAAACAAGCTTCACAGAGTCAATAATGCATGTTTGAAAAATCCTTTCTAACATAAGTTTTGAAAAGCAAGTAGGATACATTTATTGAAAAATCTCTCTTTATACACAGGCACACAAATATGCACGTACATATCTGAAAAAGAAGGAGTTATAGTGTTTTTTAGAACAGCAAAAAAGGTTAAAATTTTGAAGAACTCATCGTGATGTTTGTTCAAGGAAGGAAAATATCATGAATATTTTCTGTGAATTGAGTTCCCAACTTTACAATAACTTGACACAAAGTTATGATGACTATGAAGTAGCTAATTTGCTATCCCGTGGAGATTTCTATTAGTCACTTACCTTTGTTCATGTTTATTTCACAAATACGGGATGAGAATGGTGGTGCTAAGGATCACTTCCATCATATCCCGTGTGAGCTATTGGGGAACTAAAATCATTAATAAAAATAATATCATTACCTTCCAGCAAAGATGGCAAGTTAAAAAAATATATAGTAATGTTTAGTGAGAGTTTTAATAGAGGAAGCAAGAGTTTGGTGCTATGGGAGGCCAGGGAGGCACATTACTAGAGCTGGGATGTTCCGGCGCAGTAGGTGACGGGCAAAACGTAACCAGCAAAGGGTTTCAGTGCTGACAGCTTCTGCAAAAGCCTTGCAGAAAGATAGAGACCAACAGATCAGAGCAAAGGGGATCATGTCTGAATTCCTCAGATAGTCACTTCACTTCTCTCTGTCCCCAGGATGTCTACACTTACCTCAATAATAATCTATATAAAAAGTTACATGCAGGGCAGCACCTGTGGCTCAAAGGAGTAGGGTGCCAGCCCCACATGCCAGAGGTGGTGGGTTCAAACCTAGCCCGGCCAAAAACTGCAAAAAAAAAAAAAAAAAAATTTACTTGCATTTCAAAGGTCTATGTCTTTCACTTTAGGACTGTGCCTTGTTCCCTTATTCAGCTAGGTATTTCCAAGTCCTCACCACTATCAAAATGCAATAAATAATTTTATCCTCCCCTTAGTCATGGCCTTTAATTGCTCCCGGCTTACCAAATGTAAGATAGATAATAGATAGATAGATAGATAGATATGGACAGATGGACTGAATTATGTCCCTCTAAAATTTGTATTTTGAAGAATGTGGCTGAATTTAAAGACAGGATCTTAAAACCAGTATTAAAGTTAAAATGTGGTCCTTAGGGTGAGTTCTAATCCAATATGACTAGTGCCCCAGAAAAGGAGGAGGTTAAGACACAGAGAGACACAAAAAAAGATCACTTGAAGACACACATAATCAAGCCATCTATCTTGAAAAGCCTGTAAAAATCCAGATAACTGAGTATGACCCCAGACTAGAATACAAAATTAGCCCAGGCAGAACCCTAAATTCTGCTTTTTGAATAAGAAGTTCTCAGGAGATTTTTTTTGAAATTGGTCCATAGAATGAAAACTTTAAAGGACTATCTTAGAAAATGCAAGAAAAAAAGAACAAAATCAGAGAGTCCATCGTGAAAGAGTCTCTAAGAGAGGAAAACACACTGGGATTATATTACAATTGTCACAATCCAAAAGTGACCAAATAGGCTTGGGGCCTATGCTCAGTGGGTAGGGCATTAGCCACATACACCAGAACAGACAGGTTCAAATCCAGCCCAGGCCTGCCAAACAGTAATGACAACTACAATGAAAAAATAGCCAGGTGTTGTGGTGGGCACCTGTAGTCCCAGCTACTTGGGAGACTGAGGCAAGAGAATCACTTAACAAGAGTCAGAGGTTGCTGTGAGCTGTGACACCACAGCACTCCACCCAGGGCAACAGCTTGAGACTTGGTCACCAAAAAAAAAAAAAAAAAAAAAAAAAAAATAGGGACCAAATAGCTATTTTAGGAGGGGTAAGAGGAAGTGAAGCTGGAATGTCTGTATTTTCACCTCATACTAACTTTTAGAAGATTTTATACTTTGGCCTAAATGAAATTTCTTTGTGTATTTTAAATAAACTGTTACGTTTAAAATAGTTTCAGATTAATAGAAAAGAAGAGATTAGAGAATTCCTATATATCTCACACTAAGTTCTCATATATTATGCTGGTTTATTTGTCACAATTAATTGATAAATTATTATTCACACAAGGCCATCATTTATTCAGATTTGCATGGTTTTTAGCTAATTTCCGTTTTCAGTTTCTGGATGTCATCTACACACCACATCACATTTGGCTGTGCTGCCTCCTAAGATTTTTATTTGCCAGGACAATTTCTAGATTTTGCTTGTGGTGTATGACAGTGACAGTTTTGAGGAGTGCTGATTAGGCATTCTGTAGAATGTCACTTCATTGGGTTTGGATGATAGATTTTTCATGATTAAACTGCAGTGATAAGTTTTTAAAAAGGAAGACCACAGAGGTAAAGGGCCATTTAAATCTCATCATATGAACTGTACATACTAATTAGTTTGATTTACTCATTCCCCAAAGTATGCATGTAATGAAACATTATGTTCTATCCCACATACACGAGTATACAATTATTTTTCAATCAAAAATAAAACAAAACTTTAAAAAAGAGTATGACATATTACAGACATGACTAACTACTTTTTTTTTTATCATTGAAGATTCATTGAGGATACAAAGAACCAGGTTACACTGATTGCATTTGGTAGGGAAAGTCCCTCTTATAAATGTGTCCTGCCCCCAAAAGTTGTGTCACATATTGTGACCCCCCTTCCCTCTCTGCTCTTCTCTTCTCCCACCCCATCCCTCACTCCCTTTCTTTGCTCTCCCCTTTCCCCTTTCCTCCCTCCTTCTCTCTCTCTGCTCTCCCCTTTCCCCACCCTCCATCATATACTAGGTCATCAACTGTCCTCATATGAGAATTAACTACATAGGATTCTTGCTTCTCCCTTGGTAGGATGCTTTACTAAGAATAATGTGTTCCACTTCCATCCAGGTTAATACGAAGGATGTACAGTCTCCATCTTTTTAAATGGCTGAATAGTATTCCGTGGTATACATATACCACAAGCTTGTTAATCCATTCCCGGGTTGGTGGGCATTTGGGTTATTTCCACATTTTGGTGATTGTAAATTGAGCTTCAATAAACAGTCTAGTGCAAGTGTCCTTATGCTAAAAGGATTTTTTTTTTCCTTCTGGGTAGATGCCCAGTAATGGGATTGCAGGATCACATGGGAGGTCTAGGTTGAGTTCTTTGATGGTTCTCCATAATTGTTCCCAAAAAGGTTGTATTAGTTTGCAGTCCCACCAGCAGTGTAAAAGTGTTCCCTTCTCTCCACAACCACACCAGCATCTGAAGTTTTGAGATTTTGTGATGTGGGCTATTCACACTGGGTTTAGATAATATGCAGGGTGGTTTTGATTTGCATTTCTCTAATAATTAGGGACAATGAGCATTTTTTCACATGTTTGTTAGCCACATCTGTCTGCTTTACTTTTGACATTGACCTTGAATGTCTTGATGAGGTAGTGTTTCTCAGGTTTCTTTGCTATACAATGTTAAATCTTTTCTCTTTCTTTCCAGAATGTGCTTGGAAAAAATGTCTATTTTTATTTTATATGCTCAGATAATCAGCTAATTCTTAAAAATGTCTTGCCTCCTATTCTTAGGGACTGGTAACACAGTTAAGGAGTGGAGAGTAATCCTACATCTCTTTGAGGCTAGTTTCTATTTAACTTACCTGGAATTCTTCTGTATTGGATATTTATTTTTTCTCCTTAACTAATTTGGTTATTTGCTCATTTATCTATCTTTCTATGATGTGATGCTATTTATTTTATTTATAATTATTTTGGATTATAATTCAACATTACCTTATTTATTTTGGTGCTCAAGTTGTTTTAGCTTTCACCATAGAGAGGTCTTTCAGTTGACTTCCGTGTCTATTTGATGTGTCCCATTACTGCATTTTTATGTGGTTTTCTGTCTGTGTGTGGAGGTTTATTTGCACTTTCTTACTTTATCACACCACCAGATGATCCAGGTTTTTATTTCATATGTTCTGAGAATCAGCTAATTCTTAAGAATATCTTGACTCCTAGTCTTAGGGACCAGTATTAGAAAAAAAGATATGTAACCTAGACATATCCATTGATACTGAAGGTGCCTCTGGGCCCTCTCAGCTGATATAGTGAGGGAATATATGTGTGCAACATATATATATCTGAAATATGTACTTTATGTATACCTATATCAGGCTAAGCACGAGTTCATACTGTGGAACACCAGAATGTACCACTTCCCAGATATTAATGGCAATTAAGAAGCAGAGGCAGGAAAACTCTCGGCCTTCCCTGTATTTGCCTAAAAGTAGGACATAGATTTATGAAGATAAAAGATATACTCCCCCCAGGAAGAGGAAAGGTTCACCATGAAGATGACTTTAGACCGTTTGGGGTCTGGAGACAGCACCAGAGGATCAACCTTAACAAGCTTTACCAACCAGCCTTTTTCTGCCATTTATTTTTCTTCCCACAAGTTGCGGCTCCTACAGGGCTTAATGTCCTTTTCCTTTGTTTTGTCACTTCTTTAGAAATTTGCTGGTCTTTCTTGAAGATGATATGTAAGGAGGAATTCAAAGGCACCTTTTTCAGAAGTGTTTATTCCCTGGGGTTCCCCCATGTATATATGAAATATACACACCTTTTTCAGAAGTGTTTATTCCCATGGGTTCCCCCATGTATATATGAAATATATACATATATACATGAAATATAATATATATTATTAATATATATAAATTAATAAACTTCCACCTATTCTTCACTTATTAATCTGTCTTTTGTTACAAGCATCCACTTCAACTAAGAACTTAGGAGGGCTGAAGAAAAAGTTATTTTTCTTTTCCTACAATACTGATGCCTCCAACTGTAATTTACCACCCCCCGAATCATGCTAACCTCTATTTGTGTGGCTATAATCTCTTACTCCAACAGTGACAGACCTCTCTTAATTTGTCATTCATTTACATAACTACACAATATGCCTATATAGGGGTGTTAACCTGTACTCCATGGAAAATAACTTCATCAACAAAAGTCTAGTACTTATGTACATTTACTTTTTTAGTTTGTTTTTGAGACAGAGTCTCACTCTATTGCCCAGGCTACAGTGCTGTGGCATTAGCCTAGCTCACAGCAACTTCAAACTCCTGAGTTCAAATGATCCTCCTCCCTCAACCTCCTGAGTAGCTGGGACAACAGATGCTCATCACAACACCCGGTTACTTTTTCCATTTTTAGTAGAGATAGAGTATTGCTTTTTCTCAGGCTGGTCTCCAACTCTTAAGTTTGAGCAATCCTCCTGCCTCAGCCTCCCAGAGTGCTAAGATTATAGACATGAGCTACCACACCCAGGCTGTACATTTATTTGTGCCCTTCCTCTTACAGTCTCTACTCATTTCCAAAATTACTTAGGTTAGCAATTTAATACTCCAAACCAATCAATGAGGTTATTTAATATATTTTAGTATTATTATGTTTTTTATCTCAGTCTGCATCCTATCCTGAGAATCTTCCAAACTTCGACATGATTTTAAAATATTTACACATATTTTTTAAAATTCTCATTCTGTACTTGTGTGCTATAAATTTTTAAAGGTTTAGCAACTGCATTATGTTGTGTATATACCATCACCCTTTCAGGCGGAATAATTTTACCATCTTAAAATTTTTCTTTGCTATAACTATTCAATTGTTTCCACTTTCTAAACTACTGTACCCTTGATTTTTTTAGAGTTTTATCATAAAATTTATCATAAGGCATTCAGCCTTTTTAGACTGGCTTTTGTATTTAATAGGAAGCATTTAAGAATAATCTGTATTTTTTGTTCATTATTTAAGTCTTACTCCTTTTATCACTGAATAGTATGCCATTCTATATATGTAGTATGGCTTGTTTATCCATGCATTTATTAAAGGACATCTTGGTGGCTTCCAATTTGGAGCTGTTAAATTAATCTATCAATTTTATGTTCCATTGTGTGTGTAGCTGTAATTTTTCAAATCAGATGATGGGAATCTACCAGCACAAATGCATGATAAGATTATATTTAAGGTTTTAAGAAAGTACACGTCCTTCAAAGTGACTGTCCCATTTGTATTTCCACTAGCAACAAGTGGATGCTCCCATTGCTTTGTATCTTCAGCTGCAATTTGTGTAGTCATCTTTTTTGGATTTGAAATATTTGAGTAGGTCTATAATATTATATTTTTCTTTTAGTTTGCCTTTTCCTAATGACAGATGATGTTGTCTATCTTGCTGTGTGTTTGTCATGATACTAAGTTATTTCTTCAAAACTTTTGTCCATTTTAAATCTATTTGTTTTTTATTTTACATACTTCAGATGCAAGTTGCTTTTCACATTTTTTTCAAATATTTTCTTCTAATCTGTGGCTTACCTTTTCATTGTTTAGCAGTATTTTTGTCGAGCAGGAGTGTTAAATTTTATTAAAGTATAACATCTATTTTTTTTTCTCATGGATCACTCTTTTGGTATTGTATCTAAAAATTCATCAATTTTTTGGTCAAGTAGATTTTCGCATGTTTTCTTCTAGAGGATTTATAGCTTTTTATTTTACAGTTAAGCTTATTGTGTTAATTTTTGTTTAATGTGTAAGGCCTATTTCTAAATTTCCTTAAGAACTAGCGATAAATGGCATATGATATAATGGTAAAATGAGTAGCATCTGAATTAACAATGGAATTTTTTAAAGGTAACAGGAAGACATAAATCCACCACTGATATTTCTGACTATAAGACCTGTGTAGAGATTTGTCTTCAATAGCAGGCCACAGAAAGGATCTGATACAAAATAAAATGTGTGAATCTTGCAGATCTGTATGTCACATATGATTCGGTACCTAAGAAATCATGAAACAAGCCAAAAACGGACCAAAATATGATGGGTTGTTTTATTTTTTAAAAAAGTATACAAAAGTATATAAACATTGAATTTCAAAGGATTCATATCTTGATTCTCAATCAAATACATGGTTAAAGATACAAATTGAAAAAATTAGGAAAACTGCTTTTATAAGTCCCAAGTGAAATTAATATACCATGTCACAAAAAAGTTGAAATTGAGAAAATTAGAATCACAGATGATAAAAATATCATCCAGAGATGGCTGTTACGACTTATTCAGAAATCCCACTCTGAATGTGAATTAGGAGGAATATTTCAAATACCGAAATTGCAAATATAAACCAAGAGTACATAAAAAAGTAGTAAGGCACAGATAAGAAAAAGAGGCCAATGCTTCATAATTCAATTCATTTCATTTCAGCCACTATATGTTAAGACACACTGTTTGCTATGGCTGGGTGATAGAAAACTCAAAAGCACATTGGACTTCCCTTAGAGGACCTCACCAACTAACAAGAGAGAAAGACGTGTGTGTCCAAATAGACTTATATATACGGAAGATGACAGCTCACTCAAGAATTTAGAAGTGTGATAGAGGGCACTCAAAATACGGAGAACAATAGATGCAATGGTATACAAGTGCAAAACCGCATTGTGTACCCAGAGAATTATAGACAATTCAATGATTTGGGGCATATAAAAGGCATGTTTTTAAAAACTATTTTTCTTCATCTCCTTCTATTACAAAAAATATTCATAAGGGGTCTTAATGTGCACATTAATAGAAGCTATAACACATTATTCTGTAAGTATATTTACTATTATCAATAAATGATTCTTCCTTTTAAACCAAGAAGTGGAAAAAAATCCTTCTGTCTCAACTATCTGCTTCTTGGAAACTTGAAGCATATAGAATGAGTCTATTCAGGTTCATTCTTCCCCATTCATTTTGATGCTGATCACACATGATATAAAGCTGAGAGACACTGGTTAAAAATAAATCAATAAAGGGGAAAAATAGTTTACACATAAATTATGCTAACCATGAAAGTGATGTTTCTTATTTGACAAATCACTATAATTATTTTAAGCACCATTATTTGTTCGTCTATGCACTTCTCTAATGTTGTTGGCCAAAGTTGTAGGATCCTTGAGAAAGCTGCTGTTTTATGACAAAATACAAGGTGGCTATAACGTTCGTGTGCAATCCAAAATAGTGAGCAAAGTCATGGTCACCCTGCATTGTAAACTGCAATCAGACATGCTCAGTTTGTGCTTGAGCTGGCTAGCTAGCCTCCCAGAAGCCAGGCTGGTATGTTCCTTTCCCAGCTCCACATCCAGTGGGCACATACTGGCAGGCTGAAATTGGCCATGGTGGAAGTGGGCACAAAATGAAATCCGCAAAGCAACACATCAGTTTTGTTAGCCTGTGGGGTAACCAGTTACCAAACATTTATTGTCATAATACTGACTTCATGATAATCTTTCAATATTAGCAGGAAACCTTTCGTAGTGAATAGATCACTTCAGTGTCTTTAAAAATACATGCTTAGAAAAACCTCAACACCTGGTAAGGAACTCTTGGCTTTACAAAGAGGATAATGATATGTTTTAGAAATGATTACTATTGTTAACATTGAAAATCTTACTTCCAAGACGAAGCTCTCAACTAGTGGGAAGACTTTGTCAGCTGAAAATAACGGTATCTAAAATAACAATGTTCCACAGTCTATCTCTTTAGGTTCTGCAACAGTAAAATGAGATTATCACACCAAGTTCCTTCATGTGAACCAAACGAAGAGACGGATGTGTAGGAAAATGATAAGATGCCTGTGAATTTCCACAATCTGTCCCATATTTTGCGTATTAAGCTGTCAGGGACTATCTAAATCACTTCCTTTTCTGTCACTCTGTCTTCGGACAACATCCTTTGAGACACAACAGCATTAAGCACCAACCCCCATCCCCAAAGTCTCGAAATGATATGTAAATCCTGCAATTCATCATGCCCTGTGTAGTACAGGTTTAATTCTTCCTCCTAGGCCTCAATCTGCTGAAACATTACTCTGATATACAGTACAAAAGCAGTAACAAAGATGTTCATATCAGTCCATTGTGAGTTGGTGGCAGGCAGAGAAATCAATGAAGCCAAGGGGACAATAGCGGGAGTTTAAACAGGCTGCTGAAATTTGCTAAGATGCAGACAAAGGGCCCAGGCTGAAAGGAGAGCTGCTCTGGAATTCCTTGGTCCCCATTATGTGGCTGAAACAATCCTTACTCAGAGAGTGGATTTGCATCTCTAATAGAGTTCAGGCTCTGTTTGTGAAAGCCTTTCGCTAGGCCTGACCCCATGTCTCAGGAGCACATTGATACCCAGCGGCCGCCTCCGCCTCGTCCCACACCACAGAGAGCAGTATCATGGGAAAATGCACTAACTTAAAAGAAAGCAAAGGAAGGCAAGAGGAAGGGAAAAAATTAAAGGCTTGAGGCAGTTTTGGTGGTACTTAGCAGTGAAAATTACTTTGGCAAATAATAGAACCTACTGCTGGTAATTACTGCTAACAAGCTTCCCCCAGCCCAAATGTGACACTTGGGCTGATGTGAGAAAAGCTGATAAGGCCAAGCTTATTAAGCTTGAATGAAAGGAACCTTTCCTTATGAAAATACAGCAACTTGGGGGCTTGCAAATCTTGTAATCTAGTGTTACCAATTATTCAGCAAAACAGAAAAATGGTGCTGCAATATTTAAAATCCTTCCTGGATTTGATTCAGGCCGGCGACCTAATCCTAAGCAACTGTAATCATGAACATCCTTGGTTTCCTAAACATGTACTCTTGGTTCCAAACAAAATATTGTGGGTACTTAATCTTCTACTTCTTGGTGAGGACCACTGGGGGAACCTTTCATACTTGATGCCCAGCAGATAACCCGGCAAAACATTTTTCTCTAGAAGATTAAAAAAAAAGGTAAACAAATACTTATAAACAAAATAAAATCTTATTCAAAGTATGTCACAGGCACATTTTCATGACTTATTCATAGTCTTAATTTCAAATTAAATTTGGTGTCGTGTGACATCGCAACTTAACCTCTTCATCAACTCTAAAATCATTTTCATTACCATGGAAAAGTGATCGCATAAAATGGCAGCATCTATTAATTATCATATTAATATTGTGTGCTTTATTGGAGAATAAACTCATCTTTTATGAGTAAAAATAAGTAGGAAAATAAAAAAGTCTCAGAAATGTATTTCATTTATTACTGTATTTATTACATATAGGAAACACTCTTTCTTCCCTACTTAAGGCACAAGTATTTGTTAAAAGATGAGTATTTGTGTGAGGCAATAATTATTCAAAAAGTAAATGCTTACTTCTGCATTTTGATTTGAATGCCATTTGAACTATCCGGCATAGCCATAAATTTTAAAAAATTAATATTTTCACAGAATTTTTCAGTATTACAATTGACTCCGTGATATTAATGGCACCTCTATTAGGTAGCAAACTACAGAAACTTTAAGTATAAACTCATTTAAGTCAGTGAAATAAAATCATGTTCTACTGTGAACCCAAAAGGGTGCAACTGACTTCAGTCTGAACCTTTCAATGTAGCTTGTACTTCTTAAAACCCCATTAGTTCATTGCTTAAATGGACTATTTGAATATTTTCAATAAGTTATTTTTCTGAAGCCTAATTACATTGGGAATATGGCACTACTGAGCTGTTGTGTAACTTGACTATTGTAAGAGTCAATATGAATACTTATTCTATATTTTTATAAAATGTTTTCTCTAAAAACTTAAAACACATGTTTAAAATGGTGAGTAACATAAGAAAGCCAAGACGTTGCACAATGTTCTAATTATTCATTTTGAAATATATATGTTTAGTTCTCAAACTAGTTATTGGAATTTTAAACTCATACTGTCCTTCATGTGGCAAAATGTTGATTGTTCATGTCTGAAGGATTCGTGACACGTGTTAGAGTCAAACCATTCACTCAGATAGAAAGTTTGTATGTTTGTATATGTGTGTGAGTTTGATTAGACAAAAAATTTACTTAGATATTTTTGGTGAAAATGAATACAATAATTAATCTATATAATTGTCCTACAGCATCAAGAGTATTGATGCTATATCAGGAGTATTGATGCTGTAATAATAGTAAGTATATGTCTCAGGGACACTTCATCAGCAAAAGTAAAAATAAAAATATAAAGGAAAGATATGAAGAAATAAGAAAAACCAAAGGCTTAGAGGGTACAAGAGAAGTGAGTAGAAATAGATGGGGTGGGAGAAGCAGACGCTGGGGAAAAGAGGAGGGCGGAAAGAAATATGGGAGGAGGCAGTAAGGACATCGTGCCTCACTGGGATGAAGGTTTTAATTCATGACTTTGGTAATTATACATTCACTAGTATACTTACAGAAAAATCCTGTTTAGTCAGTGACACATTTCTGCAGCTGTATTGAGGCATATTTAACAAATAAAAATGTATATGTATATTAGGTGTACAATTTGATGTTTTGACATACATGTATCCTGCCAAATGATTACCAGAATCAGTCTAATGAACATAGCCACTATCTCATGTAGTTACTTTTTTTTGAATTTTTGGTGGAAAGAACACCTATTTCTTCTCATATGTTGCCTAAAACTTGTTCTAACATATTTTATTTTGTCACAGCGAAAACCTGTAGCTAAAAATAGATTTCATGAAAAAAATAATCTTTTTTTATCTTTTTAAAACTCCGTTAATGCATTTCTATGGAGAAAAAAATGCAAAGTTCCTGAGAGATTGCAAAGAGTTTGTAAATCTATGCAAACAAATTTAGTAGCTTAGTATAGTCCTCAAGCCGTGTATTATTATTTTTAAGTATATGACAGAGTGGTATGGAGGAGAATGTGGAAATTGATATCAAATACTTTATTCAGCAAAAGTATATGTCCAAGATGGTATATGTGTGTGTGTGTGATTTTTTAAAATGCATTATTTGGAACCTCGGAAAGGATCACCAAATGATACTAGTCACGGAGATGGGAGTTTGCTGAGACCTTCATACTGATGCTGAAATTAAATTCTGTACACTGTTTTTGACCAGGTTTGCAAGTTACTTTTCAAGACCTTTACTTCCCTTCCTCTCTCTGCTACAAGCTATGAATTCCTGTAGATTCCTCCTCTTCTATATCTTGTGTATCTTATTTCAGTTGTATTTAATTATCTTTAGCCTGACCACTGTGCAGCCTCTGAATCTCCTCTCCCTTCTCCACTTTCCATTTGGTATAAACCTGTCATATTAATTATCCAAATATTCAGATCCAATTAGGTTGTATTCATGCCTCAAAACTTTCCAATCTTCTATTTTTTCTGAGAATACAAATTCACTTGTTGGCATTCCTCAGGCAAATATTTAAAGCTCACTAAAATCTAAACCAAGCATGCATTCCAAACTTATTCCCACTCTACAGAATCCTTACAAAAGAAGAGTGCTATTCCATAAGTATGTCAGCACCATGAATATGTTCCAGATTTCACCATTTTGTTCTACCTTAAGTTTTCTCTTCCTCTCTGCATCTCTATACATCAGTTTTCAAATGTGACTTCTAGCATGATGTCTGCTCACGTCTCACCTGCCAATAGCACCTCTGAAATGTCATTATTTCTTACATCAACAAGTCAGTAGTTTATAGATACCCTTTCTTTAAATTTAGAAATACTTGGTATCCCTCTCTTAATCAGATGAAAATTTTTTATAACTTCTTTAAAATATTTTAAAAGTGGTTGCATTACCTTTTGAGACAAAAAAATGTATCTTTAAATAATTGGTCATTGTAAATAATGGATATAATTTATCATGTTGAGAGATTTACTTTGTAATTAGTACTTTAAAGGTCATATAATGAAATATATTCTGCAGAGTTTAATTATGTCTACACTAGAAATATACAGGCAGATACAGATTGTACTATTAAGCATTTGGGATATATCTTTGCAAGTGAATTTTCTTCATGTAGTTTTTCTACGACAATTGCTTCTATTTTGATATGTTACAGGATATGACATTTCTTAGAATAATATATCAGATCAATACAACATATACCACTATGATAAAATTTATTGAAACTAAAATTTATAACATTTTGGGAAATAGCATACTATGAGATCAGAGAGATTGATTAGTGTAAGACATTCTATGGAGAAAGTATTATGGACATCCTAGAAGGTTTTTTTAAATGAAGATTTTGATAGACCTTTTGATTTTTTTCTTATATGATTCTACTGGAAGTCTGCCATTTTTAAGTTCTTTTATTTAGGAGGTTAGCATAGGAATAACAATTCTCAATATTCTTTTTTTTTTTTTGAGAAGCCTCAAGCCATCCCCCTGGGTAGAGTGCCATAGCATCACGCTCACAGCAACCTCCAACTCCTGGGCTCAAGCGAGTCTCCTGCCTCAGCAGCCCAAGTAGCAGGGACTACAAGCGCCCGCCACAACGCCTGGCCATTTTTTGGTTGCAGCCATCATTGTTGTTTGGCGGGCCCGGGCTGGGGATTCGAACCCGCCACCTTAGGTGTATGTGGCTGGCACCTTAGCCACTTGAGCCACAGGCGCCGAGCCAATTCTCAATATTCTTATAACATTGATATTTTAAATGGCTTTTATTAATCCTTTTTATATTGAAATTTAGTAATTGTTATAATATTTCATCATGAAGCTATCATTCAGCAAAGATGGTCCTACTGTATTCATTCTACTTATGTTTTGCAAACTGAAATATGTAATGAATATCTCTTAAAATGACTATAAGTTAGTAGATACAACTCAACAGCTAAGTGTTTTGTCTTGAAGGTACAAGTGAGATATAAAAAGTATAGTGTCAATTCGCATATTTTATTTTTTCCTTTTAAAAATTTTCTTCCAGGGTGGTGGCTGTGGCTCAAGGAGTAGGGCACCAGCCCTATATACTGGAGGTGGCAGGTTCAAAACCCAGCCCCAGCCAAAACTGCAAAAAAAAAAAAAAGAAAAGAAAAATTTTCCTCCATTCTTGTCAATACAATAGGAACTTTAAAGATAAGCTCAAAACTTCAGCCCTTCTCAATTTACCTTAGAGTGCTATATTTCTTATATTTTCCTTTGTACCTTATGCACTATGTCAAATGATTAAATTAAGAAGAGAAACAATGAACTATATAGTTTCTTTTTATCCTTTGAAATGTTAGAGTATATTACTAGTGTCAATTTATTAATATCTTGGAAAAATGGCCAAAATCTTATACAGTAGGACTCAATTTTCCTACCTGCCTCACTAACAAGAGTATACAAATGACTAGTAATTGGCTATTTAAATCATTTCTATCTTTTTTGAATATTACAAGGAACAAATAATAATAGGTTTGCCATGTTATTTAGCATCAACACCTGCAATATCTTTTGTCTTTAAAAATTCTTATACCATGATGTGAAAATATTTTAGTGCCAAGTTATCTGATTCCATACAAAACTAACTTGATTTTTGACTTGACTTTCACAGGTTTGGAATAGTCAACTAATTTTTAAGATTCAGCACACTGCTATGAAAATTTAAGAGAAAAACATAGATAGCTTTTCTTACTTCATTTTATCAGCTTACATTAAAATTATACCAATTAATAAAATGCTTAAAATGTTTTATTTTCCAAAATTGTTCTTAGATTTTTGAGAACTGAGAAATATGAGAGAATATATTACTTATTTCCAAACAGAATGACATGGAGAGCAAGTGTATTTTAGTGAGAATTTCAAGACTGACTATGGAATAATGCCGTGTGACCCAATTAACATTTGAAATTCCACCTACCAAGGCTGTCTCCTCTATTCCCACATAAAACAACAAAAATTGTACAGTTAGTTTTTGTTGTAGCAAAGAGCAAAGATGGAAAATGTTTCTGAACTTGAATTTTCAGATCATAACAGCATCGTCTCCTTGGTGTTTCTTTCATTTCACCCAATTGGGAGACTTGTTGAAGGGAATAAAGAGAGAAGGCTTCATAGAGGGGAGGCCACCGATATCATGGGCAAGAGAAGCTCACGACAAATGAGATATTGTACAGGCAAACACAGAGTGAGCTTTCACGCAGGGCTCTGTCAGTGTCATTCAGCTTTGCCTGAATGGGTAACCCTCTCATGATTTATCTTCCCTTCACCAAGTCAATGCCTGGTATCTTTTCCGTTGTGATGGATAAGACCTTACTAAATTGACTACTGCCTGCTGAGCATTGTGAGGCCTGAGAACTGAGCAGGAAGGGGGAGCCAACCATATTTCATTCATATAGTAAGTCAGCCATGCTCACTAGATCTAAGGACGGAGAATTATAAAGAGCCTTGTTAAATTGACCCACGGGTCTGAATCAGAGAGTGGTCAAGAATCCCTCTAGTTTCCTAGATTTGAAAAAGTAGGAATAGAGCTTGTCAGGGGGTGCCATAATAGGCCATCTGGAAAATAGAAAAAAATTAGTAGAAAATAATTACTTTTCCTTCGGGCCTTGTTCTCCATGATAGATACTTAGCTAAAGCTTTTCAAACATTATGTTTATTTTATCATGTGAAAGAACTATATCAGATTTTCATTATTGCCCATATTTGACTCAAAGAGGCTAAAAGTTGTTAAGTTCCATTATAGCAGTAAGCATAATTGAGTCCTTCAGTTATACGTTCTTCAGCTTCTAGAATAGATAGCTTGGGAGGTCAACATGTGTCTGGAAAGATGGAAATGTGACACTGACAGAGGGATGGGGGGAGGAAGAGATGAAGGGAGAGAGAAAGGAAACAGAAGGAATGAAAAAGGAAGAAAGTAAACCTAAATTTACATATTGGATTTACAAACTGAAGTGTATATACACATTTCTAAGTACTATGAGGCTTTTCCTCCCATTTTAATAAAAATCAACTTGAAACCTTTCTGAAACACTAGTTTGAATGTGAGAATGGTGAGCACAAAATACCAGCTTCAGTCTCTTTCACAGACATCACATTCTTTGGTCACTTAGGAAACTGCTTTTCCTTTTTCTCCATATTTAAAGACATAAATCAATTATGTTATTATATGTGAGTATTTGTAACTGAGGGTCTAGATAGCTGCTTTCTTCTTTGGAGAATATTTCAGGAATGGATCCTCTAGTAGAGCTCTGAACTTCAGGCATCCTCTAAAAAAAACTATCAAGTCTTCCCTGTCCAGTGTCTACCAATGTAGACATTTAAAATTACTGTCACAGTATAAACCCGTTTAAAGATACAGGCACAAAAATTGAAAATATCTGTATCAAATAGGGACTCAATCATGCAATACCAAAAGCAAAGAAAATATTTACAAATAAACATAAAATATAAAATGAATAAGAGATCATATTATATTGTAATGCTCTGGAGCTTGTTATTCTTGTTGTATTATTTATCTTGTAGATATACAAAGAATTACTTGAAAACTTCTACAGTATAAGAATGTTATCGTTTTTATTTTTTATTTAAAAATCTAATTAACATAATCCTGAAGTTTTTATATTAATAACATATGGAAAAAGATACTAGAGGCTCATTAGTTCTTCTGAGACATGTTATCAAGGGCTATTTGTGAGTATACAAATGGATTAATTTAAGTACACATAGAATAGGTTTGAAATATGCAAAATTAGTATTTCCCAAGAAGCAGCAGTCTTGGTATCTTATTAAAAATTTACATACCGGCTCGGCACCTGTGGCTCAGGTGGCTAAGGCGCCAGCCATGTACACCCAGGGTGGCGGGTTTGAATCGGGCCCACCAAGCAACAATGACGGCTGCAACCAAAAAATAGCCGGGCGTTGTGGCGGGCGCCTGTGGTCCCAGCTACTTGGGAGGCTGAGGCGGGAGACTCACTTGAGCCCAGGAGTTGGAGGTTGTGAGCTGTGATGCCATGGCACTCTACCCAGGGCGACAGCTTGAGGCTCTGTCTCAAAAAAAAAAAAAAAAAAAAAATTACATACCCTTTGTTAAAAGAGTCATGTAAATTTCTGAGAATGATGTGTTGATATATCTAAGGTCTTGCATTTTATTTGAGCCAGGGAGTCAGGGCCTAAGGGACCTGCAAGAATATATTCTATTTTATAATGAGAAAGATTACACAAAATTAAATAATGGCCACAGAAAGTGTGGGAGGAGTAACAAGTAAATGATAAACTTGTATTGTTGGTATCTTTTTAGATTTTCTAGCTAAGCTGTCCTGTTAGTTAAATTGACTTTGAATTTTCATGTTCTGTTTACCAGATAGAACATACTTTATGTAGCGAGCAAAGTAGGCAAAAACATCCCCTTTTAATGGCTTAAAACATAGAGAAAAATTCCAAAATCAATGGGTCAAATACACAAAGATGTCTAGACAAAGGCTAACGTGCTCACATGTATGCTCACACACATGCACACACGGTGTCAAGATAAACTAAACTGGTTGATCTCCGCAATCTCCTTTTCTAGGGTTTTGTATAAAACCTTTTTAACAGGCAATGATAAAATTCTCTCCTCTAATTATTTTTCAATCTTTAATCAACAGTCCCGATGAATTGACAATGGGTCATGTAAAGTGATAACTACAGCCAGCTTGAGTTATTTGTGTAAACAGTAAAATAAATAACTAGGAAGATTTTAATAACATAGGTTAAAATAAACTTTGGAATTATCTTGGTATGTGGATTGTGCTTTCTCTATCTGTCAAATTATTTAAGGAGACAGTTAACAATGATCTGGTTTGATTTTACTATTTTAGCATGATAACACATTGCTGTTATGATGATTTTTTTTTTTTTTACTATCAACCTTACTTGGTGTAGAGAAAAGAATTAGTAGTTCTTACTCCTGCTCCATTGAAAAATAAAACACTCTCTAATACCCAACATTACCTACTATATATCCCAAGCTCTGTAAGATGAGCTCTATTCAACTTTTTTTCAGATCCTATATTTTCTTTTTTGTTTCCTTTTTTATTTCTGAAGAAAAAAGTCATTTTATCATAAAGACATTGGTGCTAGAATATATATCACAGCTCAATTTATTTAACTTTTATATCACAAATATTTATTGAGTGCCTTCCATATGTATAGCTATTGGTCTAAGCAACTGAGATACATCACTGAACGATACATGAATAACTCCTAATGTTCTAGAGCTTATGTTGTGAGAGTAGGAAAGGGCATACATTTCATGCATGTGAAGATCGCTATTAATATCAGCCATGATTTGAAACAGCAGGGACTTCAATATGTTTTGATAATTTATTGATGAGTCTGTTCTTTAACAAATCTCCAGGGATTTTGACTTGTCTTTTTAAACACAACAATTTTCTTAGAAATTGGAACACATATAATCAGAAAGGCCAAATTCATAATTTCTCAAGGTTACTAAGTAAACAAAACCAATACCGGTCTTAGAACAAGATCTGATTTCCAGCTTGAAATTCTGAACCTTGTGCAGCCATGCACCTCACCTGAACAGCATTGAAGAACTAAGTAGTAATTAGTGTCACCTTCCCTGACTACTAGGAAGTGATAGTACTATCAATTGATAGAATGCCTAAGGCAATATTTTTTTTAAAATGAACTATGCACCTTAGCAAATGCCTACATTCAGTATGTACTCCACACGTATCTCCTGAATAAATGAGTGAAGAAAAACAAAGGTTCAACAATTTATAGCAGCATTATTTATACCAGTCTTTGATGACCTATTTGTTGAATTCTTGGTCTTTCAGTACAAGCTTAGTTTTAAAAATAAGAATGTCACTTCTTCACTCTGGGGCTGCATAGAGAACACTTTTTACACATCCTAAACTCAGTGAAGTGCTTGTAGTGAAGGCGTTTGGCTGAAATAAACAAATGAAAGTTCAGTGTATTAATGATAATTAACATATCGGTCATTAAAATTATGATAATAGATTATGATAAGTGGCCATTGTAATTACGGTTATTAAATTATGATAATCAAAGTGTTCCTTGAGGACTGTTAGTTCTGCAAAGAGGCTTAACTTGTATTTTTGGCATTAGCATAAGTCACCTGTCATGTGATACATTCAGAATAAATGAGCACTTAACTCAGTAGTAGCTGAAAGATTAAGAAGTAACATGAAAGGCCAAAAAGGTTTTGCACAAATTGAATTTTTCTTCTGGTATTATAGTTTTATTTTATAACCACAATTAGTTATCCCCCCCAGTTTAATGTTTTAGAGTGAAGAATAAAGTAAATATTGAAAAGCAATTCATTACTCTCTCCAAGTCCCTAAATATCAAAGACCTGGCAACAGGAGGTAGAAAATGGAAGATGGAAAATCCGGACTTGGTAGCTCTGTCACTTGGCCTCAGCCTCAATCTCAGTTATGTGATCAACCACGCATGTGAACAAAAGAGACATTCTCAAGACAGAGGAGGGATTTCTGATGGAAATCACAGAGAAAAAAAGAATATATAGTTTGAAAAAAAAAAGCAAGTAGATGGGTGTCAAGGCCTTGTAGGTTTTGCTAAACGGGTAGACGCCCCCATGCTCTTTGCAGCAATTCTTTTCGCCTTAATCTCCATCCTTCTTTTTCAGAACGCATTAGGCCCAATCCCAGAATCTCTTGTAAAGGAAAGTTTTGTATATTTTTGATGTCTGTGGGAAAGAAGTGCCCCTGGGGAGGCTGTATTAAAGAATACATTTTGGGAGCATTTTCTGGGGGAGAAAGGTTTTAAAGGGAACAGAGTTTGTCATTAATTACTTAGCTTGAAATTCTTGGGCTACATATTGGTTGCTTTTCTCCCCTCTCACAGTATAATGTGACTCTACATAAATCAGCTATCCAACTCTTTATCTAGCCAAAGGACATGGCGTCATCAAAGGCAGCATCATGGCTACGAATGGTTGCTGGTTGATCCTTTGCCTGTAGCTACTCAGAGAAGAAATTAGCGTAACATATATATATACATATGTGTGTGTGTGTATATATATACACTAGTAAAAATATTAATAAAATTACACAATGAAATAATATTAAATTAAATCACCAACATTATTTCAACACGTTTAGTTTACATTTACTATAGAAAAGAAAGAATAAGACAAAAATGAGGAAGAATGAAATAGCACAGCCCACTCAGAAAAGGGAAAATTTGTTTACTAGACAACATGGTCAATGTTTATCCTAATTGTAGTGGAAAAAACAAAATTAACTCTCTGAAATATTGGGATTTGCAGTGATACGTAATGCTTCGTAGATTCTCATTTAACAAATACACTTGAGACTGAAAAGCTGATTTAACCTATTTGCTTTTTACTTATTTATTTATTTTTTGCAGTGCTTTTTAAACTAAATGGAATTATAGGTCTTGAGAGAATTGATACTGAAAATGTAGTTGTCAGACCAGTTAGCCCTTCTTATCTGCACATTAAATACATAAATCTGCCCTATGGTCATTAAAACATAGGTGAGTAGTTGAAAATGTGAAATAAAACAATTAAAATTATTTGACCCACCAACATTTAAAACTGCTAATAATAGACTACATGCATATTTAATGAATTGAACAAATTAGAAGAATGTCAAAAGTCTAATTTAAAATTAACACTTTCGTGTGTGCTAACCATTGGGAATAGGGGCAGTCAGTGAGTCAATAGAAAGAGGAAGGGAAAGGAAGTATTTTTTACTATTTTCTAAAGACATCTACATAGTCACACATTTTCACATATTTTGTTCTGTAATGTACTCTGAACACACTGCTTGATTGCAAAACAATAAGTTCTCTATTTAGACATTATGAACACACAGAAGCAAGATCAAAATCTTTTAGGAAATGGAGTTTAATATGATTTTTTGTGCTTTCATTTTTGTAGTTGTGCTATCAATCTGAATAAAGAGAGTCTATCCACTTCCTGCCTCAAGTTAGAACACAACTACCCAGACACAACAAAGGTATTAATTTTATCTGAATTGGCCTCATGGTTGATTTCTCAATAATGCCTATTTCAACTTATGAGTTTAACAAAGCTTTTCCTGATATGCATCCTAACATCAATATAAGGATAATTATCAATGCTAACAACTCAAAACAAAATCTTTCAAAATAGATTCTCTGTAGGGAACTTAATATGAATGAATACTTTCTATTATTTTTCTAATGAGATCATCTTTATTTTCAAAATATTTTAATTAAATTTTCATCAAGCTTATTATAGATAAAAGCATAATACATGTCTGTGTCCTGAACAAAAGATAACTTAATAAATGCCTTTGATAAATCATATATTTTTAAAAATCTTCCTTAGAGCTTGTTATGTGTCAAGCACTGATCTGATAGTGTTATATATATTATCACAATTTATCAATACTATAATTTTAAAAGTAAATACTACTATCCTGTATTACTCAGGGGCAACTCAGTCTTCCCCTAGGTATTTCTATCTAAATCTTCCAGATGTGGGTAACCTTTTCTTTATTGCCACTTGAAAATATTCTATGAGATTTCCCATCAATTTCATTGGTATTTATGTTGGAAATCCTGCCAACGGTCATGTTAATTCTTTGTTGATGATGATAAAATACTAAGGACTACCATACTGAATGTACAGTTTGTGCCAGTTATTATTAGAAGTACTTTATGTTGGATAAGCTAAGTCTTCTCTTTTGGCAGAAACTGAAGAAACAACTAGAAATCCTGTCAGTCCTTTTATGATGTGAATAAATCAAATTGTCATTTTTGTAGTGAGAAAAGTTGAAATTAGTCAATTTCATATTCATTCTAATCTATGCATAGGTTTTATTTGACTTTTAAAGGTGATAACATTGAATTACATAATAGGCAGATATATATACCCATGTAAAATTTTATAACCATGAAAATGTACTAAGGCAAGAGTTTTACTGACCAATAAAGTATGTTTGTATCTTATAATTGCATTTCATGAGATGGATTTGAACACAGCCATTTTAGTGGCTTTTGATCAGTTTGCATACATTGTGTATTAATGACTTTTATTCACCAAACTAATCATCCTTTCAAATGTGATCAACACATTTTTACATTTTCATTGATCTTGTGTTTACAAAATCTCCCCACTACTTAGCAGCAGGATAGTTATAAATTATGTTGGCAAAAACCTGGCAATAGTTTATTATGTTAGTCAACAGATGCCTAGAGTCACAGGAGAATCTCAAGTAGATTAACAATGAGAATTTTCTTGTTCTGATTCAGTAGAAGGAAACAGGCTCCCATATTGTGGGCACTAACATCATGGGCAATAAGAATAATGAACAATGGATACCGATTAGGTTTTTTTCTCAATCATATTTTTCTTATATTCGTTATTGGGAATAAAAAGAGAACCTTTCTTATTCTCTGTTTTTTGGGTTTTTTTTTTCAGTCTTTTAAAAATATGCACAGTATAAGCTAATACTTTACTCTCCATCTAACAATAAAAAGACTGCTAATTCTATCAAAGAATGATTCCAAGTCTATTGTTAAAAAGCAAGTGATAAGTGATCGAGTCAACAAAACTTCATAGTATCTAAGTAATTAGATGTGATTTTTAGAGCTAAAAGATTTTAACAGCAGAAGCTTCCTTCCTAAGAAAACTTAATACAGTCTCATCTAGGGTCCACAAATATTTTAAAACATTTTTAGCATATGTCCTACAAGGTTCAAAGACAGCATTTTCTATCATCAATCATTCTCTTTGCTAATAACGAGCCAATCTTAAGCTTAAAATATAGATCAGATTCGCTGCCCTCACATTTAAAGTTTCGGGTTCTCCTCCTGCCCTGATTACTGTAGTGCCATACCTAAAGGAAAGAGGTCTTCGAAGAAAAGAACAAGGCTCCATTAATCATGAATCATTACATTTTGTCAGTTGGCAAAGGAATACTTTGCTCATTTATCCTTTGAATGAAATTAGTTCTGGCTTGGGCCCTTGTAGAAGAAAATTCTAAATTGTCTTGGCATCTTCCTATAGCAGTTTGTGTATGTGCCATAACATGGCAGATGGGGTTTATTAATGGCAGATGAGTTTAGCTTCCAAGTTTTTTCCCTTTTTCTATTTGATCATTTTAATATTGAAGTTCAGATATGACTCATATATTGTTGCTGTACAGTTATCAATACATACAAGATATATAGTATCTTATTAATGAGGGGGAAAGGGAAAAATCTGGCAATATTTATGTTGCTGCATATAAGCAAACTCTTTCATCTCTGTAGCCTGGAGGAAATGGACACACATTTTCCTAACTTTCAGGATCCTAGCAAAATCAAATAATCAAAATTGTTGAAAATATTTACAAGAAGTAAGTGAAGATGATAGTCTCCTTGTAAACAGCGTTAGGCACAGCAGAGAGTGTATAAATTTTAGTGCCTTTGCTCAATCATCCTAAATAGGAAAAACAAAGTGTAAGTTGCAAGGTTTTGCTATCAAATGCTGAAAACTACAAAATATGATTGAAAAAATACCTTATGGGTCTATGTATCAATGGTCGAGTCCCAACTTATATCATTGTCTTACTACAATGTGAAAGATGTTTAAACGGACACATGGATTATTTTAACCGTGAGAACATTGCTGGCAGCATCTATAGGTGGAATATGAGGCCAGCCATACACACCCTCAGATACCTAACTTCACAGAAATGGCACAGGTGGTACAGGGAAAATATACATTAAAGTGATTTATAATCTATAAAGAGCTAGGGAAATGAAAACTTTTACTCAGTTTAAGACTACTAGATAAGAAGGCCTTATAGGGCAGTGCCTGTGGCTCAAAAGGGTAGGGCACTGGTCCCATATGCTGGAGGTGGTGGGTTCAAACCCAGCCCCAGCCAAAAACTGCAAAAAAAAAAAAAAGAAGGCCTTACAAGTTGTTAGTTAAAAGCTTTATTATGAGTGTTCATATGTCTGACTTGGTAGGAATTAATGATGAAAATTCCACTTAAAACATAGTTTTATCCTGCTTTGTATAAAATTAAAATGTTATAACCTTACAGTGCATACTCGAAAATATTTTAGATCAAAAAAATGAAATAGTAGTTTCAATGAAATAACTCATAATCAAAGAGAATCTGTGACAGCTTACATTTCCCTAACATGCAAGTATATCCTTAGCACAATAGGTGCTTATAAGTAAAATGAAAATGATAAACCATTTCTTGTCCTTAATGCTACTTGAGATATTATTAGTGTCTATGACAAAAGGCTATTTTGATTTCCCTTAAAAATGAGGGAATTTTTGCATCTTTCACATCAACCAGCTGATTGTATCGAGCATCTTCTTTTAAACATATTTTTATGATGTATAGTTAGTTTATACTCTTATTTGAATACAATGGTAATAGCTAAGCTTCAATTGGGCAGCAGTCTTGAACAATAAAAAATAAAATGACATATAAAGATAATAGATGAGATAAATTTAAATAAAATTTTTAGTATTATTCATGATCCACAAAACGCCAATCGTTTGCCACGATGACGCCCAGAAAGCCACTTCACAATTTAAATCAAGGTCCAAATGCATCCAGTGATCTCTTATTTTTTCTTCTGACCCTAATTCAGAACTCATTTGCCCATACATCTACCAGTTACTTATTTTATGGAAAAGTAGTACATTTTTCCAGTAACTGGAGAAGAATAAGACACAGTATATGCCTATGAATACTACGGTTCCACTATGAAGGAAGCTTCTGCTTCTGTTGCATAAATCATTATTGAATGACAGCATAACTGTGTACCTAAACAGACCTATAAAGTTTGTGTGTTCTGGTTCTTGCGACCACTACATATATTTCCAAAATACTAATCCATGTGTGTAAAGGATGTCACTTATCTCCACATAAGCACAGTAGGTCAGGATCCCACCATTAGTGTCCTCCAGATTTAAGATGGAGAAGAAATGTATATCTCATTATATTTGCCAAAAGATAATGGAATCCCCTGAAATCTCATTACCTGCAAATATAATGATAACATTCTTAAAGTGAAATAGCATAAAAGGAAGTTCAATGTTGCTACAAAAAAACAGTAGATATCTATACACATTGGTATTTATGTCAACATTTCACATTGATAGTCAATTTGTCTTTTATTTGGGAGCTATTTTTTAGAATTGTACAAAATTATTTGAACTATTTGAACTTTTTCCCCTCCCTATTGGAGGTATATTTTTTCCCTGCACAATTTTCTTTTCTCCTCTATTTTACGATTACGACCTTTTCTTCCAGTCCTCCCTTGCTTCTATTCTGTTGTCTTGAAGTACCAGATTCCATTCCTCAGTAACTGGAAAGAAACTGACTATTAGTGACATTGATTCAGGGATATATACGCATGGTCACAGACAGATCAGTGCAGGGGAGGCCCAGAAGTTTTTCTGGAGTAACAGTGATAACAAATACATACATATTATTTGCCAAGGTTTGATTAAAACTTTTTCCATGCATTCAACTTTTTAATCTTCATGATTATTCTAGGAGTTATTAGGAAAATGACCTGTTCCTCCCCTTGGAGGTTGAAATCTATATATTGTAAGACTTCTGCCTCTTGAGTGCCTGCCTGAGAATTGTATCTACACAGAGGAAAATTGAATTGAAAGATGAAAAGAGATCATGTTTTGATTACCGTGTTTGATCTGGATCTAAATGTGATAGAAGTCAGATGATTATAAAGTAAAATGAAGCCATCATAGTCTTCTGGGTATTCGCCAGCAGTGATATATCAAATGCAAAACCCAATACTTACTGATAGTATTAATGTACAAATTCAAAAACTATGTACTTATTTTTTAGTGATACAATATCATGGGAATCAAACCCTAAATTAAAAGAATGAATCTGTAGCAGGATTCCCTGTTACCTGTTTGAGTAGGATTTTGTGGCAGAGAAATGTCTCCTTTTGGCCCTTCAAATCGTATCAGATTCCTATTGAGCGCACATGTATTTGTTCCCCACTGTGGGAAAATTACTACAGGAAAGAGCGATTGCAAAGTTAGGAATCTACAGGTGCAGGCTAGTGGGCAAATGAGTAAATCAGCTTACATTTTGAAAGCTCAGTTAAGAGATCAAGAGAGACAGTGTTTTCATGTTACGCTACAGGCTCCAGAAAGCAAGTGTGATTAAAATTTAAAAATGTAAAATGGACCTGGAAACAACAGTGAGACAGAGAGTGCTTCATCTCTTCCTGCCTAGAATGTTCCTCAGCAGTAAGCATTTTTAAAAAAAGAATGCGATTTTTTATGGAAAATATTCCAATTCTTAGATCTCTTAGATCTGGGCACAATCTTTTTTTTTCTTTTTTCTCAGTGTGAGCACCCAAAATCAAATGAAGTCAAAAATACAACAAGAGCATGTTTATGCCACCATTAGGTCTCAGTATTAAAGGACATGGACGTGGTTAACATTATAATTTTGCAATTTAAATGTGTCTCTTGATTTTTATTTGTGTTGTTTAATAACTAAAATAATCCAGTGAAAAATCATCCCTCCTTTATAGATTTGAAAACCAAAATCCAAAGAAGTTAAAGAAATTGTTCTGGTAATGAAGCTGAAAGATTGCAAAGCTTAAACTCGTGTTCAAATATTCTATCCTAAAATGAATTTGAAATAGATTTTAAAATTCAGCACAGTTTAAAGCCATCTCTGATAATGCTTCATTGTTTACCAGCTATTCATGTATCTCATTATTTAACAAATATTTAGTGAGCAACTACTATGTGTCAGGTGCTGTACACACTGAGAAGTGTTCAGGTTAAAGAGAACAAGGATGGGGGGGGCGCCTGTGGCTCAAAGAAGTAGAGTGCTGACCCCATATACCAGAGGTGGTGGGTTCAAACCCAGCCCCGGCCAAAAAAAACTGCAAAAAAAAAAAAAAAGAGAGAGAGAGAGAGCAAGGATAAAAGGAGATAGGAGAAGACTCCTTTGTAATTTCACTTTTTAATTACTATAAAAGATTATGAAATTGCAGAAAGAACTCAGCAGGAAAAAAATCAGGATAAAAGGTAAAGGATGCTGAGTGCTAAAACAAGGGATTTAGATTAGTTTGGAAAATGGCACGTACACTAAGTTATCATAAAAATTAGATGCTTGAGCCAGTAAGATTTTTTTATCAAAGGAATAAACAAAAGAGTCTCTTATCCTGTAATTGATGGACTTTGTCAATTGCCTTAATTTTATTCAAAAGTTTGTGTATGTGGCCGTGTGCATGTGAATGTTTTTGTGGAGGTGGGGTTAGGACTTCCACATATCCTCAAAGGTGTCTGTGACCACAAAAGCATTAGTAACCACTAGGTTCTAGTTTTTCATTAAAGAAATTCACTGCCTAGCAAAGGTTATAGAGGAGACCACCAAGGCCACTGAGAGACAACTGAGCGTGGTGGTCCTGGGAAAAGGTCACTGAAACTTGAGTAAGAAGAACAATGAAAAAGAAATGCCACTAAAACTTTTTCTGATCAACCTCCTTTTATCCCTCCCCTCCCTCCCTTCCTTTCTTCTTACATTTTTTTCCAACCCTATGCTGAATCCTTCACACAACTTCTCAATTCTTGCAAGAACCAAGTGTGGACATTTGTTCCAGACTGTGTGCAGGGATGTTATTTTGGCAGCTAGAAATCAGCTATGATTGGGAGTATTTATACCAACAAAATTAGCAAACATAACAAGTCACCTCCCTTTCACACACAAAATGGTTATTAAACATTCACAGGCACACACTGCTTCCTCCCGCCCCTTCTCCCTCCCTCATTCCCCCCTCCCTTCCTTTTTCTCTCTCCATCCTACTCTCTTTAATGTCCAGTTTCTAAGCTACGTTTCAGTTTGATTTAGACAAGAGTGGGAATAAAGTGGCTGTAAGGTATTTATGTTGGAAAAATAAAAGTAGATAACTTGAAAAACGTTTAGCAGTTTGAACTATGTTCTGCATTTAATTATCTACATGAGATGTTGGCCACTGATAGACATTTGATCATCAAATTTATTCCAAGAATCTTCTGAAAATGTTTATTTACCTGTAAACATTATTTTGACCTTGATTTATTTCCTTGATGAATGAAGTATAATAGCATACCATGTAAAGATGTTTAAATAGATAGCTCTAGGTCACGAAATTTCAAGTCTGAGCCATGCCACCTAATCAATTTGTTCCTTTGATCAACTCTTTCTACACGTTATTCTCTGAACCTTCATGAGTGCTCCTTTCTTTCTAGCTCTAAAATTCAAAGATGATGTGAAATAGAGTGCTTAATCTATTAGCAGTGTTTTTCTATCTGACATACATAGCTATGCTTAAATAAAACATAAACATTTGATACTTAATTTATATTATCATTCCAATTACTATCCATGAGAAGTGAGTGAGGATGCTATGTATATATCACAAACGCTCCCAAATTATATCTATAAGTCATTTTCTAAGTGGTTGTACATGCTTTAAATTGTTATATTGTGTCGATTTTAATGTCGTCTAGCATTCTTTCTTGGGAAAAAACTTAGAAATAAACTTCAAGAATTACTAAAATGAGAACGTGAGTGTTACAAGGCACACAATATATAAAACACAAAGGGGAAATAACACAGTAGAAGTTTTATCCATATCTGTGTTAACATATGTTTATCCATATTTGTATTATATGTATGCCCCCAAAAGGGGCCACTAAACTGTTAATAGAAATTACTAAATTAATGTTGTTTTTAATATTCTTCCCTCTTCTTTTCTGAATATTAAGTTCTATTTATGTTTAACTTCCTTACTATAAAAATAAATGTGGTAAAATAAAAAGTTATGCAAATTTGCTATATTTACTTCAATGTGTATTTATATCTTCTTTGGTTCCATTCCTAAAATTAGAAAGTAACCTTCCCTCTAATTGGATGAAACATGTAAGCATCTTGTATTACATTGTTGCTATTGCCTCCAATTTAATTATGTTAGTGTACTGAAAAGTTTTATAGATTGACTGGGTATTAGTATAAATGTCATTTGACTCTGATGTTGGACATTAAAATGTCAGTTATTTGCTTTTAGGTTAATAAAATGTTTTACAGGAACAAGAATGGTGATATGAAATGCAATGTATAAATTCATTTTGATATGCACATCATGTAATCACAGAAACTGTGCCGTAAACAATCTATTTAACTCTCCTCTTAACCAAGTGACACTGGCAGCAGCTCTTCCTGCGGCGTCTTTATAGTAAGCAAGAGAGCCTCACCACCTAGTTTCGAGGAATACAAAATCATTTTCCTCATTCCTGCTTTGCCAATGAGATACCATCATCTGTCTGATAGGATGGCTATTAGAGAAGACAGCAAAGTGGTTAGGGTATCTTTTGAGGCTGATAAGACACAGAGTGGGATCAGATAGTGGCTGAACATCATTATATAAAATTGAAATCCTGCACCCCAGAGACTCTCACTTGATCAGGTACATATTCATGCCTTCTTGAAGTACTTGGTTTCAAGATAGGACAGAAAGCTTTAGTCTGGCAGATAATTACAGATTACTAGATTACTTGTGTTTCTGTTAAGAGCAGAAGCATGAGTGTAAACATCCATGTGTAAACATGAAAAAGCCAAAGCCCCCTGATTTGGGGGAGGCAGTGTTCATCATTTATAAGCAAAGTCAGTATCTCTCTCCTTCAGCTTCAGTCACTCGGTTGGAATGCCAGTGGCTCTCATGGATGACTTAGCTTATAGCCAGAGGAAAACAGAAGAAAATATACCAAGTAGGGCCAACTGGAGAGAGGAAAACAGCAGCTGCTATAAAGAAGGGATAGATAAAGTATAATAATCAATCCTTGCTATAGTTGATAAACTTCATGGTGATAAATTATGATAGTCTGATTCCATTTTTCAATGCTTGACTGCTGACGACTTTTAACCCTCCGTCCGCTCTCTTCCCCTTCTTCCCAGCATCTGGGAAACCAGATGAGAAAGGCTGGTCCTTCCTTTCATGGTGAAGGCAGGAGGTTGGAACAACATAAGCTCCTGCCAAATGCGGGAATCCTTATCAAAGGCTCACCTCCTAGTCACCATAAAAACCTTAATGCCAGTATCCTTTCTTTTAGCTCTCAGTTCACTTTTGGACCAGTGTGGGAGGCCTGCCTGGTTCTCCCTAACAAGCCTCATTAGTTAAGTACATGCAGTGTCATTCTTGACATCTGAACGCATTTTCTATGAAGTTCCACCCTAATTCTAGAGGGTAGTTACAACAGAGACAAAAGCCTGTAAGGAAAATTCGGTGTCCAGATGTAGGTAGGCATTTTCAATAAGTTCAAATGATAGATGATGTCTAGATCATAGAATATTATCCTTTGCAGACAGAGTACTCCTTCATTTCTCTTTCAAATTTATGTAATATTCTTGCCCAGCAGACATCCTGATGAATATTAATGCTATGCCACAAAAATATTCATGCAGCATTTAGCAAAATGAAATATTTTCTTATTCCTCAAAGCTTCCAATTTAAGAATGAAAAATAACCATTTCTCTTATATATTAGTTTTCTATGGCTGTTGCAAGAATTTAGCACAAGTTTGATGGCTTAAGGCAACAGAAATTTATTCTCTCACAGTTCCGGATGCCAGAAGCCAGAAATCAAAGTGGTAGCAGGCCTGCTAAGTTCCGTCTGGAGGCTGGAGAAGAGATTGTTCCTCTTACCTGTTTTGTGTGGCTGTCAGCATTTCTTTGCTGATGGCTGCATCTCTTTCTGTAGTTGCCTACCACCTTTGCCTTGGTGGAACTACATGATTTTCTAGTCACTGATCTTATCTCCACTGTCTACCTCCTGAGAGTACACTTAACAATCATTATTACAGCTCCACAGATAATCTAAGATAAAGTCTATTCCTCCAAATCCTTAATTTAACCATATTTTCTCCTATAAGATAACATATACTTTTTACCATATAAGGAGATAATCATAGATTTTTGACTACTAGGATATAGATATAGCTTTTGAAGGGGGCCACTGTTCATCCAGAATATCTAAACTAACATCAAAACCTTAAGAAAGTTTGCTGCAGCAGATTACCATGTTGCTGAGACAGAGAACATCTGAACCTCCTATCTTGTCAAGTTTATGGGAAGAATTTAGTCAATGTGAAATAAACATGTGAATTAGCACAGTTACCTTCAGAGCTTCCAAAGTTACTCACCTATGGTTTCCCTGTGGTGGGTCCTTGATCATTGCAAAGAACCATGTGGCATTCCCTATACATGCTTTGCACTTATGCACCATGAATTATTTTTAAACTGTTCATCTAGTTCTTGATGTCCTGTCCTTCCCTTACTGTTCATGTTCTATTAACACGCCTGAATTGTTACAAAGCCAATTATTCAGTCAAGACTAACCAGACTGTAAATTAACTAAGGAAATAAGTTGGAATAACTAAGGAATCAACAAGCAATAATAAAAAGCTACTGTTGATTTTTAAGTACAGTGACACTGTAAAGAAATTTTATTTTTAAAACATCACTCTGTACTCATGCAAAAAATGAATTGAAAAGAGATGTGTGTACTATCAGAGGACTAGAAATGTATTAGGGGCAAGTACAGGAATCCAAGAAGTGAGCTATGTGTGTTAAGGTGTTAAGGATAAAGTTATTTCAGAAGCAGAGAACCTAAAGGAGTTGATTATATATTGTCAGCGAGGTGAGACAGAGGAGTCTGACTTCAGTGGCAGATATAATTCATTTGGTTACTTATTCAATACCTATTTATTGAGTTATTACCAATAATCTAATACTATAGAGCTAATATAGACTCTAACAATACATGAATAAATAAAACAGATAAAAATTTCAGTGTACATAGAGCTTATATTAGCTTCAGAGGAACTAAACATAAACAAGATCAGAAAATTATATAATCAGAAGGTTATGAGTATTGTAGAACAAAGAGAAGGAAACGAAAGATTGATGCTAGTTGGGGGAGTTCAACTGCAACAGGGTGGTCAGGTTTTATTAAGAATGTAGAAAATGAACAAGTAATTGAAGCAACTGAGGAAGTGAGCCATAGTAAATTTAAAAGAATATTAGGCAGAAGGAAGAAACCACGTAAAAACTTTGAGGCACAGCACTTTTGGCATGTTCAGGTGTAGCTTGGAGGACAGCATGGACAGGACTAAGGCACAGAGGAACAGAGTGGAATGAGGTGAGCCAGAGAGGCAGGCAGGTGCAAGACCAAGGAAGGCCTTCTAGGCCATACTGAGATGTTTGGATTGTTTCCAGCTGGGAGAACATTTGTGCCAAATAATCACCTACATATACTTACATTTTACAAGGAACATGATATCATTTCTGTCATAAATAAACTAAGGAAGGCAAACATTCTCCGATCACCCTCTTTCCCGTGATAAAAGCCCCGTTAACATCTAACTGCCCTATTTCAGGAAGGCAAGAGAAAATTTTTAGGCAGGACTTGATTGTGCCCTGCACTTGACGATAGCAGCAGAGAAGATGAGAATTAACTCTATTCTGAGTGTATTGTCAAAGTAAAGCCAACAGGTTTTAAAGTTGCATTGGACAACTAAAGATAATTTTATATACTAGTGTGAAGATGCAGTAAAGAACTAACCTTGAAATTATGTAATAGAGAAGAGAGAGGAGCTAAATTATGTCCCTTCTAAGAGAATATACACACGAGAGAGTTTTTTTGGTAGAGGCAGACAAGTTTCATCTGTAGAAGTGGATTGAGAGACAAGGATGTAGATACTGGCAAAGAAGGAAGGTAGATGGGTAGGGGGAACAGTGCCAGTCTCTTACGATAAGGTCACATCCCTTAGAGAAAGTGAAGCAATTACTATTTGGCAGTGAGGTTGAAAAATCATGTGTTTTGTCTTGAAAAAAGAAGTAAAAAGAGTGAATTATTTTTCTACAAAAAGTGGCAAAGTTAATAAATTAAGGAAATGTAGTTTTATTTCCACACAGCATTATATGTGAACTTGACTTTTCTGGTGATAAATGCAAAGTTAAGTCAATAAAAATGGTCATTTCCTTTAGACCTGGAAAAAGTATGAAGCACATAAAGAACCATATTTCAGTAGAATTGAGAACATAGTCAAATAATTACAAAGATGGAGAGAAGTCACAAAGGAGATGAGGGTTTATTATGGAAAGCGGTAATAATTTACAATGAAATTTAAGCTAAGTTTTGTTGGGGGAAGAAAAGGTATCTTGAAGGCAAAAGAGACAGTTAAAATGTCATGAATTTTAGTACCAGTGAACTTGAAAGAGTGATGGGGTTGGAGTCTTATAGAAAGGAAACTTTGCAAACTGGAGGGAATGTCCACAGAGCTGGATACGTGCCATTGTGATTCTAGTTGAGCAACACTGTCCAGAAGACAGAATTTAGTACCTGGCATTTCTGGAGAGTCCCTGTGATGTAGAAAGCATGTGAGCACAAGTCAACAGAAATACAACACTGAGCCAGTATAGGTAGTTGTCTAAAGACCAACTGACTTTGTGTGAGCAATAAATAAACATTTATTTTTTTCATAGCATGAGATTTAGGGATTGTTTTTACTGTTTTGAAACTACCCAATCATGATAGGTAACCTAGGTAGAAGTTATTAACAGTGACAAGGATATGTCTAGTCTGTGAGGAAATAAAATGGAGAAGAGCCAGCATTATTAGAATAATAGGAGTAAAAGAATTACCAAGGGCAATGTATTGTAAGTTCTATTGATCTATTTATTGAAAGTATCAGTCATTAAGAACATGACAGGTTAAGAAGTGAATGTAATTAAGAAATAATGAGGAACAAGGTGAGATTTTTGTAGTTGTCTACAACGAAGAGAAATTGGGGGAAATATAAAATAATGAGATGAGGCTCAGTTGTGATGACTTTAAGAGCAGAGGAGCGACACCAACCTGACTCTGGGATCGGAGTTACAAAGGCATGGACAAAAACAAGCCACAGATTCGGAGAAAAATGTAGAGAATCACAATCCTCCATGGCAAGCCACATTTCAGGTAGAAAATGGAGGTTAAGGGAACTTTCAGGGAAGATATTGATGATATAAGGATTTTTGCTGATGGAACAGTATAAATTTCAGAGAATATTGAAGAAATTTAGGGGGTTGGGCAGAGTAGGATGTAGAAGAAATAAAACAAATGTGCATAACTAGACGGAAGGTATAATATGAGAGATAAAAGGTGATTTGAAACTAGATTTTCTTTGGTTCGGTGATCCAGAGATAAAGAGCATAAATGACGTGAATCCTGATGAAATTAAGGCACAGAATTTTTGTGAGTATTTGCATGTCAAGAGTGTTGGGAAATAAATGTTTAAAAATCTCCTTAATTGCTACAAATAGAAACTTGGTGGTATGGAGGAGGAGTCTTGGCTACCCTCTTGATGCCTGCTGCTTTACAAGAGAAGCTCCTGAGGAGAATAGTCCTGGATCTAGTGCCTGAGCTCTCACTGGTTCCTATTGACCAAGATAAGGAAATCTGGAGAAGCCATTTCTGTTTCTAGAATGGTCAGATGGCCCCTTAAACAGATCCCCTTAAATGGAACATATAGGTAGCTACTATAATATTTTGTCATAAGTATAGCACTGTACAGTTTAGAGATGAGAATGTATTAGAGATATTAAATACCTTGAGGAGATTACATATCAGAGAATTCAGAATTTGAACTGCATGATCTGATTCCAATATCTACTCTCTCTTCGTAACACTTTTATTTCTCATGAATCCTACAAAAACAGCCAACCACGACGGTTGAACATACATTTATTTCTTATTTAAATACAACAACATACGGGTATTTATGCCACAGTCAATATAGAAACTTTTACATAATAAATAGTTGTACTCAGTTGTCTAAGAAATGTGTCCTCCCATGGTCATGTGGCATAAGGCATGGCTATGGAGATGATTTACAGAAGATGCTCTAAGCAAGCTTGCTGGTTGACATTAAAGGCTAGCCTAATAAAAAATTGAAAATGCCAATAATGATGTTTCAATAGATGTGAAAATATAAAGAACTAAACAAGCTTAACAGTGGGCTAGATTTCCCCTGGGTGTTATTAACCCATAGATCAGCAGCTGAAGATAGACACAGGCCAGCCACAAGGCAGCAAATCAGTGTCACTCCAAGCATTGAAATGAACGCTAAAAGGAAAGCAAGGCAGTAATTGTGATATTATCCCCTGGGTATTCAGAATTTATGCCACTACATATTCCAGAAGTGTATGTGTTATCATATCCTTATGAGGAAGGGGCCTCTGCTTGTGAAATCATATATGGTGAGTTGGTTTTAGGAGTGATATGGAATATTTTTCCAATCAACACTTCCCTAAACTACTTTATTTGTACATTCATCATAGTTACATTTTGTTAAAACTTATAAAAGTAGATTATTTATTAAAATTTGTTATTGGGATGAACACAAAAGACAGGCTTTTAAATAAAAATGTAAAGGTACCATTGAGGAAAATATCACTTCAAATTGATGGTTTTTAAAATCATTCCACACATTATGAAGGCAATCGTATGAATATCAGCATTATTTTTCAAGGTTTATTAACCACTTTGGTAGGTCAAGCTAGGTTTACTGGAAATATATTAACTACATCATTCCATTTATATGAAAATCCATACCAAGATATTTGATAAAAATGTCTTACCCTTCCCATATGTGTATAATTTATTTCCTTGAAACCCTTGTAGGAAGATTAATCTTAGAAACTTTCAAATTGCATTTAGTTTTAGAACTTTCAGGTTTTACAACCAATTAACAAATTGGAGAAGAAAGAAGGTAATATAGAGTAGTTCCTTTTTAACACATATGTGTTAACACATATGTTGATAACACATATTTAGAGATCATTTGAAATTTAAGTGTCTGCTTATGGTCATGAAAATTATCTTTGAACACCTGTGTTTCACACACTTGGAGAGTGAAAATGGCAGCTTCACCTGGCGAAGGTTTAGGACTTTCCTATGAATACTCACCCAATCTCATTTCCTCAGGTGGTAGCAATGGCTTTCCCATCTGTAAAGCCCTTTGCAGATGTCAGGGTTACAAATGAAATGAATTTTTATCCTCTTGCCGATGGATGAATGTATGAAAGGGTGAAATGTAAGGAAATAAGGAAAATCCCAGTGAGATACAGAACATATTGTGAACCAGCTAGATCCATATTCATATTTTCTTTTATGCATTTTTTCAGTTTCATAAGATAGCCACACATGGCCTTACTCAAGGAGGGAAGGTGGTGACTATATTGGTTCTTCTTCTTCCTCAGTGAAGATAGCATTAGCACACAGTACATTTATGAGCATGTCAGAATCACCAGGAATACCTATTAATTAAAAATGAGCATAAAATGCATCTTCCAATCTAGGAAGCTTTTGAGAAAAAACAGAGGAATTTGCCAATTATACTAGGAGAGCAGGTTTAGGACAGGAATGCTTCATTGTCATGTTATTGTAGTTAAAATGTAGATTCCTGTTTCCCACTCTGGATCTAATACTTTGTTAGATCAATGCTTTGTTTAAATAAGTAGAAAGAATATGATATTTTCACAAGGCTTTCAGAAGAGGACGAAAGTCTGAAGAAGAGAAGAAATATTATGAAGGGGATTATCAAAATTATAGCAAGAGGCTCAGGGCTCTGGAGAAGACTCACATGCTAGAAAATGCCTGACGGTTTTTTGTACTGTGGTATCCAATAGTATGATTAAAATGATTGCCAGTACTATCTGTAGTATGTATTCCTCTTTGTTACCCAGATATCAACATTGTGGCACTTTAAGATTAAGTGAGACCTTGTAGAGAAGTAGAACTTTACAATGAAGAGGAAATAGGTGTGGGTTCAAGAATCCAAGAAAAAGGCACAGAAAAATGAAACTGTTTAAGAAACAACATACAGAGTGGAAACTGAGAAAGCCAAGAAAATAGCCATTGGAACAATGTGTGATCAAGAGACATAGAAGTATCCTCAGCATCATCAACAATACTGAGGGTTGGATGAGTTTCTCACAGTATATGGAGTGTGGGCCTTTGTATCAAAAGATCCACTCAAGTCCTAGGGACTTTCTGAAGCTATCATTTGAGTCACGGTGTTAACACAATGGCAATGATCATACATAAAGCTTACTGTGTGCTTAGGAAAATTGTGTCATGGTAGATTCCTAGAAGTTTAATTTCTCCTTGCAGACAAACACATTTAAAACTTTGAGGTATTATTTCCTAAATGAGACTCCAAGAGACTATGTCCATTGGATTTGCTGTTCTGCATGCAAGAGGTACAAGTTACCAGTTTCACTCATCTTTGTCAGTCTTCAGAGGTCAACAAGGTAGTGATTTTAGGTGGGCAAATCTATTAATGGTGAGAGCGATAGACCAGAGCAACAGAGGGTAGGAAAACCAGTTAGTCAATGTGATATTGTGAAACATATATTTGGATCCCGTGTCTAGGTATATATCTCCTAAAACCTCTGGAATCTTCAATGTGGTAAGTGTTTTTTGGCATGTGAATGAGATGTCTGGTGGCTGGAAGCCCCTTTAGGATGAGACCTAGGGGTTGGGACTTGCACCACCATGCTAGGTAATGAATTTTTCAGAAAGAAGAAAGTAACAGGGTTTAGATAGCTTTGAAATAGCTGACCAAGTGGAGGTTCCCAAAGGGAGGCACCTCAGAGGGGCATGGAAGCTCTGAGTTCATTCCACCTGCATTGTCCTAGACATTTCTTCATCTATAATTTTTGTAATAGCCTTTATAATAAAATAGGGAAAGTAAGTGTGTGTTTCCCTGAGTTCTGTGAGCCACTCTAGCAAATTAATTGAATATAAGGAAGGAGAAGTGGGAACCCCAATTTATAGCCAGTCTATCAGAAGCACAGGTAAGATAACCTGGGGTCTGCCATTGGCAACAGAAGTGGGTGATGTCTTCTGGGGCTACTAGCCTGTGGGGTCTGATGCTCTCCCCAGGTACCTAGTGTCAGAACTGAGTTGAATTAGGGGGCACCTACTTGGTGTCCATTGCAGAAGCAATTCCTTGCCTGATATGTGGGGGAAACCTTCATGTGTCTGGGAGTCAGAAGCATGTTGTAAGAGAGTGATAAAAGAAGCGGGGATTACTTTTTCCTTTATTCTTTTCAGTTGGCTGCTGTAGAAATATGAGTGCATGGCAATGATTTGCTGACAGAATTTACAGTAGAAATGAGAAGCTTTAGATTAGAGATTGATATGGACATCTCTAGAAAATTTAAATAATATTAGAGGCTATGAAAACTAATTGAACGTGGATTAAAGAACTCAGAAGTAAATAAGTTTAATTTTTTGAAGTTTAAATAACCATACTTATAATTTTTAGGCTTTAGGCAAAAAAATCTCTGGGTGCCTCAGTTTTCTTATCAGTAGTTATTTATTGATTATCTGTAAATTATTTGTAACAGTACTTTCCCTGTAGGTAACTGTTCTAGTTATATATCTATGTCATATTTATACAGATGTATATGTTTAATATAATACCAAGCTAAATAAATATTAGCTGGGAATTTTATGGTTGTTATTGTTATTATTATAAAATGATACTCTTTCTGAAACACAATATGGCACCAGAGGATGGGTAATACTAATTACAAACATTTGTCAAGTCCTTACCAGGTGCCAAGTCCTGTCTCAACGCTCTGTAACTGCTACCTCTGTGAAATCTATTCAGTGTACCTGTGAGCCCAGATGATCATTTTGGAAATCAGTAAATGCCTTTGGTCATTTATCCATGCCTGGGTAAATACGAATAGATGAAAACATATCTGTCTGCATTCCCTGAAAACCAGCTACGACACAGAGGGCTCCTGATGGTGCAGCAGCGGCACCGCCTTGAATACCATATGTGCTTGGTGGGCTGACCTGCTCTCCAGAGAGCAGCGTTTCCAATAGGTGAACCTAAAATGTGTCTCTTTTCATACTTTATTCCCCTCCTTCTTTTTGATACTCTTTTCCCTCTTTGTGTTTCTGAATTCCTCTCTCTTTTTCTATTTCACATACACACACACTCATACCTATAGCAAAAATTTCCTTATGTTGGAAACCTAAATTTGATCCCAACTTACCATCAAGCTGTATGAGTTTAGGCAGTGTATAATCTATTCATGAGAGTCTCTTACAGTTCTAAACTGCAGTAATGCCAACCAGTGGTTGGTCTGCAAGACTCCAGTGGCAAGAAGTTGTAATATTACACAAAGATTGTCATTATAAAATCACTCACCATTTTAAATCATAGCTTGTTGTATGTGATTGGAAATAATAAACAGGGTAGGATTTTTATTATTTCCAAAATGAGTCACTGGGTCAATGTTTTTAGACTTCAGAAAAGATGGATACAAAAACTATTCAACAGTGATGCCAAATGTAAATGACTTATAACAACCACTGGTGACAAATGATACTGTCAATGCAACCCATGATAATTACTTTTGTATCCATGAATGTATATAATTTGATATTGACCTAACTTGAACACAAAAAAAGCTTTCTGTGTTCTTCAGCTATCGTGCGATGTAAGGCACATGTGCTACACAAATCTGTTGATTCAAACTGCATTTTGAAATAATTACTTCAGATTTTATTGACCCCGAGCCTTATTCAGTTTTCACTTTACAACTCCAGCTGGAGCTTTCTCTAGAATTCTCAATGAGGCTGCATTATTAAACATGGCTTTAAATTTTCTTTCTTACAGGGTGATGCAATGAAAGGCATTAGTGTAACAGATTAAGCGGGGCACGTCATACAAAAGCAAGTCACTAACCTTTCATGAGTACTTCTGCACTCTGTGTGCTACGGCGCTCCCTAGATATTAAAAAAACAGTGAATCAAATGGGGCTGCACACTGCAAGGAGAAAGATCAATGGCTTTGTAGTGGTTCCCACAGACAGCCAAAGAAACTCACTCAATACATTTTTATGTGAAGCTCTTAAATATCAATGAGATTGGATGGATCCAAAGGAGAGAATAGATCAACCAAAGAAAACTCGAAGCAATGCTGACATTTTGGAGTTTCTCTCATACCCATCGGGAGCAGAATTAGAAACATTTCAGAGTTTGTCTTGTACCCATCATAATTAGAATTACTATTAGTTATGATATCAGTTACAAAGAAAACTTAAATTATCTAGATTGCATCATCTTATCTGACTACTTTGAAGAATGTCCATTTCATTATATCCTATTATTCTCAGAACAGATAATCTTGAATTTTCTAATTCAGGGAGTGAATAGAAACATATCCCTAAATCTCCAGTATGAAAGCCAAAATTACTATGAGTTTATTGGATCTAGGGCCTTCAAAATTAAATATTATTTTTCATTTTTTAGATGATAATTATTACTTTCACAGAATTAATGTAATGGTTTTCTTAGAGACCGAAATGATACAATTATTTCAAACACCATTACATCGTATTAAAATTTTTATACAGCTATAAAATCTTTTAGTAGTCAATTCAACAACCATTAAGATGAAACATACTGTATTTGCCACCTTAAATCAACCTCACATAGACATAGGAGGTCACCCCCACCAAATGCTTCCTCCTAGTATAGCCATACTGAGTTTTATTGCATTTCACTTTATAGTGTTTCACAGATACTTTGTGTTCTACAGATTAAAGGTGCACGTTAACCCTGTATTGAACAATTCTACTGATACTATTTTTCCAATGTTGTGGGCTCACTTCAGGTCTCTGTGTCACATTTGGGGAATTTGTGCAATATTTCGAGCATTTTCATTATCACTCTGTATGTTATGGTGGTCTGCGTTCAGTGATCTTTTACATTACCATTGCATTTGTTTTGGGGTGCCATGACCATGCTCATATGAGACAGAGAACTTCATGCATAAATTATGTATGGGTTCCAACTATCTCACTGACACTGGTACCCCGTTTCCCTCTCTCCCCATGAAACTCTCTATTCTCTGAGACAAAGCAATATTGAAACTAGGCCAATTAATTACACTACAACGACCTTGAAGTACTCTAGTTAAAGGAACGGTTGCACATCTCTCACTTGAAATGAAAAGATAGACGTGATTAAGCTAAATGAGGAAGGCATCTGGAAAGCTGAGATAAGCCAAAAAACTAGGCCTCTTGTCACACAGTTAGCCCGGTTGTGAATGTGAAGAAGTTCCTGAAGGAAAGTAAGAGTGCTACTCCAGTGAACATATTAATGATAAGAAAGCAAAACAGCCTTGTTGGTGATATGAACAATGTTTAGTGGTCTGGATAGAAGACCAAAGCAGTCAGAAAAGCCTAATTTAGAGGAAAGTCATAACTTTCTTCAATTTTATGAAGATTGAGAGAAGTAAGAAAGCTCCTGGAAAAAAAAAAAGTGAAGCTAGCAAATGTTGGTCTATGCAGGTTAAGGAAATACACCATCTCTGGGCATGAATGTGCAAGGTGAAGCTGCAAGTGCTGGCTGATAGACAAGCTACAGCACGCTGTCCAGAAGACCTGCCTAACATAACTGATGAAGGTAACTAAACTAAATGATGGACTTCCAGTGTAGAGGAAATAGCTTTATAGTTTTAATGTAGACAAAACAGCTGTATGTAAATAGCTATCTAGGACTTTTACAGCTAGAGAAGAAAACATATGCCTGGATTCAAAGCCTCAAAGAATAGCCTGAATATCTTGCTAAGGGTTAATGAAAGTGATGACTCGAAGTGAAACCAATACTTATCTACCATTGTGAAAATCTTAGGGCCCTGAACAATTATGCTGTCTACTCTACCTGAGACAACAAAGCCTGGATGATAGCACATGTGTTTACAGCATAGATTACTGAATATTTTAAGTCAACTACTGAGACTTACTGCTCAAAAAAAAAAAAAAGAAGATTCCTTTCAAAATATTACTGCTCATTGACAATATACCTGGTCAGCATGAGCTTTGGTGGAGATAATATTATTTTCATGCCTACCAACACAACATTGATTGCAGTTGATTGCAGTCCATGGATCAAGGAGTAATTTTGAATTTCAAGTATTATTGTTTTTTGAGACAGTCTTATTTTGTTACCCTTGGTAGAGTCCCATGGTGTCACAGCCCACAGCAACCTCAAACTCTGGGCTTAATCAATTCTCTTGCCTCAGACTCCCAAGTAGCTGGGACTACAGGTACCCACCATAACGCCCGGCAATTTTTTGGTTGCAGTTGTCATCGTTGTTTAGCTGCCCAGGGCTGAGTTCAAACCTGCCAGCCTCAGTACATGTGGCTGGTGCCGAACCACTGTGCTACGGGTGCAGAGCCATTAAAGTATTTTTTAATTTAGACATGTAAATTGTTTTCTTAAACACGATGCTATTACACCCATAGCAGACACATAACAGACTAGTATAAATTAAACATGATTTATATATATATACTAGGACACAAAAAACACAGTGTGACTTGCTTTGTTCCAGTATTTACATTTTTTACAAAGGTCTGGAACAAAACCTGCAATATTTCCAATGTATTCCTATAATCGTTATCATCGCTTATGAAAGAAGATCTCAATCTTTAAGGCTTAATCCCTTGACAGTAAAAAGATATACTTGACTATTGTTACATTATCATCAGTAAGTGACATCTTCATAAGGAGACATAGAAAACAACAACAACTGGAAAGAAACCCTGGGCATAGCTGAGAAAATGGGAAAATCAGGCCAGAGTTTGTCTAGGGCACACGGTAATAACTCAAACTGATAAAAGTTTGACAGTAAAGCTAGACCAAACCTGGAAAACTAGTTTCTAGGACAAAATTTGACAGGAGTCGTGTCATCTTGAAAAAGGGGTTAAATTTTCCTGGGCTTCTTTTTCTTACTAAAAAGTAATCAGTGTTCTGTAAAGTTCTTTGAGTATTATAGGACCTTGGTTGTGTGTGTTAAAAGAAACATACCCTAAAGCTAAAAGAATAATTTGAATGTTTCTTTTCTCCCCTTTTCCCTGTTTACTGTCTAGGCAATGTTGTAAAATCATAATCCACATGTTTTTCTCTATGTTACATTACCTCTCTCCCATTTTTACTAAAAGACTTTTCATGTCCTAGACTGGTTAGTAAGTTTCCATAGTCTGAAGGAGAATCTTTTCAAGACAGTGGAGAAATTGGAAGGAAATTTCTTGTTTGACCTCTTTCTTTACTTACTTGAAATCCCCCCCAGTCCGGCTTTCAGTATGGTAGAAAAACAGTAAGGAAGCAAATCAGCCAATAGACAGTACAAAGGTTGTAAATATTAAGAAAAGGGGATTTCCGTGAGAAATTGGGAGCATCCCATAACCAGCAGCTTCAATTCATTTCGTTTAACAGGCAACTGTTAATATCCTAATGTATTTCTGGCATTATCTTATTATAGCCATCACAAGTTGTCAATAGCAGCCTACAAACTTGCCCAATCTAAGAAAATCCTAGCTACTATCATTCTCGTCCCTTTATTTTTCACCAGAAGCTTTTGGTTTTACATTACACAGAAAGAAGGACAGAGTAACTTTAGCTGGAATTAATGTTTTGCCATGCTCATATTCACAGCATAGAAGCTAAAACCCTGTGAGACAATTGCAGGATAGGGGTCATCCTGATTTTATGGCAAGTAGGGAAGGCATTGTTCTCTGAAACGTGTTTAAATTTCAGGTTCATCAGAAAGAATATGTGTGAAACTAACAAAATTCCTGTTTTGTTTGGTTTTTGTTGTTGTTGTTGTTATTTGTTTTTTTGTTAGTGGAGACTCTCAGTCGCCCTGGATAGAGTGCCATGGTGTCATCTTGAGTCACAGCAACCTGAAGCTCTTGGGTTCAAGAGGTCCTCTTGCCCCAGCCTCCAAGGTGGCTGGGACTACAGGCATGCATCACCATGCCCAGCTGGTTTTTCATTTGTAGAATAAATGGGGTCTTACTTTTGCTCAGGCTTGTCTCAAGCAATCCACCTGCCTCCGCCTCCCAGAGTGCTGGGATCACAAGCACGACCCATGGCACCGAGCCTCAGCCTCAGAATTCTTGGTTTTTTATTCTCTTCTTTATAATAAAGAAGAGAAACTTTAAATTATAGCACTGCAAAGCTAAAACATTTCACATATTCCCCTGAAAATGAGAAACTAGTAAGGTAATCTTAATCTTTTTTTTTGGTATAAAGGGTTGATTATGATTTTTTTTCAGAAATTAGGGGGTACAAATGTTTTGGTTATATAATTTGTTTTTGTACAGATTGAGTCAAAGTCATAAGTGTGATTTTTCAACAATATTAATCTTTGTAATAATTTTAAAATATAGGTGAAGAAAAACTAGGTGAAAAAAGATATAAGGGATTCTTGATTCAAGAATGCCTTTCCAGAACTTGTTATAAATGTGTTCACCACTAATTTAGATTTTGCATATCTAAATGCATGTCTGGCACATAGTAGGTTCTCATTAAGTAGTCAGGGTGGGTTTTGTTTTTTTAGTTTTGGTTATCTAGCAATATTATTATTAATATCACTCAGTAACTTAATATAGTCATAATGCTGAATGTACGTTCAGTTATTCTGCATGTTTTAGTTGATTTTATTTTGACAGAATAAAATTCGCTGGAGGAAATATTCACTTGACATGCAAACATGGTTTTATAGGCTCTCATCATTGGAAACAAAAGGTGGCATGAAAACATACTACTTTTCTGTATTATCTCCTTGAAAACACTAAAATAATGAATGCTGTGCCTAAAATACTCAGAGACATAATGGTGAAAATGACATTCTAAATTAATTATATGAAATGAATCACCTATTCCATGAAAAAAATAGCTCTTAGATATTATAATGATCACCAAGTTAAAATATAATGAATGTTGAAATAAATTGATTATACTTCACAATTCCTTCCCTTTACACAGACCAATCACCTTCCTAGATATTGATACATGAGACCCATGACTACCAAATGAACATACGGGCCAGAAAATAGATTTGAGAAACATCAGTCTTTTTGCCCTTTCTCAAAGCACAGACATAACCAAAGTGTCAAGAGTGGAATTGACAGTGATGGCCGAGCATCTGACAGCTCCGACACAGCCAGCTTGTCAGTCTGATGCCGCCAAGCAGGAGATGGCAGGATTCCACCACATAAATGTGTCTGTTATCCTGAGGTTTAGGAAGACTGGCTTTTGCCTTCCTGTCCTCTGAGCTCATTAATATCATAATGAAGCATTGCTTACCTCTAATCTCAACTTCAAGGCCGATATTCCAAACCTCATTTCCCCCATTCACAAGATGTGTTTGCAATACTTTTTCCCTTAGAATATCTTCAACCAGAATACAAAACAAAAATGGGTAAGAGGGATTATATTCAGAAGCACTTTTGAGATCTGGTATATGTCCTCATTTGCATAGCAGTGTACTACGAAATCAAGTTTGGATTCTAATTTCCTGGCTCACTCAGATGATTTGAACTGGTGATGTCAGCACTTCATGATGCTGATGCCAAGTGTTGTTTATGCCTTCCTGTCCTCCAGGGACTCGTAAATCCATCCTGCATCCAGAAGCTGTCAGAGGGGAAGAAAAGCACCGGTCACTAATCTTGTCATGATCAACGTTGCTCTCAGCACCCTGGTTTATGTCTTAGCCTGCAATAGACCCAGCCAGCCATTCAAACGTGTACTTTGTATATCCTTGCTGTCTTGGCCATCGGTTGGTCTTCTTTTCTTCTGACATTCTTTCAAACCATGTTAGACAGGTGTTACACAAAGTTAAAACCATACTAAAGAGTTCCACGTGTATGTGTTAAACGGCCATTGAACAATTTATTAAGGTTTCACAGAAACGAGCAGTTCCTCTGAGTGACTTTTTCTGCCCTCTGCGCTCTATTTTAGTTAACAGGATGAATGAATATAAAGGATAAACCAATGCACAGTGTGATGTGAACAGTGATAAGACTGACAGTTCCCTGCTTAAATGGCCCCATTAAACCCACTCTTGCCCCCTTGATGGCCCATGATGGTTCATTTCTTTCAGCGAGGAATACTACCAGTGTCGATGTCATGTTCAATAATTTTGGACTGGTGCTCCGGGAAAAAATATATATATCCTTCCCAAACATTGAGCTTCAACTCTTCAAATTATTTTGTCTCGGAATGAATAGACACAGAATCTCATTTTTCTTTCTTAACACTTTCTATTTATATTCCTGAAGTTCTTTTTATATTTATCTTCAGATAAATAATTTGTTCTGATGGCTTTGGAGAGAAGAGTTATTTGTATATTAACAGCTCAGATATAGTAAAAGAATATCCTTACTAGGAGAAACCTCTAATTTCTGCCACCCTCCAAAACAAATTTTTTAAGAAGCAATTACTTTATAGTTACTATAAACTGAGCCCGTGGCTCAGTTTATAATGTGTACAATTTTTTGATACTTGAAAATTCATTTTTGTGAAACTTGCTATGTTCAACTGTACCTTGTCCTGATATTAAAAGCCTTCACATTTTCTCTTTACAACAAACAAACAGACAAACACACAAAAGCCCTGCTTTATTTGGCATTCCTTAACCTCTTGTTTATATATAACTGTCTTAGGAAAATTGGCTTAATAGAATGAACCTCAAATAACTTTGAAGGCAAACTGACCTGAGTTCCAACCTTCGTACCATTGTCGTCTTGGGGAAAATGTTTAAACTCTCTGTCCCTCAATTCATTAATCTCAATAGTAATAATGGTAATTGTAACAATACTACCTTATTATTTTTGAGAAGCAAAAACACTATTTGCAAAGTATCTAGAACATTCTTTCATATGTGTGCAAGGCTTAATATGTAACTCTATGTTTTACTTATGCAAACTATCCCGCACTTTGATTTATAGGGGAGCTCTGAGCCTCAGTAATAGAAACTGCAAAAATGAACATTTATGGTATTCCTTTATTAAAGAAAGTCACTCCAAAATTTTGGGGAAGTAGTATATATTTGAAAGCTATGAACATATTAATTATTTTGGTCTTCAGAGACTTTATTGTGGTTTATTTAAAATGTACATACATATTAGATCTCTGGGGCTGGCTGAACGCGTTGTTTCCTTCATTTATTGTATCTATAACGTATTTTGAAAGCTTCCCTCTACTCTCAACCCCCAAAGAAGTCTAACCTTTTGTTCTTATTTCTCTTTCCTAGAAATGACTCCGTCAGATTGCTTTCTTTATTGATTGATCCAACTTCATTAATTGATAACAATTACGATCAATTCTGACATATGAGGTCTGACAATTAAGTTTACAAACTTGCCACTGTGTACTTATGTTGGTAGTTTGGTACAACTAACTCGGTAAGGTTTCATAGGGTTGGTACATCAGGATCTCACAGCTGTGTTCATGTCTTGTGTGGCCATGTCTTGCCGAGTGGCGTTTGTTATTGTTGCATATTTTTGTGTGCAATTGCGAGACTGTCAGAGCTTGAATTAGAGCAATAAACAAACATTGAATTTTTTGTTAATCTTGGTAAGAGCTGAAGTGAAATTAGGACGTGTTAGTCAGTGAAGAAAACAGCAGTGTACAAACTGAATAAATTTTTTTCTGGGGGAGAGAAAGCGTCACTGATGAAGAGAGGTTAGGGCAGCCAGGAATGAGCAGAACTGACAAAAACATTGCAAAAATTTGTCAAGTTGTGTATCAAAATCATTGGCTAACTATGAAAAGCATAGTAGACCAAGTAAACATCAATAGAGACATAGATAAATCTTAATAGAAAATCTTGGTATGAGAGAAAGGTGTTTGAAAAAATCTTCCTGAAGGAGCTCACCAATGAACAAAAGCAAAAGAGAGTTGAAGTTTGCCAAAACCTTTTGGAGAGACAACATGATGATGTGGGCATCATATAACCACTGGTGGTAAACATGGGTGTGCCGATACAATTCTGAAACAGAACACTAACCTGCACAGTGAAAGTCAGCCAATTTTCCGTGACCCCAAAATTCTATCATTCTAAATAAAGAGTCAAAGCAATGTTGCTAACTTTTTTTTGTATCAGAGGGATTGTTTATCATGAATTTATACCAACTGGATAGACAATTAAGCAAGTTTACTATTTAGTAGTGCTGAAAAGGTTGTGTAAGACCAAAATGACCTGAACTTTTCCCCATAACTCATGGCTCTTGCATCTTGACAATGCACCAGTTTACATAGCACTGACTGTGAGGGAGTTTTTAGCCAGAAAACAAATGACTATATTGGAACCTGCTCCCTACTCATGTGATCTGGCCTCAATGACTTTTTCTTTACCTGAAGATACAGGAAATATTTAAATGAAGACACTTTGATGACATTCAGGACATCAAGAGTAATATGACCACAGCCTGAAGGCCATTCAAGAAAAGGTGTACCATGGGAGGTGCCTGTGGCTCAAGGAGTAGAGCACTGTCCCCATATACTGGAGGTGGTGGGTTCAAACCCAACCCCAGCCAAAAACTGCAATAAATAAATAAATAAACAAAAAGGAGTTCCAAAACTACTTTGAAAGGTTGGCCTAGGCCCTCCATCAGTGCATAGCTTCCCAAGCGAGTACTTTGAAGGTGACTGTGGTGATATTTAATTATGAGGTTATGTACACTTTTTCAAGGATTTTGCAAGCTTAAACGTCAGATCTTTGTATATTTACTGGTTAATGACATAGTTCATAAATATTTTCTTTCCATGAAGTATAAACAATAATTTTAGTGGTATCTAGTTCAAAAATATAACATCCTTAAAATTTCTCCTTTTTCTTTGGATGACATATTTTGGGCAAATCAAAGCTACTTCACCAGTGTCCATTTTTGTTTGCCAGCAAAGCAACTGTTGCTTTGTACATGAAAAATCAAAAGTTAGTTTGCATGTGTCTACATATATAGCTATGGCTATATATATCCTTTTCTGCTTTTCATCTCTAGCCGCACTAGCTTCAATCCAGGAGACAAAATATGAGATTATTTCAAAAGTAACAGTCACTTCTACTTCTTCTCGGATCCACAGTCTTCATGAAGCATTCCTCCAGATTCTCACTCAGATTGACCTTAGAGTAAAAAATAAATAAATAAATAAAAATTGATATATTTTGTCTTTAGGAAATATTCTGAAGGGTGAAAAAGTTTGGACCTTACAGAAGCACATCCAGCAGCTCTGTGCTAGTTATTTCCAGTTAGTCCTATCTGATTTCTTAGACCCCCTCTTTACCTTCCTTTTTCTGCCTGGTGGGAAGATAGCCCAACCTTGCACTGAGTACAGTTTCAGAAGGGGAATTCTCTCTGAAGTTATGTGAGAATTTGTCTGAATGAAGAGACTTTTCAAGGGAGAGTTTCCATGGTTTTTCTCACATGCTGAAGAGAATCTGTGAATCAAAAAGGCTACGGACTCCCTAACAACAGTAACCCTATTGGCTCCCAAATATTTATATTCATGGTGCCAAGTTCTGGGATATGCCAGTTAGAGTCAGAAAAAGATAACAACCCAGAGTGTAGCCCTCCAAAGAAAATACTCAGTGTCTGGCATATTTTTTCCTGAATTCTTCATTGATGCTTTCCTATTGACTTTTTTTTTTTTTCCCTCCAATTTAGAATCAGTTAATCTGTTACTCCTGGGAGGTATGAATTTCCATATTCTGGTTGATTTATATGGATTTCCTGTAAACTGAAGACTGCAGGGTGAAATCAATCACTGTGAAGCTTACAGCAGAGGCCCAGGATAAGAAGACTTTAAAAACACCTGATGTTTTCCATTCGTATTAGGAATGAAATGAGGGCCCACTGTTTTCATGAGGCTTCCCGGCTGGGGAGATTATTTTGAGAACATCACCCTGACAGGAGAAGAATGGAGACACACCCTTTTGTACCTTTAGCTGATGTTTTATGGCAGTGATAAAAGAATATCTGAAAGTTTTATCTGACCCTTTCAAGAACGTTGAGTTTTACAGGACTTTTGTGGGTAGGGATGTGATCAGTATCCCAGAATGTAAGAAATCACTGCATTAGCTCAGTTTAGGTATCATGGCAGAATGTACTAAAAAACACAGTAGTTCTGAAATTCTGAATTACATTCACACGTTGGGAGAAGAGATGATAGTATGGTTAATGTCATTTGCTTTCTTGTGTGATTTTATTTTGTATTATTCTTTTGCATATAGAAAATATCCTATACACGTTCAATTAGCAGTAACGATCTAAATACCCATTACCAAAGTAAGTGTCATTTCAGAAAGCATAAAGCAGCATTCTAGACCGCAACACCTAATGTTAACACTTTGTGAACATTTGGCCCCCCTGACAAAAAATGCAAAGGGAAAGAAAATCCTGCAAGAGTCACAGCTTGGGTTTTTTTCTTTGTACTTGAGCTTTATTTCAGGCTTTTTTTTTTTTCTTTAGTGTCCAGATTTCCATTTGTCATGGAAATTTAAAATTAAGCCTCTCCAATGTGCATATTTTAATTTAATACAAGGGAATGTAATTTATTATTTGGCACAGATTTATCGTTGTAAAAAGCTCCCACTGATGTCATGGTGAATTCTGTGCATGAAATGAGGGCAAACAAATGATTCATTTTTCATGAATATTAACAATCAATGTTACAGTCTCCTCGAACTGCAGTATAAGGTTCTTTACTCAAATGCTCGACTCCGTTTGGCTATATTTCTTTCACCGAAGCTGTGAGACAAAAATAAATTGTGTAAGAAATAATAGTGTGGTTGGTATAACCACAAAAAGTGGTACAGGATTGAAATTTGCCAAGGTAATTTGATTGTAAGAGATCTATGAACTCACAGGGCCAAGTGGCAGCCCCATAGGTAGGATCACTTTGCAACCTGTGATGTATTTCAGCAACTACATTGCTATCCTGTCTCTATTGCTGGGATATTATGAAATAACTCTTGTTTTCATGTGTTAACTGCATCATAGCATTAAGGCTCTTTCTTTATGAAACAAGCCTTCTTCCATTTGACAAATGTTTATTGAACGGTTATTATATGTCTATGCTAGGTACTTGGGGTTCAGCAACATAGAAAATTGACAATGTCACTGACATGTCAAGGAGTTTATATTCTCACAGGGAACACTAACAAAAAACCAAGAGAAGTAGGGATAATTGCAGATTATAAGTCCCATCAATGTGATAAAGTTATTCCAGCTTTTCTAATGGAAATCTAATTGCTTTCTGAAGCCCAGTTCAGAGAAGAGTGATTACAGGAGAATATTTATTTTAAAATAAGTAATTAGTACCTTTAATTATTTAAAACATGTACACATTTCAGTGTTTTACTTTCCTCTGTCTTTTTCAGGTCAGTGTTTCAATAAGGAAATGCTACATGGATTTAGCTGACCACACCACTGAGGTGCACATTTTTGAAATATTTTTTACATACTTGTTTTGTTCTCTAAGACTGTTTTAACAAAATAGCTCAAGCTGGGTGTCTCAAAGTAACTGAATTTATTCTGCCAAAGTTCTGGAGACTTAAATTCCAAAGTCAAGGTTGACAGGGTTGGTTCTGTAGTACCTAAGAGAAAACCCGCTCCGTGCTTTTCTCCTGGCTTCTGGAAGCTGTAGGGAATCCTTTGTGTTCCTGGGCACATAGATGCATCATTCCAACATCTGCCTCCGTCTTCATACATCTCAAATTTCTCTGCACTCTTTCTTATAAGGACAAAGGTGATTTGGCTTAGGGATCACCCTAATTCATGATGAGTGCATCCTGAGGTCCTTATGTTAAGTAAAGATGTAAAGACCCTTACCCAGGCAAGGTCAGTTTTAGAAAGAGATGGACATACTTTTGGGGGGAGGGGGCTCCATTCAAGACACTACACTTGTGTATCACAAGTTGGTTTATTCCTGAGCATGTAAACAAGTAGCCCATGTGAAGTTAACAAAGTAGGTTTCCCGTCATCATTTTAAAGTACATGGGAACATGGACAAGCTACTTATCTTGTGTAAGACATATTTATGTTTTGTTTTCCTCACATGCAATATGATAGACCCACAGAAAGAAATAATGCACTTTGTTATTACACTTGGAGATGTTAACACCCTTCTATCTGTGATGGAAAGATCCAGCCAGCAAAACACTAATAAGGACATCATTGCACTGTATTGCACCATCCTCAATCAACTGTTTCTAATTATGTTTTTAATTAAACATTTACAACATACATCATCGAACAAGAGCAGAATGCACATTTTTCTCGAGCTTATACAGAAGAATCACCGAGATAGGCCATACATCCTGAACCACGTAACACACATACACAAATATAAAATAACAAATATCATACAAACTGTGTTCTTAGACCACGATAGTATCGAACTAGAAGTCAATAACATAAATATACCTGGAAAATTCCAAAATATATGAATGCTTAAAAATGTACTTTTAAATAACACATGTGTCAAAGACATCTCAGGATAAACTTTGAAAGGCCGGCATGGCGACTTACATCCATAACCCTAGCACTCCGGGAGGCCAAGGAAAGAGGGTTGCTAAAGCACAAGAGTTCGCCACCACCCTAACTAAGCAAGAGTGAGACCCTCCCCTGCTAAAAGTAGAAAAATTAGCTGGGTGTCACGGTGGGGACCTATTGTCCCAGCTACTCAGGAAGCTGAGGCAGGAGATTCCTGCGAGCTAGGCTGATGCCATGGCATGACAGCCTGGGCAACAGAGTGAAACTCTGTCTAAAATAAAAAATAAATAAATAAAAACATTTTGAGTATTTGAAGTAAAATAAAAATACAGAGAAACTTATAGAATTAACATGTATTCACTGGAAGAGAAGAATAATCTAAAATCAATTACCTAAGTTTAAACTTTATAAAACTAGTAAAAAAAAGAGAAAATTAAAATCAAGTAAGGTGATTAGACAAATAATTAAAAATAGGCTGTAAAGCAACAACATAGAAAATGAATGGAAAAGGAAAATTGGATGCAAAGTAACTTTCGGTGAGCTAAATTCCATGGGCTTTATGAAATAAAGGAAATAGAAAAGAGTAAAGATATTTTTATAAAGAAAAGACAGACACTTAACGTTGAAAAGCACAGTAAATGTGAATATCTAATGTTGATAATCTCATATGCTGGCAAAAGTAAACTAGAATAACATTTCCAGGACTGTGAAAATGTTATTCAGAAAATATTATTCAGCTGTTTATTAAAACACTTTATCAGTTTTAATTGTGTGATTTTCTATGTCTAAACAAAGTGGATATATCCATCATGGAATTCAAGTTAAAAATAACTGCTATCCTAGACATATGGTCTTAAGAAAACCTACCTATATCTTTCTGTGAAACAAAAGTGTTAAATCCTTAAGAAGCTAAGCAAGAGGACTGTTTCCATGAGAGCAGCCATTTTGTTCTAACAAATGTTTACCAGTTAAGCTGATCAAGTTTTAGTTTTGCAACACTTGACTAGTACTTTCTAATACTAACAAAACTATTATACTGATGCATAATATACTGGTAATTAGCATGATAAAATTGCTTTATTAAAAACCAAAATATCAGAAGCAGAAAAGAGAGAAGATGAAGAGCAATAAATATTTTAATATGAGAAAATGAAATAAAAAATTGTTCAAAAATAGTTTGCAATGGAGTAAGACATAGAGGTCTGACAGATTTAGATACATATTTAATATTTGCTTAACTCTCCCATAACTTAATTTTCTCCAAGCATGCTCCTTTTTTTCAGCTTGCTTCATTCTTATTTCTTATCCACGTCATACACAATTTTTGCCATTAATTGATTAGGTCACCTCTGGCTCCTGCCTTTGATACCACCCACGATAGCAGTTGTGATATCGGTTATGATAGCAATTGTGTTGTCCATTTGATATGTTACGTGATGAGTTATGGCATTTTTGGAGAAAACAAATGAAACAAGCTTCATTTAGGAATAGGTTGAAAGGTGAGGAGGTTGATAGAGATAAATTATTGGCTATATGAACCTCCTTAATATTTTCACTATTTATCAGTATAAACAAAATTTTCATGCAGACAATTTGAATACTGTAAGTTCAGATACATCCTGTTAAGTAAACTAAAAGTATTATAAAATAATTAAGTATTTATTGTTAAAAAATGACAGACAGAAAGCACAGTACTTTATTTATTTATTTTTTTGAGACAGAGTCTCACTATGTCACCCTCTGTAGAGTGCTATAGTGTCACAGCTCATAGCAACTTCAAACTCTTGGGCTTAAGCAATTCTCTTGCCTCAGCCTCCCAAGTAGCTGGGACTACAGGCGCTCGCCACAACACCCATCTAAGTATAGTACTTTAAAGTAATGTAGAATAGCGATTATTTTTGTAAAAACTGCCCAATGTGTTTTGCCAATATAGGTGATATTTGCAGTATTTGCAACCTAGTTTTAATTAAAAAAAAGACCCAGATTATCCTACAACATCCATGAAAAGTGAAATATTTCTGTCAAAAATCCTCTTTCCCTCTCTCAATCCACCCAATTACCATTATAGTTCATCAAAAGGGAACCCTGGTAGAAGTTGAAGAGAGATGGGACAGTACATTTGGCATCTTAATTCTCTGAAATTTTCAAGAGCATGTCATTGGTATTTTTAAAGCAATAAACTCAAATGATTTTTCAGGACCTTGTGTCTTCAACTGTGAAACAAGGAAGAAAGGAAAAATGTCACTGAACACTTGGCAGTTCTAACTTTGTAGTTCTCAATGTCAAAATTTGTAAAATGGGCATATTGATTGAATTTTTTATTTTAGATGCCTTTTAACTTCTGAATCATTATAGTTTTCACAGGTAATGTTTTAGGCAGTTGAATATCATTTCTTGCCTTTTAATGGATAGGAAGGAATTGAGAAATAGGTGTCACCCAGATTTTGGCAAAGACAACAATGCAAGGTTTATAAATATTGACTACACTTGTGCTTTGGTGAAGTGGCCATTGCTCAAAGTTAATGGTTTTGGCTGTCCTGGATGGTTCAATGATGATTGATTGACATGAAGGTCAACAGCTTAGTTTATAAACTTGTTCTTTTAGAATAAAGACACTGATGCTGGCCTGGGTGCAAGAGGAGCTGCCACTAAGATTGTTGTACACAAATAGTGATGATGACTTTTAAAAATCCATTCACCTTCATTTGATCCCTACTTCTGTGATCAATGGCACTTAAGCCAGATCAAGATCAGGAGTGAACATTTTGTGGCTATACGACAAATTAAGGTCAAATTTGAAAAAAACAGTACTGATTTCATATACATTCTGTTCAGACAAACAGAACTAGGTGATATAGATAGTTACTACCAACTGCTCAGACCACAGGCACATTCAGCACAGCATTTTCTATTAGTTCTAAACTGTTAAAATGTGAATGTAGTCACTCCATGATTTGAAAATTATTTTAAAATTCTAGTTCAGAAATTAATGTTTTTGAATATCACAAATCATTTTCTCTGACGCTTTGGATTTTGCTTTTGAGCTGATTAAGTAATCTGTGAAAGTTGGTAACTATAGAAGAATAAAAATTTCTTGAATTTCTTGAGACTAAAACATTTCTTTTAATATGTTTTAACATTTAAATGTTTAAAACGTTTCTTTTAATATGTTATTAAATTATAAACATATAATTTAATGCATGTTTTCTCAATCTAGACACATTTTGAGTTAGATAATTCTTAATTGTGGGGCATTACCCTGTGCCTTGTAGGATATATGACACCACTACTGGCTTCTACCCACTAGATGCCGGTAGCAACCCTCTTCAACTGTGATAACCAAAAATGTTTTAGACATTGCCAAGAATCCCTTTAAGGGAAAAAAATCACACTTGATTGGATGCCACTGATATAAATTAAAATAGTTTGAATTTTATCTTTTTGCCAAGTAATAAATACTGAGGCCTTAAAGAAGAACAGAATGTGGACCCTACGTTCAAGGATCTTATAATTTTTTTTTAAAAAAGGAAAACCCGTAAGTGCGACTTTTAAGGTTTATATGGAAAATTTGGGGATACTTTTTTTTTTTTTTTTAAATCTGTGCTTTTAAACTGTTTCATTTAGTAATAATATAGTAGAGGATAAATTTGCCATTAATTGATTAGGCTACTCTCTGTAGTTTTTTCTGAAGGAAAATAGACACCTAAAATGTCAGGAAGAAGTAATGAGAATATTGGCCATGATGAAAATAGGATGAGAATGGCTAAAAATAGTTACCTGAACTTCCACACTTTGATTGGGAAAAACATAAGAAGTAACTCTGAAGTTAAAGACTGATGTTGCCCGCAGAGCATCATTCTTTTTAAAAACACTATCAAGCAAATCTAGATCTTTGAAGTCAGAGATTATATAAGTACAATTTTTATATCTACATTACCATGAAACAACAGTTGGCACTAAATTTGCATGGCACGGTCTTGTCAGGTGGGCTCCTTCATTGGAGGACACAGGGTCTTATCCTTCCTATTGCATTTTTAAACCCCCAACTGAGTCAAAATGTAGCCACACTCAAAGATAATGAAAAGTAAACTCTAACAAAAAGACCTAATGTGATACCAAGGCTATTGCCATATAGACGGCAGAGGTATCTACCAACTAGAGAAGGAGGAATTATATATAAAAGTCATACTCAGAAGGCAGTAGAAAAGAATCTAAGACTAGGCTTAGAGAGACCTTCAAAATCAAATTCTTAATAGAGCACCTAGTTTTCAGTTGTAAGAATCAGGTTGAATGAGTACTTGTTCTATAGTGAGGAGTGTTATTGACTTCAGCCATTTTGGGATATGTCTTTGAAAACAACACATTTATGCAAGTCTTCCATAGCAAGTCACCTACATGAGGAATCATCTGAGTAACTCAAGGCCGTCCTGGGGTTACCATGGCACTGTGAGAAGTCCAGGAGAACGTGAGGTATGTTAGTAAATAAATTTACATTTCTAGTAACAGCTAAATATTTGATCAAATACTGAGCATAAATGTTTCAAGAAATGCTGAAATGCATACCTTATATAAAATTTTAATATTTTAACTTGAATGAAGAACTATCTAGGTAATTTGGGGGAAAAAAAGTAACTCCAAGGACGATGCAATCTTAGCTTTTGCTGAGAACCAGAAAGCATTTAAAATCCCAAGTGAGGATTTAGAATATATTACTCAAATTTATAGTTAAAGTTCGGGTATTAAAAATGTGAATCAAGGCCTTTCAAAGAAAATCACTTCTTAGGCCAACCAAAATTAACATCTTGTCTTAGCATCAACTAAGGCTTAAGAGAGCAAATGCTCAGAGACATTAAGAAAAGAATTCTTCCCCCCCTATTTTCTAGCTTGAAAGCAGAAGACGAGTGTACCAGCCCAATCCAGTAACAAATTGACATCTGCTATCTTACAAATGGAGGGTACATTCTGACCAGGACCAATGTAACCCACTAAAAGTACAGAGAATGTGGCCTGAAAAGGCCAAATAACAAGTGACCGAGAAAAGATCTCCTATATTTACCTCAATTCGTTCCTCATTTCATTTGAACATGTACTACTTGCAAAGCGCTGTGTGAGATGATTCAAATACGAATCAGACAGATTCCCTATTCTCGAATTATTCACAACGTAATGGGGGAGATTAATGCAAAAGCAATTAACTAAAATAGACTTCATTAAAATCCTGTTAACTAAAACACAAAAGAAATAATTAAAATAAACCTAAGAACATTGTGGAAAAGGCAACAGAGATAAAATGAGACGTTCTTTTTTCTTAGCTCTGGCAAGCTTTAGGAAATGTTGTGCATGTCCATATTCATAAAGTGAATTAAAATAGTCATTAATTTTTGTTGCTAATTCTGTGTTCTTAGTGACAAATTGTAGGCAGCAACCTGAAAAGATACAAGTGATTATGTGAAGGCCATTTTGAGAAGGGGCAATTTCTCTTTTCTCTTTCAGCTCTTGGGTCTGAACTTAAGGTTTCCTTTGAAGTTGGTGGTGTTCCAATCAGCGTCTCAGAGGTAGGAGACAAAATCCCAAACGTGTCCCAGATGTTTTGTTTTATTTTTTTTGGAAGTGTCATTATATGAGAAAGGCTGAAAATGTCAAGGATTTTCAAAGTGTATTACACCAGAAAGCTTAAAACTCAATATTTTTTCAATGGGACAGTAAGCAATAAAAATTAAGAAACATATGTTACTTAGAAAGAAATTACTTTTCTTATGCATATTTCCACATATTTATAATGTTTATTTGTGAGTTTTCATTGGGTGTGCATTTAATAGCATACAGGTTGCAGGCTTTGGGGGATGGAAGCAAATTATCTTGTCTATAGTACCCATTATACTTAATTTAAATCCAAAACTGACTTTTTAAATAGTAGAGTGCATTTGCATTCTGATTTATAACATATTTATGCTAATACAGTGAATTATTATATGCTATTTTTATAGCTTTTGGCTTTAATACATTACATAGTTTTCAAAATATGTTCTTAGAGAATCTAAGCTGATCATTTAGCTTAACCCTAAGTATGAAAATAATTTATCAAGGATTTTTTTAAGATAGAAGATTTTTTGGGGGGGTGAGGGGCAGAGTCTCACTATGTTACCCTCGGTAGAGTGCTGTGATATCACAGCTCACAGCAACCTCCAATTCTTGGGCTTAAGTGATCCTATTGCTTCAGCCTCTCAAGTAGCTGGGACTACAGGAGCCCACCACAATGCCCAGCTATTTTTTGGTTGTAGTTGTCATTGTTGTTTGGCAGGCCCAGGCTGGATTCAAACCAGTCAGTTCCGATGTATGTGTCTGGAGCCCCAGCCACTTGAGCTACAGGTACCGAGCCAAGATAGAAGGTTTTTTAAATTATTATTAAACCAGCATTATTATTTGCTAAAAGATACTTTAAATATAAGTCCTAAGTAGAAAATAGAAAACAAGAATTTGAGAATTACAATTTCAGAAAATTGTTTTATATAGTTCAGATATATACAGTTCAAAATAAAATAGTAGCATATTATGTAAAGCAATTTCAGGTCACATGTGGCAAGCTAATATGAAAGAGTCAAATAAAAAATTCTTAGAAGTACTTGCATTTTAAAATAAATAGCAGCCTCAAGGGAGAATTAGACAGTGAGATGGGTAAGGGCAGGTTTTACACGTAATTAAGTTATTGATTTATAAAATCACACTGAAGTTCCTGTTCTGCCTCTCTACATATGAGCACAAAGCACTTTGCATAATCATAGATGACCTATGTAAAGTTTAAAAAGTACAATCAGAATTTAAATATTTGGCCATATAATTAAGAGAATTCATTCCAATCATGATCTCTGACAAACAAATGATGTGGGTGATAAACACCAGAAAGACAAGTTTCCTGAGATGCACGGTCCACATATTGGCAATCTTGTTAAAAGAATGTAACCTTTTTTTCCACTTCATTTACTAAAGCGAAATCTTTATGTCATGCTTGATTACGGCAGTTTAGCTAAATAGATTTCCCATTGAACAGGTACAAAGTGAAATATTCACAAAGCTGAATGGTCTTAGATCAAGCCCATTTGTAAAAATCAATTCTGGCATAGAAAAATATCTATATTACATTTTACCTCCATGGAAAACTGATGCTAAATAATAGTAATCATGTGTCCGATGAACAATTTATAAAAACCTCATCTTAAACAATGATGTCGTTATCATCATCATCCATCAACAAAAGGGACATAAATGATACCTGGTTGTTTCAAATACACTGAAAGTGGAATTACACGGTGGAAACAGCACTGCATTCATGTTTATTTTAATTCATTTTACGCTATTCAGGAAAATAGATACACCTTAGCAGGTGCTGTATAATAGGCAGAAAAATGAACATTTCTATTAGATGCACCTGGGTATTCACAGTTTGAATTAAAAATAACCAAAGAAATTCAATCACCATGGACTGTGCTCAATGAGATTCCACTACTCTCTGGAATGTTTCGTTATTTCATGTCCTGTTATGCCTTTTCAAATTAAATTGAATATCACTTTCCTTTGTTATAATATGATACAACACAGTGAATAAGCATGTAGATATAAAGAGTATTTAGAGGTGTCACCTGGAAAAGCTATTCTCTAGCTTCCTTAGTATACAAGCAGCCATTACAAAGAAAATTATAATTTTTGAGTGCTTGTTACCAAGTGTTTTACAGACATCAGTTACTTACGTGACCTGAGGTTTCCTGAGAACCTTGGCCTAACAAAAGTAGGCCAAAAAGGACAGTACAATGGTTATAGAGTTTCATACACAAAGGAAAGGTAGTTGGTTAATAATATGCCCATTTTCAAACAGACGATATAAAGAATGGACTTAAGATTTGAACTGAGTATGGGCTGGAATTGTAAATGTGCTTCATATACTTCCTAGCAGGCAAGTGTAGCTATCTGCTTCTCATAATTACAAAAACACATAGCTCGTAGTCATGAAAAATCTTGCTAATATTTTCCGAGTATTAGAGGTATATATAATCCTGGATTTCCTCTTTCTATTTCATGATTATTGATTTTCTCTTCTGGCTAAAAATGGTAGAGAAGGCCTCAGACCAAAGACCTCAGTTTCTTGGGTCAATTTGGGCGGTGGGGAGCATGCAGAAAAGTTTGGTTGACCAGAAGAAAAAGAGGAGGAGGAGGATGAAAAAAGTAAGAAATTCTAGTTCATATTAAATTAGGAAAAAAAAATAAAAAACAATTCAACCTGAAGGCCTTTGACCAGGCCTTCCTGTATTGGGTGGATGCCCTGAAGTTTGAAGGCCTTTTAAGGGCATGGAGAACACTAAATGAGGACTTTATCCCCTGATGACAAGAAGACTGAAAAGATCTTAAAGAAAAGTCTCTAAAAACATTAGAGGGTTCATTAAGTGGGGATTGTTAATGGGTTAAAAAATAGGTAGTTAGAGAGAGTGAACAATATTTGATAGCACCACAAGGTGCCCATAGTCAACAGTAAGTTATGGCATACTATAAACTAACTAAAAGCCGGGAACTGGGAGGTTTCTAACACATAGAAATGATAAACACTGGAGGTGATGGGTACTGCACTTACTCTGATTTGATTAATACACATTGTACGCCTGTATCAGACCATCACATCTGCTCTATAAATATGCACAGCTTATTGGGTTCATAGCTGCATATGTTTATATTAATTTATTTAATAATAAATTAAATGATTTATTTAATTAAAAATCAAATTATTTATTTAATTAAAAATAAAAATATGCATAATTCAAAATAACAACAGCTCCAGCTCTCACCCCACTACAGAAATATTGAAAAAATATGACTATAAATCATTGACATCTGCCCATCTAAGATAAATAAGAAGCACATAGAGAATCTACTCCCTCTATTTCTGAAAACCACCCTTATGTAAAATTGTCTCCAGTCAGATCGGGAAGAGAAAAGAGAATTTTCCTGAGCTTTAGATAGCTATTTCACAGAGGAGAAATCAAAGAAAGGAATGCAGCAATCAAGAGATACATGGAGAACACAATCTGAGTAAACGGAAACACAAGAAAAACTTAGAAAATAAATTCACCAAGGACTAAAAGAAATTTAGGAGACAAATACGTCCAGTGCTAAGGAAATCAAGTGGACCATGGGATCTATGAAAGAATAAATCGGTGATGAGATAATCAGAGAACAGATGAAGTTCTAAGATAGCTGGTTAGAATGGTGCCATTGCAGCATTTCTAAGGATGAGGTGTGTGGCGTAAGATTATCACAGAGAGGGACAAGAGAAAAGACAAAGCAGAGGAGGGGGTCGTGGAACACTACACTTTTAGAACAGAAAGATACGCAAACATATGAAAGAATGCATGCTTTCTGATGCAGAAAACAGGACTGATAGAATAGATGAATTAGAACAGAAAGAAAAGCAAAGACAAATAATTTTCTGACATGAGAAAATAGCTGAATTTACACATTGATAAGGTTCAATTTGTTCCCAGAAAAATGAATAAAGAACATTTGGAAAAAAAAAAAAACATTTGAAACCAAAAGATACACTGTTGAAATTATTAAATAGTAGAGACTTAAAAATAAAGTAATCATAATGCCAAAAGCATTCAGGAAAAAGAAGAGACTAATGTACAAAGAAAAAAAGTATATATATATATATATATATATATAT